>NW_023494790.1:950587-955587 GCF_904425465.1 Colossoma macropomum
CCAATACCAAAGTCCTTATAGGAAAGTCTGTTTACTCAGCGGCCATCTTGGCAGTTACTTCCATTCATACAAGACCAGCGACCCTATAACAGAAATCAAGATAAGATAAATCTGAAATCTAAGATAAATCTTTGAATTTTATCTGATCTCACAGCATCTTATCTCAAGTTAGGAAATCTAAACCTGCTCGATCGAGGTCGACAGTCAACTGTCATGTCTGTTACCTAGCAACCAACCTTACGCACACAGCTGAAACGTAAACACGTCATCAGAATAATCAAGTTAGTTAGTCAGACAGCTGATGTACTGATGTAAAGAAGGTCAAACAAAACTAGTGTGATAAACTGTGAGTTGTGAATACTGTGAGAGCGCCCCCTGCTGTTTATCAGTGTCACCGCTCCCTCAGTTTCAGTCTCCATTTCCCAAACGCTTTAGCCGAGCGCGCTAACGTTACCTCCTCCTAATAAACAGACACACGTTCAGCTCCGTCTCCTCATTATTCACCACCATCACTGTAATATTTCATCATCAACATTAACACACGAAGGTGATCAGAGGGGCGGTGGAGATCGAGTCTGCAGCGTCTGAGATCTTTAAAACGCAGAGTTAGAAAAGAAAATCATCTCACAGTGAAAGCAGCGTTTTACAGTAGAGATAAATGGAGCTCATTATGCTGGTAGTGAACTATGCTGCTGACTCAGCTGCCTAAAAACCATAGAAACGGACCTTAAACAGAAGTGAGGACCCTGTTGGGGTTCATCCTAAAGTTAGGACAGGATTTAGGAGGTTCAGTCTAGTTAGGATGTTTGTGTTTTTCTTTGTTTTTCTTATCTGGAGCCGTATTACAGAAACCTCATAAGTCTGAAATCATATCTTGTCTGCTTAGTTACCATGATGAACTCATTTAGGACTGAATTTAGGACAGAAGCTGTTACAGAACATCAGTTCTAAAGTACAGTTCTTATCATTAACTCCAGCGCGCTCGGCTAAAGCGTTTGGGAAATGAAACTGAAACTGGAGAACGGCGATGCTCTGATAAACATGACAAAACACTCTCACCATATTCTTAACTTTCAGTTCATCACGCTTTAATTTTGTTTGACCTTTTTAACATCAGTAACGGTAGTTAGCTGCCTGGCTAACTAGCTTAATTACTTTCATTACGTTTCAGGTGTCCACCTCTTATTCTTTAAGCTCTTTCATGGTGGAGGGGTACATGCAGAGTACTGTAAGGAAAAATAATCCCCAAAGAAAACTTTATTTTTTTCAGATTTTCCCGCTATTTTATCATCATCATCATTACCTATAAAAACATGTGTAGGTTCTCTGGTGGTTTCGGATAGTAAATAAAATGTCTATATTTGTGTTGTAGTCATGGCGACCCCTGGTTCCTATCACCACCACTGTAAAGACATCTGCCTCTACCATCAACCATTTTACTACTACTAGAATTCTGCAGGGAAACTAGCAGAAGTTCGCATTATCGCAGAGGTGGCTTATTCCTCATGCTTTTGACCAAGATTTGACATTCATGGCTCGATTTGAAAGCCTAGCTCTAATAGTCGTGTCACAGCTTCTTGGTTTGATTTGCACATGTTTCTCTTGTTCTTCTTTACAGTATTAATGGTTCAAAAACATTTAAAATCATTGGCAAAATCGGACAAACAATAAGCTGAATACTACTGCATTCTCTGTTTCGGCTGTTTCGGCTACTTTGCATGCAGACGTCTCCACAACAAGGGGGGTTTTTCCTGCTTATGCCTTTACCTACAAACTGATTGGCTCTTTCTACTGACAGATGGGATTTTCTGTAATACATCTGCCATGTTAAACATTACAAGCTGTCCCAGTGATATTTCAACCAGGGTCTCCAGTCCGAGAGAGGGTCTCTGACCGGGCTATGGACGTCTGAGCTAAATATGACAATAGAGAAACACAAAGTTTCTGCCCTAAACAAGGGCTGGAACTCTCTGTGCTGCTTTTCCTTTTTCAAAATGGAAAGTAGCCTTCCTAATGGCACTGTTTGCCTTTTTATGAGGAACACAGAATATCTTCTTTCTGCTGTTAGCTTGAGTTTTTCCACAGCGTGAAACTGGGCCTGGTGTGCCGAGTTTCAGCAGACAATTATAATACATCACATTGTTTTATAAATCAGTGCAGCTTTCCTGTTTGGCTTGTTTAAAGACAGTATAATTTGTTTTAACTTGTCTTTATAAAATTGAAGGACTTTATAAAGATATGTGATCCAGAAGTAACAGAAAGTGGTCAGATTATCTGTTGGATTAGGTTGCAGATTACATTTTTTAACAGCTAATCAGTAATCTGTACTGGAATACATTTTAAGGAAACCCTTCTAATCCTGCCTACAGCAGTCCATTAGAATATAGACTCAACAAGCACTTTATTAAGAACACCTGTGCATCTATTATTTTATGCAATTATCTCATCAGCCAATCATCTGGCAGCAATGCAGTGCATTAAATTAAGCAGACACAGGCAGCAGCTTCAGGTAATATTCACAACAATCAGAATGGGGTAAATATGTAATGTTAGTGATTTTGAGCGTGGCGTGATTGTTGGTGCCAGATGGGCTGGTTTGCTGGAAAATCCTGGGATTTTCACACACAGCATCTCTTAGTTACTCAGAATGGTGCAATATAGAAAAAACATCCAGTGGGCAGTTCTGTGGATGGAAAAACACCTTGTTGATGAGACAGGTCAGTGGAGAACAGCCAAACTGGTTTGAGCTGAGAGAAAGGCTATGTTGACTCAGATAACCACTCTGTACAACAGTGGTGAGCAGACAAGCATCTCATAATGCACAACACATCAAACCTTGAGGTGGATGGGCTACAACAGCAGAAGACCACCTCGGATTCCACTTCTGTCAGCCGAGAACAGAAAGCTGAGGCTGCAGTGGGCACATTCTCACCGAAACCGGACAGCTGAAGACTGGAAAAAACAGCCTGGTCTGATGAATCTTAATTAAGCAGTAGAACACAGAAGGAGTGTGTTATCGCAAAATAACATCACGGCTGTGATTTGGTCGCTATAGATCATCACAGCCATGATGTTATTGGCGATAACACACTCCTCGAGTGTTCTATTGCTTTTATACAACAGTTAAATAAATACAGTAATAAATTAATAAACTGGGCCGTGAACGCGGCGTTTAATATGTTTTAATGTTCGCAGTTCCTTCACCAAATTATAGTTCCTTAACGAGCAGCTTGTTGCTACGTCAGAGTAACGAGCTCCACCCACTCGCTGCACAGCCGGCAGTTCATTCTCCAGCTCCACACACAGACCAACACATTAAACACGTTTCACACTGTCCGCTTGTTTTCTTCTATTCTATTCTTGCTCAGGGCAGTTACCTTACTTCTTGGTTCATTATATGATTTATACTTTCGCTGCACTAATTCCTGTCTTGCTTTGGCTTGAGCGTCTCCTACAGCTGTCAAAGTCGTTGCTTAGCAACAGTGGAGTGATACAGTGCTTGTGAAAAACCTGTGATGTTATGGTGAAATAACAGCACAGTTAGAACGCTTCTCAACTAATCAGCTTGCATGGCCGGAACTAACTCTTGTATAATTTCTGCTGAATCACACAGATGGCAGGGTCAGAATATGGCACCAAGATAATGAATCCATGGACCCAGCCAGCCTTGTGTGAACAGCCCAGGCTGGTGGAGGTGGTGTAATGGGGTGGGGAATGTTTTCTTGGCACACTTTGGACCTGCTAATACCAATCAATCATCGCTTGAATGCCACAGTCTATTTGAGTATTGTTGTTGACCATGTGCCTCCCTTCATGACCACAACTTACCATCTTCTAATGGTTACTTCCAGCATGATAATGCGCCATGTCACAAAAGTCATCTCAAACTGGTTTCATGAACTTCCAGGGCCTTCCCAGTCACCAGATCTGAGTCCAGTAGAACCCCTTTGGGATGTGGTAGAACGAGAGATTCACAGCATGAAAGTGCACCTGAAAAATCTGCAGGAACTGCATGATGCAATCATGTCAACATGGACCAGGTTCTCAAGGGAATGTTTCCAACATCTTGTGGAATCCATGCCATGAATTGAGGCTGTTTTGAGAGCAAAGGGAGGCCCTACCCAGTGTTAGTACAGTGTTCCTAATAAAGCGCTGGATATGTGTATATATGGAAATATATTTTTAGATTGAAAAGTCTGCAAGTATTGTTGCATTTCTGCACATTCATTACATGCACATGATGCCCACACCGCTTAATTTAACTCCACATTATTTTTATGAGCACCGGTCATTTTTAAAAGTTATTGCAATACACCATTAAATTTCATTATTTCACATTAATTTCAGATTCATGGATCTTTTAATGTACTGTAGGCTTGTATCTCAGCTAATTATATCCAAGTTTAACTATTGTTCCCCATTTACAGGTCAAAAGGAGCTCCACATACATTCAGTCATACGCTATTACAGGATAAAACACTAACTGTGACAGATGTTAGATGGTGTTGGGAGACTTCCAGGAGGAGTTAGCACTGAATATGTCCAAAGGTATCCAGACAGTCCTCCTAATGAGCGAATTGAGCTATTTTAAGGTGCACCCATTGGTTACACAGGTGCATACTTCCTTAGGAAAGCATGACAGTTTTGGTGTCTACCAGGTCTTCCAGGGGGTTGTTAGGAGCCCCATTTTCTCTGAAACTTTTAATCATTTTTGAACACCAGTTGAACACTAAAACTGCTGTTTTTTCACCCATTTTACTTTGACCTTCTCCTTCATTATGCAAGTGGATTATCTCATATCTAATCTCCTCAGAAACATCTCCTCTATTAAATAACTTGTACTCAACAGCTGTTCTGTGTCAAGTTGTCATTACTGTTATTTTTCACGTCATATGTCAAAATGTTTGATGGCTAACTTGAGTACACAGGGAAAATTAGCATGTGACATAAGCTGTCAGAACATTGTGACATACACTATATGGCCAAATGTATGTGGACAC
>NW_023494790.1:960587-1110587 GCF_904425465.1 Colossoma macropomum
CTGCACGGCAAACAACGCTGAAATTGGGCCCGAACATGAAAACGGGCTAAAATCACAGTGTACGCCTGACTTTGTCCCTGTTTGGTGTCTGAAGTTTGCCTCTTTAGTTTTGCGCTGGAGTTTAGATATATTGTTCAACACAGGCCTTTTACACAGTTATCAAACCATACAGTCAAAGCAAATAAAGTGCTCAGTTTAATACTGATTATATTGCATAAAGGACATTAAAAATAAAAGAAGCAAGCCCACCATGAGGGCAGACTCTCCTTCCTCAGAAAATATTGTCTCAATAAAAAAAGACCAAGCTCTCTCATTATGAGTATACTAGCTCAGTGAAACAGGTATGTAAATGGAAACCTCGTTATATTTTATTTTTTCTGTATCAAAAAATGGATCAAATCAAGACACCATAATGCATTGCATTAAATCAAATAATGAATTTGGTGAATTCTACAAGGCTAACAAGTAGTAGCTAACTATCTACTGTGTCTGGTAGCAAAATGAGCACAAAAACTGTGCAGTGGGAGCTTCATGAAATGGGTTTCCATGGCTGAGCAGCTGCAAAAAAGCCTAAGATCACTATGCACAGTTTGATGTGAGGCATGTGTGTGATGTTTTATGATTTACGCATGTAGTTAGCATGATGCTAATTATTAGCAGCATGCTAACTACATTAGCTTCCATTACTTGTTAGCTGACCTTGTAGGTCAGTTTTACCTCAGGGGTCGCAACCCAAATGTTAAGAACAGCCATTTTGTCCTTTCTACAAAAATAAAACCACCTTGGGAGCCACAAGATTCTCACATCTAGCTCTAATTGTACCATTCCACCTTAAATGGTGCCTGAGGCGCCAGAATGTAGCTGCTGCAACATTTAAGGTGGAACAGGAAAATATGAACAAAAAGCTGGTGAATGAGACGCGACTTCAGCCTCGCGACTTTTTAGTGTTTGACAGTTTCTCACTGCAGATTAAACGTATCAGGAAACCAGCTGGAGTGATTATAAACACTAATGAGTCCATTAATCTCTGAATTATCGATGTTCATCTTAAATCTCTCTCTTTGCCGTTTCGTTAGCTACTAGCTAGGCGACACTGTTGTCTGTGTTGCTATGGTGACCAACAGTCTGCACTGATCTTCAGGGTTAAAGGGTGAATTAGCAGTTCTACATTAACTCCAGAGTTTAAGACCATTTATTGTTAAACTGTGTTGAACGATCAGCAGAGCTTTATTTTACTGTAAAGGAGGATTATTTTATTTTTACCTACTAATCTGATTCAGCTGTGGAGCCACAACAGGGCAGTAAAAGAGCCGCATGTGGCTCGAAGCTTCATGTTGCCGACCCCTGTTTTAGCTGATCGATGACATTAGAGATGGGGGGAGGCGGAGGGATACATTTGTTTATCTGATGAAGTTTCACTTTAAGCTGTAGGAAAACTCCATCATGGTGCTCAGATATTACTATCCCTGTATTCTTTTCACTTCTGTTTTTTTAAATTGGACAGTGAGGAAAGGCTTTTAAGTATTTTCATCAGAGCTTCAGAGGTGCTGCTTCTCATGTTAGACCCTCTGAAGACTTCTAGAACAAAAACATTCTTCTCCCTCCTCCATTACCAGCCACTCGCCTGTTTCTGGATTGCCTCTAACTCGACTGCATGACTGTCCCTAACAAAGAAACATCTATCTCTGAAAATAGCACATTACGTTTAAGTCACAGCAATTTCCAGCCAAGACGCTTCACGCTGGATGCTGTGGAAGAATACGTCGGGGGACACAGACAAAACGGCCGTGGCGCGGTAATCAAAAACAGCCTTAATTAAAAAGATGTCTGCTGTGACATACGAACGTGATTAAAATGTAGCTTTATAATGAGAAAAGAATTATTTAACGGCTTACAATGTTTGTGAGTTGATTAGGCTAATTATGCAAATTACAACCATACTCTTAATGCTATAACAGTTGGCATGGAAACCCTCAAATAGACAACTTACTTATGGTGGACCAAGTGATTTGATGGTTGCAGAAACCTCGAACAAGTAGATGTGGGAACTATTTATGCACATCAGAGTTTTATTCAGTGGTGGACGAAGTACACAAACCATGTACTTGAGTTAAAGTAGAGACACCCAAGGTCAAATATTACTCCATTAATTATGGCTCTGATGTCCTATTATCATTTTTATAACAAGACTCGTTTCATTAACTCTTTTAGGTGAAAATACTCCAGTCTCTCTCTTGTAACACCAATCTTTTATTAGAATGTCCTTAATTAGTCACTGATGTCTATTAAAATTATCATAAGCACAAAACACTGAAGGCGAACAGTTTCCATCAGGTAGAACTGAGTGGCTCTGAAATCACTTTTTACAGACAAGCAAAGTTTTAGTTTAAGATTTGCAACTTAGTAACAAGTTTAAGTTTAATAAAAACTTTAAACTCAGATTCACAAATGAGTTTCCTTTACTAAACTGCATCTGTAGGTCTCTGTTCATAAACATAAACTAGCCAAAACTAATTTACTATAAAATGAAATGTGTTTGTATAAATTCAGAATAAAGACACGTCAGTCACAACTGCATATGAGTACATATTTCTATATTGTGGTCTGTTTACACAAAGTTAGGTTAGTTCATCATTTATGTTGAATAGACTCTCCCAAAATTTTACGCTGCTGCACTGATGTTGAACCGTGTGCTGCGCTGGGTCGGTATGACCAACAGTTCAAAACAAGCTCAAAACAAAGTGACCGCTGTGCCCTGATTGGTGTTCTTGCTTTGCGCTTCTTTCATTTTGACATGTTATGTTTTTATACACACATAAACCAAAAGGAACAACAGATTTCTCATAATGTAGTGGAGTAAAAAGTGAGATATTTGACTTTGAAATGTAGTGGAGTGAAAGTTAAAAGTTGCCTAAAATGGAAAAACTTCAGTACAGATACAGAAAAAACTACTAAAGTACAGAAACAAATTACATTTACTGAGTTAATGTCCACCACTGGTTTTATTTGGGTTCTAACAAAGTTTAAGAACTTACTGCTATTTGATGCATGTTAAGGGGTGGATGTTAAGGAGTGGATCGTAAGTGCAGAGGTGGGACACCGTCTGTGACAAACAGACACGGAGGGAGACAGGAGACTCGTTGGTAAATGAATGGGAAAGCTTGTAACACTCGACATGGCGCCTGTTTATAGTAAAAGTCCCGCCCTTCAATAAGATGAGCCAATCAGCTTGCAGATTATGCTGCAAGCGGGAAAAGCTCCCCCTCACTGTAGAGATCTGCACGAGCATAATAGCCAGTATGACCCCAAAACATGTTTTTGTGTGTTATTTGAGCCAAACGCTTCAAACTATTTGTTAGATTTGTGTCAGATTTTACCAGTAATTTCAAACATTTGAAACGGTAATTTGCCCTTTAGTTTGGTGTTTTTACGTCTCTCTCTAATCAGACAGATAGGAGCCTGGGGCCGTACAAGATGAAAAGTGGCTTGTCAGATCTACCAGAAACAATTTCTTGTTACGTGGTAACAAGTTATTGAGCTAGTTTTATTCAACCTGAATAAATACTTTGAAAGAATCAATGTAGTTTTGTTGAAGTTGAGTAAAACTAGTTCAGTTGTTTGTTATTACATGAAGTCATTTTTAAGTAGATCTGATGAGCCACTTTTTACAGAAACTTCTTACATCTGAACCCGCTTAGTCACCATGACAATTTTAGCTAGGACTGAATTTAGTTCAGTAGCTATTCCAGAGTAACAGCTCCTAACTTCATAATCTCATCATGAACTCCAGATAAGAAAACAGCATCACACAAACATCCTAACTAGACTAGACCTCCTAAATCCTGTCCTAACTTTAGGATGAACCCCAACAGGGTCCTCACTTCTGTTTAAGGTCCGTTTCTATGGTTTTTAGGCAGCTGAGTCAGCAGCATCGTTCACTACCAGCATAATGAGCTCCAGTTTATCTCTACTGTAAAACGCTGCTTTCACTGTGAGATGATTTTCTTTTCTAACTCTGCGTTTTAAAGATCTCAGACGCTGCAGACTCGATCTCCACCGCCCCTCTGATCACCTTCGTGTGTTAATGTTGATGATGAAATATTACAGTGATGGTGGTGAATAATGAGGAGACGGAGCTGAACGTGTGTCTGTTTATTAGGAGGAGTAACGTTAGCGCGCTCGGCTAAAGCGTTTGGGAAATGGAGACTGAAACTGGGGAGCGGTGACGCTCTGATAAACAGCAGGGGGCGCTCTCACTGTATTCACCACTTACAGTTTATCACACTTTAGTTTTGTTTGATCTTCTTTACATCAGTAAAGTTAGCTGTCTGACTAATTAACTTGATTACGTGTTTACATTTCAGCTGTGCGTGTAAGGTCGGTTGCTAGGTAACAGACATGACAGTTGATTGTCGACTTTGATCGAGGAAGTTAAGATTTCTTAACTTGAGATAAGATGCTGGAAGATAAGATAAGATTCCTAAATTAAGATCAGTTTTGCTTCTGTAATATGAATTTGTGAGAAATCTTATCTTGACAAAAAGATAGAGGTTTCTGTAGTACGGCCCCTGGTTCCTATCACCACCACTGTGAACAGTTCCCGGTAAGTTTCTCTAGAACTGAGCGTTTCACACCAAACCACTCTGAACGACTCTGTTTACATCTCAACCTTCAGGGGTGGATTTAGTGATTCTGGATCTCTGGGTAAAAGACAGGATTGGAGCCCCCTGGATGCCTAGTTGAGGCTCTTACTTCCCAAGTAACCTCAAAAAAAGCAAAAAACGATACCTTGACACGTGAAATCACCTTTAATCTAGTTGATATATCTAGTATGTCTCTTCTTGAGATTATTTATTATAAGATTATTTCACTATTATTTAACGTTTTAAATTTCTAGACAGTTTTTAAGTGAAATTGAAATTATCTCACTACATTAGCAGATAATTTTCCAGTTTTTAAGAAATAATAGTTGACACAAGCACAATTATCTGCCAGTATAATACGATAGTTTGGTAGAGAGTAAGGACTTTGGCTCAGGGGGGCTCTAGATGACTGCCTATGTTTGCCTAGTGCAAAGACCACCCCTGTTTACCATTTAATTATGCAGACATTATAAAAAAAAACTTATTCTCACTTAGAAAAGTTACAAAACGTGTACTCGACCCAAACATTCGCACTTGCTGTATGTTTAGAAACATATGTAATGATAAAGATGACAGTGGAGCATCACTAATTAATAATAATCTGATTAATAATGACGATTAATAATAAAGTTTGGCAGTTTTTATTTGCTATTTATAGGTTAGGTATCGTATTAGGAGTTTGTGTAAGACCGTAGCTGCAGTGACATTCTCAAATCAGACACTTTTAGATGAAATTAGGTCAGATTAGATTAGACAGTGTTATACACTGTGTTTAAGAATCAGTAAGAACATTTATTCTGAATGTAAATGAACGCATTGTGTGAAGAAGACACTCGTAAACATTCGTTCCAGAGAGTAAATCTCAAGTAAGGCAGCAAGATGATTGCATAAGGAGAGGAAACTGAGCTGTTAATTATTTGAAACAAAACATCAAGTCAGTAAATTAGACGGGCATGCGAGCACAGGCTGGCGCACACGCCCGGTTTCTTATGCGCGTCACGGTTTTGTTCAATTATGCTTCTTGACCCGGAGAGCACATGAATTTGCGCCCCGCTCCACGAGAGCCAGGCTGGAGAGAGGACGCTGGACAAGTCGGATTGGACGCCATTATTTCTTCATTAGGGGAGGTGATGTGTTAAGAGTTTGTGTGAAGGACACGAGCCGCTTGATACCTTTTATGAACGATTAACTAGAGAGAAACACTTAACTTATTAACAGCCGGGGCCTGTTCTCCAAACATTCTGCAAATTTCCTATCTCGTAATTGAATAGATGTACACTGATATCTTCTTCAGAACCCCTCTCTCTCTCCCTCCCTCTCTCTCTCTCTCTCTCTGTGAGGGCTCAATTTAATCTCTCCTCGCCCTCCTCTTTATGGGCTCCCCTCTTGTGGAAGAGAGTGATTTTGTTTAAAACAGACAATGACCTCAATGAATTCAAGCACTTTTTTTGCGACGAAAGGGACAAAGAAATGGAGCCATTTGCATGCAGGTGACGTCCTCTCCTACTGAGCCATGCAGAGAAAGAGAGAAAGACAGAAAGGCCCAATCTCATTTCTTATTTTCACCCCTACCCCTTGTTTTCGAGTGTTGCCTCTTGGAACTGAGTTCCAGGGTAGTGGTTGAGATCTTCCCTCTGAAATGGGACCCTCAAATAAAAAGAGCATCACTTCATTAACAGCTACCAGCGCTGCTCTGTAGGCGACGCTGCCAGTCTGCAGTGACAGCAGAGGAGGGTAAAGTTCAGCTCCTCACTGCTGGGCTTTAGTTACATTTAGAGCATCATATGATCTTCAAAGAGGGGCGGCAATTATTTATTATCACCCACCCCTAATTCTTCAGTGATATGAAGCTGAAGTCCGATATTCACCAGCTTCTTGTTTAAATTTTCCCTGTTCCACCTTAAATGGCACTGCATTTGTGAAACCTAAGGCGCCAGAATGTAACTGCTGCACCATTTAAGGTGGAACAGGACATTTAGCCAGCTAGCTACAGAGACATCAGCTACTACTAGGGATTTTTATGCTTGTTATGAAGAAAAGGACCAAAATACACTGAAACAACTTTAAACTATGTTTATCGTAATTTATTAACACAGAAAATTCTCACATTTGTGGGTTTCTTTGGTCTCTTGTTCTCCATCTTGCCAGTTTTTCTTTTTTCTCTCATAACTCTCTGTTTGGAGTCTCTGAAAAACCTCCGTTTGGAGGGTCATGTAGCCCCAACACTTCACCCTCCCCCTCTATCTCAACAAGAATCGGGACACCCTACCCCAAGACGTGAATGCGCAAAACGGAGGTGTAGGGCTGAGTGGTAGGGGCGAGGGGTGAAATGGGACTGGGTCTAGAGGGAGAGGAGATGAGATAGAGAAAGAGAAAATGATTCAGAACGTGCTCTGGAGCTTTTCTAGCTCTTTGACCTAATTATCCTGATCCTGAGCCAGGCTAAACTTCCTCATCGTCACCACCCAGAACACCTTGCCAACACGAGTAATACGACAGAGATCTTCCTTTCCACTCAGTCCTTTAGTTCACTAAATGTGCAGTAAAGTGCAAAAGAGACCCCCATTCATTTGTTTAATTTCTAGTCAAAACAGGCATTAAGTACACTCTTAAAAAAGACTCTCAAGGGTTCTTTAGTAAAGGCAATGGTTCTATATAGGTCTATGAAGACTCAATGAACCTTTTTAAAGGGTTCTTTGCATCATGACAGGGTTCTTCAGATTGATGGAAAATGTGTTGTATGTGGTTCTATATAGAAGTGTGTAGTTGGGCCAGGTTTTAAAGTGGTGGGACTGTTTCAGGCTTCTATTTGAAGTCTGTGCAGACCTGAATGTGAATGCAGCGTTAAATATGCTTTATTAAGCATAAAATGGTTTTATTCAGGTTTTCCTGTTTGCAGTGTACTAGTCAGTACTTTTTCATATTATATATTCATAAATACAATCAGATTCAGTTCCTCCAGTGGAATCGGAGTGTAGTTGGCTGATATAAATCACTTTGGACTAAAGCATCAGCTGAGAGGCTGAATACAACTGTCGGCTTCCAGTTTGCAATTGTATCATCCAGATAAGCTGTTTATTTGCTCTAGTACAGGGGTGTCAAACTCAACCACTGAAAGGGCCATATTAAAAAATCTCAACAAATCTGTGGGCCAGAGAAAAAAATGTTTTTATTTCTTTTTTAAGTAATGTTTTTAAGCTATTATCCTGAACTGGCCATTGTTACAACTCCATTTACAAAAAAGTTGGGACACTGTGCAGAATGTACATAAAAACAAAATGCAATGATGTACAAATCATTTTAACCCTACATTTCGTTGAAAATGCTTCAAAGACAACATATCAAATGTTAAAAATTGTATTGTTTTTTGAAAAATATTTGCCCATTTTGAATTTGATGCCAGTAACAAGTTCCAAAAAAGTTGGGACGGGGGCAACAAAAGGCTGGTAAAGTTGTGTAATGCTAAAAAAACACCTGGTGGGTGATTGGCAACAGGTCAGTAACATGATTGGGTATAAAAGAGCATCTCAGAGAGGCGGAGTCTTTCAGAAGTAAAGATGAGGAGGGGTTCACCACTCTGTGAAAGACTTTGATCTTTGGGCCCTCAGGCAGCACTGCATTAAAAACAGACATGATTCTGTAGTGGAAATCACTGCATGGGCTCAGAAACACTTCTGAAAACCACTGTCTGTGAAAACAGTTCATCACTGCATCCACAAACGCAAGTTAAAACTCTAAAACGCAAAAAAGAAACCAAATATAAACAGGATCCAGAAATGCTGCCGCCTTCACTGGGCCTGAGCTCATTTAAAATGGACTGAGCGGAAGTGGAAAAGTGTCCTGTGGTCCGATGAATCAAAATTCTAAATTCTTTTTGGAAATCATGGACACTGTGTCCTCCGGGCTAAAGACCACTCAGCTTGTTATCAGCACAGTTCAAAAGCCAGTATTCATGATGGTATAGGGAGTATTAATGCACATGGCATGGGTGACGTGCACATCTGTGAAGGCACCATTAATGCTGAACGATATATACATGTTTTGGCAACATATGCTGCCATCCAGACGACGTCTTTTTCAGGGAAGGTCTTGATTATTTCAGCGAGACACATGTCAAACCACATTCTGCATGTATTACACAGCATTGCTCCGTATTAAAACAGTCCAGGTGACGGCTCCCGAGTGGCGCAACCGTCTAAGCGTTGGCCCTATCATCAGGAGATCGCGAGGTCGATCCCTGGTGATGCTACAGCCGTCCGTAGCTGGGAGTCCGAGAGAGCACAATTGGCCTCGCTCTCTCTGGGTGGGTAGGATGGCCCTCCCCTCTCCCCCCATCACTCAGCGCGATGCTAGTCAGCGCAGGCGTCTGTTAGCTGACGTAACAGATCTGGCGGTTGGCGCTTTCCTCCGAGCGCGCTCGGCTGTCCAGTGACATTGCGTGAGCGGCAGTTCGAAAAGATGCGGTGGTGCTTCACAGGTCTCGGAGGAAGCCTGTGCTGCCTTCACCCTCCTAGCGTTGATAGCGTCGTGTGTGATTGGGGGAGTCCTAACTAGCGGGTGGAATTGGAGACGACTAAATTGGGGAGAAAATTGGGTAAACAAAAGTCCAGGCGCTAAACATTTCACTTTCAAAACTACAGCAGTCAGTCTCCTGGAAATTGGGCTGTAATTCAAAATATGCAAAAACTTAGCAGTAAAAATATAGGCACTTATAATAGACCATGAAATATTACATGAATACTTGAAATATTCTAAATGTAAACGTCCCCAGGAGCTCAGTCTTTTAAACCTACCTATTTGCTTGAGCCAGACACCTGGTGTCCTTTCTTTACTGCAAGTTCATTAAGACTTGGGCTCAGTTTCTGAGTTGCTGAGCTGATGTTAAGTGTTTGTACAGGTTGAACTACAGCTGAAATGCAGCTAGTGTGTTCGGTGATATGACTGGTGTAGAATTGTGTAGAATCAAGGTGTAACCACTGTCCCATAGATTGTTATGGGGTTAGGAGAGTCAGAGCACACATTACGTTGCAGTGCATGCTGGGGACTGTAGTGCAGCACACTGTGAAACGGGCTAATATTACCGAAAATTAAAATACTTTTGCGGGTCAGAGAGGATTGTGTCGCGGGCCACCTTGTGTTTGACACATGGGTTCTGGTATCATCTGTCCTTAAAGCAGCCATTTCATTCTGTTAGAAGACTTTACTTCAGATCAATCTGTATGCATCTCAGGCTTTTTTGCAGTGAATCACTCATCATAAGTAACCTTCAAACAGCCAAGTAGGACAAGAAGAGTCTCTCTGGATCGATCACATAACATAATCTTCATCAGTGTGCGGCATATTTTCGATTTTGCTTCAGCGAAGGCTGGTACTTGCAGTTATCGTCTCTTGTACAGAATGATGTGTGTATCGCATTACCCCCCATATCCTGCACTCTGACCACAGTACATGCAATCAGGAAAAAAAGTCTTGCACACATGCATGACAGGGCTAAATCTAAGAAGGGAAAGTTATTTATAACCTCTGCATGCTCATGAATTAGTCATATCTGCACACAGTGGACTATTTGAAAGGCACAGCTGCAGCCAAAAGGCCTCAAATGATTAGAGTAAAGTAGCCTAAACCTGTAATCAAGTCAAAGTGAGAAAAGATCCTAAGAAAAAAGAAGATTCATGACGTGTTCTTGAAGCGCAGAATAGGCCTTTTTCACATTTCCACCTTTTTTCTGCTGGAAGTAGTTGTTACAGAGTAATGCTGCTCCCGTTAAAGTAGCTCAAGTGTTCAAGTTTGAAGCAAAAAACAGCCCTTTGTGCTGTTTATACAGGAATAAACTTCATACGGAGTAAAAAACGTCATACGGAGTAAAAGAACCTCTGTGTCTTCATTTCAGCGCTGCTGACTAACGTTACACTGAATGCAGTCTGTGGTTTAAAGTTGCTGCTTCAGCCGCTTTCAGAGGAACAGTTTTCATTTTCTCTCTAAAGCTGTCGGTATCTGAGAGAGCGAGAGCTCAGCGGGGAATAGATGTTCGTTCACTGGTGCTGGTGTTTGTGTAAAATGTCTACAGTGGCGTTACGGACCTTGACAACCCGATGCGCCCCCTGCTGGCATGTGTGCGTGTTTAGCTTTTTGCCAGCTAGTTTGCTGTTATTGAGCTGTTTTAACATCTCCAGCTAACATGGCTCATCAAGCATTTCGGTTATAGTTATTTTCACCTCCATCGATTTATCATTTTGAAGATAATCTAGCTAATGTTATTGTTCTCTGATAGCTCTGAAGGAATTTTCACACAAAGCATTATATCCTTTATTTAGTTTGGACTTCACATTGTTGTGTGTTTGGTTCTCCAACAGTTCTGGACTCCAATTTCTGAGGTTAGTAACTGTCTATAAAGCAATATCAGAACTTTTTTACCCAGTATTTATGCACTTCCGTTTCTTGTGAAGAGGATCTACTGTTCTCACCTTTGTGCTCTTGAGTGTGTGTAGATTCTGTTCTAAAAGAACACTGGTGAATGTCAGAATCTTCATAAAGCGTAAGTGGATTTTGAGAAAAAATCAGAATGAGGCCTGTTGTATTTTCTCCTTTTTCTTTTTCTCTATATTCAATATTGTATAATTATAGCGTCCAGCTACCAGCTCACACTGCAGCAGAGGCTCATGGGAGGTGCACTCTTACCATAAAAGGAACATTTAATGTTGTATATGTAGTGGTGGACAGTAACTAGTAAATGTAATTCGTTACTGTGCTTAAGTAGTTGTTTGTGTATCTGTGCTTTACTGAAGTTTTTCCATTTTGGGTGACTTTTAACTTTCACTCCACTACATTTCAACGTCAAATATCTCACTTTTTACTCCGCTACATTATGAGAAATCTGTCGTTCCTTTTGGTTTATGTGTGTATAAAAATGTAACATGTCAAAACGAAAGAAGCGCAAAGCAGCACACCAATCAGGGCACAGCGGTCACTTTGTTTTGAGCTTGTTTTGACCTGTTGGTCATACCGACCCAGTGCAGCACACGGTTCAACATCAGTGCAGCAGCGTAAAATTTTGGGAGAGTCTATTCAACATAAATGATGGACTGACCTAACTTTGTGTAAACAGACCACAATATAGAAATATGTACACATATGCAGTTGTGACTGACGTGTCTTTTTTCTGAATTTATACAAACACTATTTCATTTTATAGTAAATTAGTTTTGGCTAGTTTATGTTTATGAACAGAGACCTACAGATGCAGTTTAGTAAAGGAAACTCATTTGTGAATCTGAGTTTAAAGCTTTTTATTAAACTTAAACTTGTAACTAAGTTCAAATAAATCTTAAACTGAAACTTTGCTTGTTTGTAAAAAGTGATTTCAGAGCCACTCAGTTCTACCTGATGGAAACTGTTTGCCTTCAGTGTTTTGTGCTTATGATGATTTTAATAGATCAGCATCACTAATTAATGATCTTCTATTAAAAGACTACAAAAATGATAACAGGACATCAGAGCCATAATTCATCTTTTAGTACTTTTACTTTCGATACTTAAGTACATTTGAAGGCAAATACTTTTGTACTTTTACTCAAGTGGAGGTCTAAAGGGAGGAACTTCTACTTTTACTGGAGTAATATTTGACCTTGGGTCTCTACTTTAACTCAAGTACATGGTTTGTGTACTTCGTCCACCACTGTGTAGATGTAGTTGTCTGTTACTTTAAAGGCATGTGTTTGTGTTATTTGTGTTATTCTGCGTTGGGGGGTGTGGGTGTTGGGTGTGTTGGGTGTTGGTCACCACTCAATGGAAGCCTGTTGCTAGTGGAGACGTCCCCCATGAGTTTAGTGCTTTGTATGTGTCTTTGTGCTGGTGTTTGAATAAAAGAGCACGACTCACAGCAGAATCATGGCCTCCCCGTGTCTCATTCACTCTGATCCACAATATTAGTTGTAAAATCATATCCTCGGTTCATATTGCTCTTGTTGTGTTATTGTTTTGCTATCTGCTGTCGACCGGAGGAGGATGGGGTCCCGTTAAGTGTCTTGGTACCTCTCAGTGTTTCTTCCTCTTGCTTTTAGGGAGCTTTTCTTGCCACTGTCTCATTTGGGCTTGGACACGGATTTTTCTGTAAAGCTGCCTTGAGACACTGCCCGTTGTAAAAAGCACTATATGAATAAACTTTGACTTGACTTGACTTGTTACTGCAATGAAATAGGCTAACAAAGTCAGAGTAGAGCAGGATCAGGTCCATCAACGTCTGCTTTACTGAGCAGAACTGTAATGGAACGTCTTAGTACATCCAGCTTCTATCAGCAAAGAAACTGAACTAACTCCAAAACAAGAAACTCCAAAAGTCACTAGAACATAATAATTATTAGGACACTTTAGCCAATTATACATTAATAAGATGATTGCATGATTTATTGATGCTCAGTAGTTTACATAATGGTGTTTGAAAGGGGAATTCCACTGATTTTTCAAACTTTCTATATAATTAACTGGTTAATATGTAAACAGAGTCATTCAGAGTGGTTTGGTGTGAAACGCTCTGTTCTAGATAAACTTACCGAGTCAGAACTGTTCACAGTGGTGGTGATAGGAACCAGACATCCACCTCTAAAAGCTCCCTCACAGAAAGTTCCTACATGAAATGGTTATGAATTCACTGCCTGATGACTGACATATTGGTTTTTGATAGTTTTGTGAAGGTTTACCACATTTTTCCCCATCATCAACATTCCATATAAACTCAGAAGACTCGTGTAGGTTCACTGGTGGTTCTGGATAGTAAATAAAATGTCTATATTTGTGTTGTAGTCATGGCGACCCCTAGTTCCTATCACCACCACTGTAAAGTGCTCAGAAAACAGGCCTCATTTGACTATAGTGCAGTACAGACCGTCACATGAAGCTAACATTCAGTAATACAGGAAATAACATGTAAATATGTTTATAAATCTTCACTGTCATGAGAATTTTTTTGACTTATTAAAGGGGAATTCCATTGATTTTGCAAGTCATTCAGAGTGGTTTACTGTAAATTTGTTTATTATAGAGAAACTTACTGACTACAGATTTCTTTACAGTGGTGGTGATAGGAACCAGGGGTCACCATGACAACAACACAAATATAGACAACATGTTTACATGCACTTGAGTAATCAGACAGTGGGGAAACTCTGGGTCTACATGGGTCAGACAATAATGAGATTTCTGCTTTACAACCAGCCAATAAACTCACAGAAGAAGACGCAACGTAAAATAATGTAAACTTCATGCCGTGGCTTTTTTTTTAAACATCACCACTTTACCTGAAAATACGAACAAACATCATCTAGAAGATGAAGAATATTTAAATCCTTCATTTCGTAAAACATGTATTCGGTTTCTTATTTCCAGTACCGCCGTCTGTTTTCACACATGCTCAGACTGAGAAATCCGAAAGAAATCAGAGTCAGAGTTCACAGCACTGAGAAATCTGATTACTGAGCTAAAATCCAGCCTCTTTATCAGATTTCTTAATCGGATTTCTAGATCAGAGTGTGCTGTTTACATGACCATTTGAATAATCGGATAACTGCAGAAATGCGATTGTGATCGAATTATTGAGTGCATGTAAACACACTCACTGAGTTGCCACTTTATTAGGTACTTTGTTAGGACTGCTTCACTGATGATGTCCACAGACTATGGAGGTCATGTGTGTGCAGTTGTGGAGAACATAGCTTTGTTTAGTTTATAGTTTATTGCATACATATATGTGCAAATATTTGCATTTCACTCACCAGCACTCAAACCTTTCAGGTGTTTAACCCACCTTTGGACCTAAAGAGTTAAAATATGTGCTTTTAAAAATAGACTGGCAAATAAAAAGGTCATATCAGTATATAAAATCTGCATTTTTACTAAAGAAGACACTTTGATGAACATGAGGCTGAATGTCGATGATAAATAAACCCAAAGCATTAGTGCAGAGCTGCATTATGATACCTTTACATGTGCAGGTATGCTGTATGTTCAGATAAGCCTTCTAATTAGTGAATTCAGTGTTAGTTTGCGTACACACAGCTTGAAAAAGCACTGATCAATAGAATGGGATAGTCTAGAGCAGCCACATATAAGCCTAAGGTCACCATGTCCAGTGCTAAGCGTGGGCTAGAGGGGTATAAAGCCCCCCAGCAGTGGAACTGTGTTCTCTGGAGTGATGGAGCTCCATCCAGTACCTTTGAGATGAGTTGGAGTGATCCAGAACTGACATCCAACATCAGTACCTGACCTCACTAATGCTCAATCAAATCCTCACAGCAATGTTCAACATCTAGTGTAAAGCCTTCCCAGAAGAGTAGAGGCTGTTACTGCAGCACAGATGGACAAATTCACTATTAATGGGCATGTAATGTACTTTTTCTAAATTAAATGTAAAATAACAGTGAAAATCAAACATAATTTCAAGGAAATATGGCCTCAAACTTTTGACAGACAGTGTACGGATACATTTCTATATATATTAATAGATAATACCCACCTGCCACCTTACCTGTTGTCAGAAGATTGACAGATTGACTCCATCATTTAAATGGAAACACAGCATGACTTCTGCACATTACCAGACCTGCTAAATCAAAAATGTAATGGCAGCGGTGCTAAAAACTGTGGATTCAAGTCACAATTGACTTTAAACACATATTAGGCTCACCTGTGAGGTAGCTGCACCCAATGCAGTGGACACATGGCTGTATTTCATCTGATTGGATGCCTGTTTGAAACTAAATTATTAGCTAATTACCAACCAATAAATGACTAATGGTACAACAAAAGGCCTATTCAAGCTGGATTAGTTTCACCAGAGGAAGTCCTGCCATATAATACGCTAAGATTTGACTTACGGGATAAAGTGACAACAGCATTAAGGAGCTCATATCCTACAATTTCATAGCATTTTATTTTTCCCCTGAGGTCCACTTTGAAGGTCTGTACCAAAAAGAGTCATAAGTCAGTGTTAACGACCATTTTCCAGCCTCTATTCATCTCTTAGAATCAAACAGGCTACTTTTCCTACTGCGCCTTTAAGGCTGATATGTGTAAATGATCTCTGTTCTGATTGGCTGCCATGTATTCTGTTTCGTTCAAACAGCAGTCTGGACTGAAACACTCCTTATAACTTCAGTGTGAGTGAGGGGGCTGAACTGCTGTAGGCTGAATAGGTGGATATGTGAAATTAGTTGTTTTGTGACATCACAAAAACAGTGAATTCAAAACAGGGCTGTTTTGGAAGTTTAGGTTCCATATATGGACTGTATGGATCACAACAACAGATACCTGGATGCCGCATTGTCTGTTGTTCTCTATCTGAGGCGATACGTCTGCGCGTCCGCCATGTTGGAGAGGTCAAGATCCGCTTGTGAACAGATTCACTTGAGAGACGAAGAGTCTCAGGATTAAATCAGCCACAACTTCATTATTAATCAACCAATTTTCCTCAGACACAGATTAATCCAGGCTGCACGGATCTGCTCTCAGTAGCTTTTATTACTTTAATAACTGATCGTGCTAATTAGCCGTCCGGACCAGCAGGAAAGTATTCAGTCTGCATCTGACGGTAAAAACTGAGTTTAGCACGAGAAACACAATCAGACACATCAGCAAATCCATCAATGTGTGAATCACTTCTAATCTTAATGCACATAAAAATAAAATAAACCCCCGAAAACACAGTAAGAAGGACGAAACTGAAGTTGGCTTCCTATTCGCCAACTTCTTGTTTGTGTTTTCCTGCTGCACCATTTAAGGTGGAACGGAAAAAATACGAACAAGAAGCTGGCAAATAAGAAGCTGACTTCAGCTTTGTGTAAGAAGGTTCTAACGTTAATCTGTTATGAATATCTATACGGATTAAGGAACGATATAACTACAAAGCTTTAACCATCACTGTAAATAAATAACTACTACATAAAGTTAAGATCCTGAATAGACTATTAAATGATATAAGCTTAATATAAAACCAGAGGAAAAACACAACAGGTTCTCTGTGCCTCATTAACCACACGGCCATATCTACACAAACATCACACAGACGTGAGTGTGGATCACTGCGTTCCCTCCGTTATATAATCCTGTCCCACTTTCTGAGTGTGATATTCTTGAAATACTGTAATTTTGGACAGTATCTTTCTTAAACTGCCGCTCTGTACTGAATGCAGTCCAGCGGTGATGTTGACCGCCCTAAAATGGCAGCGCCGTTGATGTGCCTGGCTGGACCCAACGTAGCATCTAAGTATGTATATCTATAGGTAGATACTGCCAAGCAAGCTCTCCCATTGGTTAGGACTTCAGGAGCTGAAGTGAAATCCTAATTTGTCAGATAAATAATCAACATAATTAAGAAGTGACAGAGGAATCAACCAATCACATTTTGCTTTACAATGGGACTAACTGTGTGAGAAACATATCACAGTAGTTCTAGATACGTCACTGGCTGTGTCCACTCACTGTCCACTCTATTAGACACTCCTACCTTGTCAGTCCACCTTGTAGATGTAAAGTCAGAGACGATAGCTCATCTGCTGCTGCACAGTTTGTGTTGGTCATCCTCTAGTCCTTCATCAGTGGTCACAGGACGCTGCCCACAGACGCTGTTGGCTGGATATTTTTGGTTGGTGGACTATTCTCAGTCCAGCAGTGACACTGAGGTGTTTGAAACTCCAGCAGCACTGCTGTGTCTGATCCACTCAGACCAGCGCAACACACACTAACACAGCACCACCACGTCAGTGTTACTGCAGTGCTGAGAATGACCCACCACCCAAATAGTACCTGCTCTGTGAGGGTCCATGGGGGTCCTGACCACTGAAGAACAGGGTAAAAGGGGGCTAACAAAGTATCAGAGAAACAGATGGACTACAGTCTGTAACTGTAGAACTACAAAGTGCACCTATATAGTAAGTGGAGCTGATAAAATGGACAATGAGTGTAGAAACAAGGAGGTGGTCAGAATGTTATGCCTGATTGGTGTATATATATATATATATATATATATATATATATATATATATATATCTTTAAAGCAGATTCATAGTGACTCCTTAAGATTTCTGTTATACCGCTATATATATATACTCTATTTTGCAAGCTTCAAAAGTCTGTGTTTAACCTACACTCTTAGTGGTTCTTCAAGGCTTCTTTAATACAGACAATGTTTCTATATAGAACCATGAACAGTCAAAGAACCTTTTAATTATGCAAAGGGTTATTTGAGTGTTCATGGTTCTATTTAGGTTAAGAAACCCCCCCCCAGTACTCTAAGCGTGAACAGGAAAGCTTGGGCACCCGTACATTCACCGCAGGTTCTCTCACGCTGTATAGATACACTAGATTAGGGCTCCGTGCCACCTTATGTATTCCGTGGAGGTTTAGCTGTGGCGAGGTAGCTTTTGTTTCTTCCTTTCCATGGGCCCCATCCAAAGTCCACCCTCATGATTAGCTGGCAGGGTTGTGTTTATGCTGTAAGTCTTCACTCTATAACTTGTGGATATGCATTAGTTGTCTTTTCACTTTTGTACTGTCTTTGTACTTTAATACACTTTTACTACATGAGTAAAGCATTGCATATCCTGTGATTTGTGACCTTCCTACCCTCATACCATCACATCTACACCATATGCTGCTGCCTCTTTGCCCCCAGGTATACACGTTCAAAGGCGTTTGTAACAGTTGGTGAGTTAGCTGGTTTGCTAACTGCACCAAAATGGAGGATCTTTTTTTGTCGCCACTCTTCCAGTCCTGCAAATTTCTAGCGTCACTGTGTCTAAAGATTTTTGCACAGTACTGTATATCCGTCAGCTGGGTTCGTTGAATATTTTGACAATGTCTTGACGTTTATTCTTGCGTTCCTTTTTTTTACGTGACTCCTTTTAGTCGGTAAGCTCTTCGTTAAAGGGTGACAGTTGGTTTATATAGCCTGCAGGATTGGGTGGCTGTTTTTTCCTCTTATAAACCTGTTTCTCTTTCCATCGCTGACAGAAATATCGCTCCTCTCCTCCTCCTCTGGCCGGCAGTGGCAATCTCTCCTGGCTGGGGCCTTCTCAGCAGGCTGAGGCGGATGACTGGAGGAGTTATCGCTCTCTCTATCCTGTTCTTTCTGCTCCGCAGAGCGTGCGCTTTCAGCATGTGATGTCTCTCCCGCTCTCCTTATCGCGCCCAGCCAAAAGATGCTCCGGCACCTTGAGAAATAGAAGGTGCCGTCCATGTACTGTGACAGAGAGACTTAAAAAAAGAAGAAGAAGAAGAAGAGGAAACAGCAAAGAAAGTCTTGAGAATGAAAATGGTTCTGTGCGAGGCTGAAAATAAGAGTTTCTGCCGCTGTGGCGCGCAGATCATTAAAAAAGGAGGGTGCAGTAATGATAACGCTGAAATTTGTCTCTTGATGCGGTCAGTCATCGGAATAGGCCTGGTGTTGATTTGGCTGGATGGTCGTTATTGTGTCCTTCATTAGTGTAACCTCGTTATCTGGTCGCTGCAGACTGGACTCTTGTCAGAGGTCCAGAAATATAACAGGCTGTTTCTTAAAAAAGAGAGAACGACTTCATAAAACATCCTCCGATATATGCAGATGATACTAATAGTGCTGTAGCAAAACCAAATAAAGGTCTCTCAGGCTTTTCTCCTGGTACAATAGTGAATATCTCCGTAACTTTATATCACTTTTCTATGAGACACACAATGTCAGACAGGACTCCACTTTATTTTAAAGTGTCTCTCTCTCTGTCTCTCTCTCTGTCTCCTCTCTCTCTCTCTCTCTCTCTCTCTCTCTCTCTCTCTCTCTCTCTCTCTCTTTCTTTCAAAGCTCTTAATTAATAGAACTCTCTCAGTCTTGGCCTGCAGGTGTGTAAGACTTAAGGTATTATTATTATTATTATTATTATTATTAGGGATTATATATATATATAGCTGCTGTCAGAAAACCTTGTATCTCCATTTTCGTCAGTTTTGTCATTCTTTCAGTTTTTGACATAATTTGAAAAAGTCTGTTGTCCTTTAAATTGTGTGTAATCATCATGATAAATGGACGAAAAGAAACGGCCCAAAATGAATGATATATATATATATATATATATATATATATATATTCAGCACTGGTGAAGATGCTTCTGTTTTGCATTCTTTTCTAATTTAATACAAAATGATTAATTACAAGTGACATTATCAGCATAGCACTCTGAGAATTTCAAAATTTCTTAGTATTTGGTGGTGTGTCCTCCTTTTCCCTTTTTTTACCTCTTATAATAACAGTGTGCCCTTACACCGGCATGAACTTCACATGTTCCTGCAAAAAGCCTCTCAGCTGATCCAATCTGCCTGAGAGTCTCTTCACTGGAAAAGATAAGACTAAAACAAACGTTACTCAACGTGGTCAATTTCACAAAGTTGCTTCTGTTTGTACAGTGATCTAGAAATAGTGCAGAATTTTGAATATTTCTTCTTCATTTGAGTCATCATAATTTTCATGTTTTCATTTTTTTTTAAGATTTAGAAACCTTCTGTTTATTTTCAGGTTTATTCTGTTTATTTATAGGTTTAAATGTGAGAAGTATCTGATTTTAAATGTGGACTTGAGTCCTCTGTGTCTTTATTTATTTTGTGTTTTAGGTTGTGTTTACTTTATTTCCAAAACCAACAAATTAAGTAATGTGGCCAGGGGTGCCCAAACATTTGCATACTGTATACTGAGTTCTCAGGCCTGGTCCCCGATAGCTTGTCTCTTTCTGTCTCAATGGTTTAATGAATTTACTTCATATACACTGCTGTTTTTAGTATTCCTTAGTTTTGGCATCTTTACATTGAAACATCCTTTGATTGTTCTCTGGTGAAGATGAAAGTCACATTAAAGCCTTTAAATGAGCAGAATGAGCTGTAATAAACAACACTGCCTCTCATCTGACACTAAGATCCTCTCCTGTTCCGGACATCCAACCAACAGCGTCCTGTGGGAAGCGTCCTGTGACCACTGATGAAGGACTAGAGGATGACCAACACAAACTGTGCAGCAGCAGATGAGCTATCGTCTCTCACCTCACCTCTACAAGGTGGACTGACAAGGTAGGAGTGTCTAATAGAGTGGACAGTGAGTGGACACAGTGTTTAAAAACTCCAGCAGCACTGCTGTGTCTGATCCACTCGTGCCAGCGCAACACACACTAACACACCACCACCACACCAGTGTTACTGCGTTACTTAATAGGTTAAATCTTAAATAACTTCATATTTTAGTAATAGGTACTTTATGTTTTTCAGTGATCTACACTTCTACAGTAAGTAAAGTTAAATCAAAGAGGCCAAACATTTTGAATGGAAACAAGACTGACTCATTTTGAGGACCCACATGTCTTCAAGCACCTCTGCCATCCTGCACTCAGAAAAAACTGGGGTACCCTTAAGGGTACGTCTTCAGTACCTATAGTTAGTGAACATACACGTGTTTCCCTGTATCGACACTCACTGTCCATTTTATCAGCTCCATTGACCATATACACATCAGTTTGACCTACAAAAACTCTTTGTTCCAGGTCGTCCCACAGATTTTCAAGAGGATTCAAATCTGGGGACTTTGTGGGTCAGTCCAGATGTGTGAAGCTCCTGAATGTTCATCATGAAAATCAGTCACATTTGCGGCCCTGAGAACGTGAGAACTGTCTTCTTGGAATACAGGGATAGGAATATTATGTTCCTCAGTAAGATGATGAGGAAAAGACAAAACCTGGTTTCCTGCAGCTCAGTGTCGGCACTGTGGTTCAAATTTACTGTCACCTCAACCAAACGACCCATTTCTGCATAATTAAATCACCCCCAGAACATCAGAGTCTCCAGCTTGAACCACACCTGCACGCAGTCCTCACTGAGGCTTCCTGAGGTCTACGATGAACACGACGCCGAGCATCATTCACATACAGGCAGAAACCAGATTCATTTGACCAGATAACACCTTTCCAATCCTGAACAGTCCAGTTTTTGTGCCTCTTCGTCCACTGTCACCGGGCAGCTCTGTGAGCAGAAGAGAGCAAAGGCCTCTTGCGTGCCGCTCTGCTCCAGATGTTCATGGTGTGCAGTTCTCTGCGGAGGTTCTTTCAGAAATTGGTTGTGAAGAACCTGCACTGACTTCTAGAAGGAATTCTTGCCTGGAAGCGATTTTTATTCACAAGCTGTGAAACATGCCGGCGGTCTCTGTCCGTCAGTTTCATCTTTCAGCCACAGTTCTGACTGGAATTTCCTGTAGATTGGGATTTCTGCCACTGCTGGTCGACCCGTATGACCGTACGCTTCGATGCACCTGCAGATTCATCTTCTTCTTTCACACCTTTGGCACCCAAATCCACCTACTCCTTTTTGCCAACCATTAACATCTGCATTTTCGCACATCAAATGAGACGTTCACTTCACTGTACCACCTTTTCTCAATCTATGAATCCCGTGGCACACTGCACAGGCATTTATAGCCCGGTCATCCTCGTGCAGCGCCATCTGCCGGAGCCTGAAGCTACTACCAACTTAAACACGCAAGGTGTCTAATCTTTTGTCTGGACAGCTTGGTTTAACAAACTACTTCTATTTTGTCTACTATTAAAGACTCGCTGATACAGCGCAGCTATTGGTCAGTTTGTGAATATGTGGTGTTTCTTAAAATGTCTAGCTCACCTCAAAAGGAGTCTCATTTGGAATTTGCATGTAAGTGAAGCATATTCACCCTGACCACATGAAAGGCCCAAAGATTATAAACCCACCACACATAAACACCCTCACCCCCACCCCCCGCCCGGCCTGTTTCGTATGTATGAGATGTGAAAGTGCAGGTTAAGGAAAAAATAACCTGAGGGAGTTTAATAAATAACATTCAGTAGAGCTGCTCAGCGGAATCAAAGAGTCTTCAGTGTCTGGCACTTTTTTCCAAATGCCAGGAAGTCAGTTCTCTCTCTCTCTTTCTCTCTCGTTCTCTCTCGTTCTCTCTCTCTCTCTTTCTCCCGCAGTACTGGCACAAAAACTAATTTGCTCACACTATTGCATTTTGATATTTTTTATCTTTATTTTGACATTTTCCAATTCGCACAGAAAGTAAAGAAATATCCTATTAACAGGATTCCCTCTATCTGACGCTATATTATCGGCCCACGTGGAAATGAAACTCACTCTGAAGGAGACAGAGATGGATAGATGAATATAAATGCAAAACAACACACATACACAGAGAATATATAGATCTTCCTCCTATGTCACATCTCTCCATCAGGCCAGTTTATGGTAATATGTTCTGTTTAGTATTCATCCACATATTTTGTCCTATGTTTAATATCCTTGTGTTTACAGTAATGTGTAGAAGTCAGAGTCCAGCCTTCACATACTTGATTTCCAGTTGAAGTGGACATTAAGTATGTTATTCATTTTGACGGAACAAAAGCAGGAAACATGTTGGAAAATGACACAGAAGCCTCAACACTTATAAATAATCTCAGCTGTGTGAGTCAGTGAGTCACTCTTTCCCTTTATTCCAGCTTCCATTCTTTACTGGAGACTCACTTTCAGCTCCTCAAAGAATCTGCAGACACACCTCCAAAGTTCAGTCTTAGAAGCTGGTTGATCATTTTCTGAAGTGATCAAACACATTCAGTGGTGTTGAGGTCTGGACTCTGGGGTGGTCAGTCCATCGTTCAGCTTCTTTGTTTGATGTGTCCGTCTCCTTTTCTCAGTGAGGTTCTTCTTGATCAGCTACACATCCTTTCAGACCCACAGCGCTGAGTCGTCTTCTCACAGTGGAAGGATGGACAGAAACACCTGTGGATGTTTTCAGATCTGATCAGCTTGATTTTCTCCTCTCTCTCAGAGATGAAAGCTTTAAGTGCTGTTTATCTGATGGGGGCAGTTTTTGGGGTCGACCAGCTCTTCCAGGTGGTTGTTAGGAGACACATTTTCTGTGTAACTTCCAAACAGGTTTGAACTCCAGTTTTGGAAACTCCTGTTTGTTTTCACTTATTTTTTCTTTGTCTTTCTCCGTCCTTATGCAAGGGGATTATTTTATATCTAATCTCCTCAGAAAGATCTCCTGAAAAATGACTGTTTTGACTCTTTTTATCGTTCGTGCCACCATGTTCCTCTTCTTTTAAAGGAATACTCCACTCCTGTTCTCTATCTGTTTCATATGTAGCATGCGATTTGTTATTATAGACAATAATTTCCCTGTACTTGTAAAACAACAACAAAAAATACTTAAAGGAAAAAAATTACCCAATGCTCCCCGTACCCTAAACATAATTGATTGGTCACGACATGATTGGTGCTTAAAGTTTGCATCTTTACTTTTGCACTGGAGCTTCCAAGTCATTCTATGGAATGTCCATTTTTGTGTCCCTAGTGTTTACAGATATATTACACTTGAAAAACATGTTAGGATTACAGTTTATTTATATTTTAACAAAAAACAATAAGTTACTTTAACAATTACACCTTCTTGAGCCTCAATTTAGCAATATTGGTTTTTAAATCAATTATCTAGAATTCCAAACTCAAAATATGGCCTCAGC
Source organism: Colossoma macropomum (assembly GCF_904425465.1). NCBI lineage: Eukaryota > Metazoa > Chordata > Actinopteri > Characiformes > Serrasalmidae > Colossoma > Colossoma macropomum. The sequence continues at coordinate 984,778 of NW_023494790.1, forward strand.
CTTCACACATGACTGTGAGGATGAGCTCTTCTGTGGTGTTTGGAATTCTATATAATTGATTTAAAAACCAATATTGCTAAATTGAGGCTCAAGAAGGTGTAATTGTTAAAGTAACTTATTGTTTTTTGTTAAAATATAAATAAACTGTAATCCTAACATGTTTTTCAAGTGTAATATATCTGTAAACACTAGGGACACAAAAATGGACATCATTTTGAAATAAAAGTCACACTGATGACATCACTCAACTTCCTTTTTCCTGTTTTCTGAGGATCTATGAAGAAAAGCTCATGGTGAGTCCACTGTGTCTTTCAGTTATCAGAGATTTTCTCATTTAGCTCATGATTTCATATGAAGCTTTTAGCTGAAGTCACTGGTGTGACCGACTTTATTCTGAGGTAAATAAAAAAAAGGAAACCAAATGGATTAAATTCCATATTCTCGTCTAACGGGATAGAACAGCTTCATGTATACTTCAAGATACATCATCAGAAGGGGGGGTTTACCTGCCTTTAAATTGTAAAATCCCCCCCAGCACTGTACAAGCTGAGTAGGCATGTTTACAGAAAAAGGAAACAAGTCTTGGCCAATTGTACTGTTAATTTCACAATGTTTACCCTTAATTTTTCACAATAAAATACTGCATTCATCATTTTATTGAAAAATCAGCTCATTAGAAAAAAATATTTCTGTAATAACACTTAAGCACTTACTTTGAGGCTGACCACACAGCATTATGGGATATGACAGCAACTGAGCGTTAAAAACGGTGCAAACCTTTAAAATATGTCTTAAATAATATCTTAATTTTAATAATATTTTGATATTTCCTGATATTTGTTTTTGGTCATGCTTGTGCAAATTATAAGCAAAGTTAAAATGTGTATTTGCATTTTAGGATATATTCTGTGCATGTACAGTAAAAGGATGGTCATTAAATCTTTATTTAAATCAAATTTAAATGCCTGGTACAATTAAAAGTCAATTTTCCCATATCTACATTTATAATAAAATGCTGGCTACTCAGTTGCATTGTTTATACAGTTGTTATGTAAAAATACAGGAGGTTACTGTATTTTAATTACAGCTTATTACTCTAAGTGTACAGCAGAGCGCAGCTATATCACATTGATGTAGTACAAAATTGCTATTTTACAGTTATTTACTGTTAATACAGTTCAGTGAATTACTGAGAAAGGAATGCAACTAGTAGCCAGACACTGGCAAAAAATTGTTGTACAGTGTGACGTACAGAAAACCTTATCAGTTAACATTTGTAGTTGGCCGTGTGGTGAAGAAGACTGAGCAGATTGAGATCAGGCTGAGAAGCGCTGGAGTATTCCTAGAACAGAGGGACTTCCCTGCTACAGCACCACTCATGTCGGATCTTTAGAAACATTTATTCATTGATTTCTGTCTCGTCGCTCCCGCGAGGGGTGTGTGCGATAACGCTGCATGCTAAAACCAGCCCGACTGACCCGACGCTGTGACACAAGCGTCCACAGTTCAAATCCACACAGTCCTCAGGGACGCAGTGACATTTACTCTCTCTGAATTATCACACTGTAACAGGGAATCCTTCTCCTTCAGCCCTCTGAGAGAAGCTGACAGCGCCCCGATTACAGCCACGTCAGAAAAATACTTCAGCATGGATTTCTATAGAAGTCCATTACATTTCAATACATTACTCCACAGATTTTTCAGTGTCTACTATGAATTATTCAGTTACTGTTATAAATTATTCTGCATGCACTGTTAATTATTCAGTAAAAACTACAAATTATTCAGTAACTACTATGAGTAATTCAGTATTTACTATGAATTAATCAGTATTAAGTGTGAAACATTAAATAATTACTATAAATTATTCAGTATTAAGTATGAAACATTAAATAATTACTTTGAATTATTCAGTAACTACTACAAATTATTCATTATCTACTAGGAATTATTCAGTAACTACTATAAATTATTCAGTATCTACTGTGAATTATTCATTATTCACTATGAAGCATTATGTAACTACTATGAATTATTTAGTATCTACTTTGAAACATTAATTAACTACTATGAATGATTCAGTAACTACTATGAATTATTCAGTAACCACTATAATTTATTCAGTATCTAATATGAATTATTTAGTATCCACTATGAATTATTCATTATCCACAATAAAACATTATGTAACTACTATGAATTATTCAGTATCTACTATGAATTATTCAGTTTCTACTACAAATTATTCAGTATCTACTATGAATTATTCATTATCCACTATGAAGCATTATGTAACTACTATGAATTATTTAGTATCTACTATGAAACAATAAGTAACGACTATGAATTATTCAGTAACCACTCTAATTTATTCAGTACCTGCTATAAATCATTCAGTATCCACTTAGAATCATTGAATAAGTACTATAAATTATTCAGTATCTGCTATGAATTATTCAGTGTCTACTATAAATCATTCAGTAACTACTACAACTTATTCAGTACCTGCTATAAATCATTCAGTATCTGCTATGAATCATTCAATAAGTACTATAAATTATTCAGTATCTGCTAAATGTATTTAGTAAATAAACTGTGCATGTTAGTTCATGCTAATGGGAATCGCGTATGGGAGGTGCGTTTGTATTCTTGGATGTTTGTGAGGAGAGATTTGAAACACTTTTTCATCACCATGTAGTTCTCTTCATCCTCCTCCAACACTCAGCAGCCCTCTCTGTCTTTTTCTCCTGACGGGACGCTTCATTCAGAGCAGTAAATGTGGCGTGTTGTAACAGGAGATGTGGTGTTACGCACCCCGTCCTCATTCTGGACGTCAGCTGAGGCAGAAAATTCAAGTAATTCAGCTTCGTTCAACCTTTACCACCCCAACAGCACATCATATCTGTTCTACAGGGGCTGATCAGGAGATACACACTGTAATCGGTTACTGCTGCAGACGGAGCTGCAGAACGCTGGCTGTGTTCCAGGAGCTTCTGTTCCTCACAGAACCTACATTCAAACCCAGCGTTTCATCAGTGTTTTACAGGAAAATGTGACTGAGGGAGCTCAGGGCACGATAATGTAGCACAGGCTGAAATATAACAGTTTGACAGGTTCTAGTAGAACATGCTTTTGGTCCTTCTCTTGCAGTTCCATAGCAACATCATCTGAATTTTTACAGCAGTCAGACAGATGTTTCTCCAGATTCACCCTGACAGCTGTTTTATAACATAAAATATCTTTTGACCATATCAGGCCAGTTTTATCAAACCAGCACTGGTTGCCAGTTCAATTTCGCATCGATTATAAAATTCTCTTACTGACCTATAAAGCTGTAAACGGACTCGCCCCTCAGTACCTGAGTGAACTTCTCTCCCACTATGAAACATCACGCCTACTTAGATCACAAGGTGCTGGTTTACTACTAGTACCTAGAATTAATTAAGTTACATCAGGGGGTGGAGCCTTAACTCAACTGATTGGTAAGAGAAAAAAGATGGATCTAAATTTAATTATGTTCAAATGAATATACAGCATTTTGGAAAGGGGCTCTTCACAGGTCAGTGCCTCTTACAAGCTTCAAATAAAGCATGAGCGTCTTTTACAAGCTTCAGATTTAATTTAAATTCAATCAAGAATGTCAAAAAAATTATGTTTCACTCGAATCGCAGTTAGCTTAGTGCTAACATAGTACTAAAATCCTATAGGTGTGCTAGCAGATATTGGCATTATTCCAGTACAGATATTCCTCTAATTAACCTTTAATGAGAAACACATTAGGATGACACAGTGAGTGCGTTTACATGCACTTAATACTCCGATACCTGCAGAAAATCAGATTTTGTCAGTAATCAGATCAACACATTTATGTGCACTTGAGTAATCAGATAATGGGGAAACTCCGGGTCTACATGAGTCAGACAGTAATCGGATTTCTGTTTGCAACCAGCCAATAAACTCACAGACGAAGACGTGATGTAAACGTAATGTAAAACTCAAACTTCATTCAACTTTACCTGAAAATATGATCAAACATCGTCTAGAAGATGAAGAATATTTAACTCCTTCATTTCATTAAGCATGTATTTGGTTTCAGTGTCGCTCCAAAAGTGTTTGGCTGCGTCTCGTGGCAACGCTGCTCGCTTATTTCCGGTGCCGCCGTCTGTTTTCGCACATGCTCAGACTGAGAAATCTGAAAGAAATCAGAGTAAGAGTTTACAGCCCTGAGAAATCTGAGTACTGAGCTAAAATCCAGCCTCTTTATCAGATTTTTTTATCAGATTTCTAGACCTTACTCTGAAAGAAATTAGAGTGCTGTTTACACGACCATTTGAGTAATCAGATAACTGCAGAAATCTGATCATGATCTGATTATTGAGTGCATGTAAACACACTCAGTAACTGTGGTTCCCACATTTCTGCAGGCCAAAGTCCTCAATGAAAGCTACTTTTTTAAATAATTGTTCTTACTTCTAATAATATCAAAACTTCTAATATTAAGCCTTTAGATCAAAATGTAAAACATGCAGTTAAAGTGTTTCCAAACTTTTAAATGGTTCTGTATATTCTTGGTCCCATACTAGCACTTTTTTGCTCATACTTTCACTTAACTGTACTTTTCACACCCCTGACAGGTTCCCTAAACATAAACCCTGTGCTAAGATCTTCTGACCACAGCTCACAGCCGCTGCCTCCCACAAGAGGGCACCTGTTTTCCCACACAGGCAGATAAAAGCACAAACAAAACACTCGATTAAATTAAACCCACTCATAGCCACAGTGTTGGTAATTGTCTGTTTCTTAGACGGTCCAATAAGCAGCCGTTCAGCCAGCCAAAAACACGCTAATGAGGGAAACAAACGAGCTGCTGATTAAGAAGCACTGAAGAAGTGTTTTATTACTCAGGCCATGAATCCGGGTCGACTCATGTACCTATAATTCAGCATCAAATCCTAACATCTCGAGCGTCTGCTGGGCGATTTCAGTCTCTGTAACGACTGCAAAGATCCTCAAAATGTAAGAACACAAACAAACCAACTGTAGCTTTGACATTGTTTAAATCATACTCACAGATGGCTCGCCGCTCTTCCACAGCACCGCGTGCGTCTGGTGAAATATCACACGCCCATGCCGTACATTTCTGTGGGTGGGCTGTCTTCTTGTGTATTTTGGGATTTAAGGATTGCATTATTCTTCATTATCTGCGGCCTAGAAACCGTCAGGATGTCGCAGGAGCAGAGCAGGTGTGTAGGACGTTGTTATTCTTGAAAGAAAATACAAAAAATACACAAAAAAAGGGAAAAGTCTGGGAAAGCAGATGTTCTCTAAAGGATTTTAAGAGGTTTTTTCTTTTCTTTTTCCTTTTAGTGCCTCTTGACCTTCTTCAGTGACCTTTTGACCCATAAAAGGTCAAGTGGGTTTGCAACATTTGCATATTTTATCATTTACAATGCAGCTTCGTAGTGCAGTGCGCCCGCACAAACCCCCTCAAAACTCCATCGAGAACAGCTGCAGAGCATTTTATGGCAATTTAAGGGGGCCATTTTAGGAGGACTGAAAGTGGCACCTTTCAACCCCAGTCAGAGCCTGACACTCACTTACTAGCAACTGCATTATATTTAACATTTCCAGCATCTCACAACTCAAAACTGGTCAGTCGGGGCACTGGACACTTTAATGTTTTCTTTATTACCTGAACAGTTGAGTCCACTGTGTTGAAAAAACACTAAATTATGCTGTACTCCAGTGTCTGACTCTGAGAACCCTGTCCCAGAAGATTATACCCCACCAGTTAGCAGTTAGTGGAAGTACAATGTAAGTGTTTCTAATAAAGTGACCAGCAAGTGGAAGCCGATGGTAGATGTTTCTAATAAAGTGGCCAGTTTGTGAAAGCACAAGGTAGTTGTTTCTTATAAAGTGGCCAGTTTGTGGAAGCAAGGTAGGTGTTTCTAATAAAGTGGCCAGTTTGTGGAAGCACAAGGCAGGTGTTTCTTATAAAGTGGCCAGTTTGTGGAAGCAAGGTAGGTGTTTCTAATAAAGTGGCCAGTAAGTGGAAGCCGATGGTAGATGTTTCTAATAAAGTGGCCAGTTTGTGGAAGCAAGGTAGGTGTTTCTAATAAAGTGGCCAGTTTGTGGAAGCAAGGTAGGTGTTTCTAATAAAGTGGCCAGCTAGTGGAAGAACAAGGTAGGTGTTTCTAATAATGTGCTCATTTTCAATATACAATCCAAACTCTCACTTTTTCTTTTTTGTTCTTTCTTTCTTCCTTTCTGATTTTATTTATTTATTTATTTATTTATTTATTTATTTATCCATCCATTATTTACTAATTTGTAAATTCGTAGTAAGTAAACAATGATAAAAGTAGTATAATAAAGTCAAGCATGTTCTGTAGTGCACAAAATATTAAGACTAAAATTTGTGATCTTGAAATCAGTACAGTTACAAATGACAGAAAAGACGCTAAGATGATGTACATACAGTAACATTAAAACAACTGTACACATACATTATACATTTCCTCACTGTGCAAAAAAAATCTCCATTTTATTTTACATTTTTTTCTGCATCATTTGAACACAGCACTGCTGAAGGAGACCCCACCAATTAACACACTGCAACCTGCATGCCTGAGATCCATGCTATACTATCGGCACAGCTAAAACAGCGGTAGAAGCCATTTTTAAGCCTGAATTTTGTTGATTTTTTGTGTCGTAGAGTGTCAGAAACCACGTAATCAAGTCTGTTAGAGATACTGAACAGGTCCCCATGGTTAAAGGTGAGTATGTGATTATTTAGACATGCTAGAGATGCTAATTCCATTACTTAGTTAGCTACATTAGCCTTGTAGCTCCAGTGCAAAACTAAAGAAACTAAAGAAACAAGCTTCAGATACCAACAATGTCTTGTCTGATTGTTTACATTTGGGTTTAAGAAGAAAACTGCATAAATTATAAAGGTTTTGCTTTTTGTCTGATGACTAAAGCAGAGGCTAGGATTCTTAGGGTCAGACATCAGACTGCAGCATAATGTAGTTTATCCCACACAGTGGATCCAACTGCTCAGGTAATTATCAATCATGAAGTGTCCAGTGTCGTGGCCCTTCGAGGAATCTATAGCACTACATTAAAAATACTAAGCTACAGCTTTTAAAACATAAAATGTGTTTTAGTGACAAATAAAGAAGCCACACATCACAATTTAGAGCAAGCGAGAGCGCCAACGCGAGCCGCACGAAGAAAACGGCACGGATTAAGTAAGTTTCCCCTTTGAGAAATTAAACAGTGCAGCAAGCAGAGATAAAAGGCAGAGACAAGCTAACAAGGCCTTGTTTGCCTATTCAGAGGGTTTAGTCATGTATTAAAAATCATAGCTGTAAGCTGCCTGACAGATGCTAATGAAGCAATGTTTACATTTTTGATTCACGGACTAAACAAAGATAAGACAAGCAGTCTGTTAGAAAAAAAAGAATGAAATAAATAAATAAATAAACAACAACGAGCCCACAATCCAAACACATCCATTCAGTCTGTCACCAAAAGACATGACAGCTTCCTCCCGCCCTAACAACAAGAGCATCCATCTGCATATTAATGAGCATGCGGAGGAAGGGGAGGGGTGAGGGTGGAGTCACAGCGAGCTCGCTGCTGGTTGTTTTGGCACCTACTGACAGAAGCCTACAAATGGGCTCTTAATGACCTAAAGCAAGACACAGCCGAGACAGCCGGGGCTCTGAGAGCGATGATATCAGCCACGGCGTGTAAAGATCTGTGCGTGTGCATAAAACACGCTTTCTTTCTTCCCCTATATGTCACTGATCCCTTGGTAATTTGCGTTCTATAAACAGCTCTCTCTCTCTCTCTCTCTCTCTCTCTCTCTCTCTCTCTCTCTCCTCTCTCCCTCTCTCTCTCTCTCTCTCTCTCTCTCTCCCCCTGACGGGATGGATAGCCTCTGCTTCCCTGAGGAGTCAGGCATCAGTACACCCAAAGGGTAAATACACAATTAGCAGCTACACTGTGCTTTGGACCCAGCTAATCAGGGGGGACAGTTAACATCTGTTAAAAGCCAGACGACCGCTTTTAGCACCAAGAACTTCCATTGTCTTACATGCTAACGGCGCACAGACGCTCCTGTAACCTGCCAGTCAGCCGAGAAAACGGCACCGTACCTCCCTGCAGCAACACGCCATGTTTACAACCAGCTATTTCAAATATTCATTTCTATTTACCGTAGGCCTTGTGCTTTACAGGCATAGGGAAGTGATCATACACGTATGTGCTGTTATACAATGTGTGAAAACAGGAACGGCACCGGAAATATGTGTGGAATTAACTGACTGGGATGGAATAAATGATCTAAACTAACATCACTCTTTCCCAAACAGCATCACTCTTCCACCAAACAGCATCATTCTCCACCAAACACCATCATTCTCTACCAAACACCATCATTCTCTACCAAACACCATCATTCTCCACTAAACAGCATCATTCTCCAACAAACACCATCATCCTCTACCAAACAGCATCACTCTCCACCAAACAGCATCATTCTCCACCAAACACCATCATTCTCTACCAAACAGCATCATTCTCCAACAAACACCAACATTCTCCACTAAACACCATCATTCTCTACCAAACACCCATCATTCTCCACTAAACAGCATCATTCTCCAACAAACACCAACATTCTCCACTAAACAGCATCATTCTCCAACAAGCACCATCATTCTTCACCAAATACTCCATCATTCTCTACCAAACACCATCATTCTTCACCAAATACTCCATCATTCTCTACCAAACACCATCATTCTTCACCAAATACTCCATCATTCTATACCAAACACCATCATTCTCCACTAAACAGCATCATTCTCCACCAAACACCATCATTCTTCACCAAATACTCCATCATCCTCTACCAAACACAATCATTCTCTACCAAACAGCATCATTCTCCACTAAACAGCATCATTCTCCATCAAACACCATCATTCTCCACCAAACACCATCATTCTCCACCAAACACCATCATTCTCCACCAAACACCATTCTCCACCAAATACTGTCATTCTCCACCAAACACTCCAACATTCTCCACCAACCACTCCATCATTCTCCACCAACCACTCCATCATTCTCCACCAAACACTCCATCATTCTCCAACAAACACCAACATTCTCCACCAAATACTGTCATTCTCCACCAAACACTCAAACATTCTCTAAACAACATAATTCTCCACCAAACACCATGTTTCTCCATCAAACACCACCTTTATCCAACTCTAAGATTCTTTAATAAAGTCACCAACATTCTAATAAACACCAGCGTCCACCAACCAACACCAACATTCTCCAAACACCAATATTCTTCACGTTCTCAGTGAACGTGAACCACAGCTGTAGAAATAAACACCATCATTCACAACCAAACACCACCCTTCTCTACCGAACACTATCAGGAAATAAAGGTTCTGTGCATTTTTCATCCATAAAGGTACAAACGGTGTAAATGTTCCTTCAAAGGTACAATAGTTTTGAGGTTCTGTCCCACTGGACAGTATGTATTTGTCCCGTTTCTTAACTTAATGTTTTAAAACAGAACAATAAAATAAAGCCTGGACAGGAGACGGCGTGTGTGGAGTCAATACAGCTTGAAAAGTACCAATGCAATGGAATAAAGTGCGATTATGTTTATTAAACAATTCAAATCTCAGACTTATTACATACTAAGGCTTATTATCTAAGCCTTAACTACAGAGACTTCAATGCAAACTGGTTGATCTCTTCTTAGGTTTTAGAAGCGAGTAATAAAACTTTGGGCCCGCCAGCAAGCGCTGACCATTTAAGGGGTTAACTGAAGGTACTGAGGATGAACCTTTGAGGGCACCACCCCAGTTACCAAATGGGTACCACCCCAGTGACAGTTCAGGACCCTTTTTTCTGAAAGTGAACACGATCGCTGATGTTGGCAGTCAGTTCTAGTAAGGTGGCCTAATCCAAAACACCGAACACAGGAAATACATCTGTATGCCAGAAAGGTCAGCATCACTTTCTTCAAATCTTTCCATGACTTTCGAGGAAGGGGGGATCCCTCTAGAGCATTTTTTTTCAACCACTTGACTCGGAGAAGCGTCTTCCAGACATAATCTTCCAGGCTGCCGCGCATGTCATTAGTCTCCTAAATTACAAACATCATTAGCAGAATTGATTCAAGTCGGCCTCCTGGGGGCCTCGCGCCTGCACCGAGGACTCAGGGGAGTTTAGTGCCGAGTGTGTCCGTCCCCTTTCACAAGTTCAAGAACACTCGGTGGGGAACTCAGTTACACTCCACAACACCCCCTCCCCCCAGCCCACCCCCCAGCCAACTCCTCCGATATGAGGAGTTCATTACCACAGACCTATGGAGAAAGGAGATTTTGAGAACATCTTTACTGTACAAGTAGATAGACAGATAGATAAATGAGCTTTATTAATCCCTGAGAGTAATATACTAGATATGTTATGTAAATAGTATATTTAAACTAGCTGCGATAACAAAACCTTGCATTTGAGATAAGTTTACACAACAAAGAATTTTCTAAATTTCCGCATAATTAAACGGTTAAGATGTAAACAGAGTCGTTCAGAGTGGTTTGGTGTGAAACGCTCTGTTCTAGAGAAACTTACCAAGTCAGAACTGTTCACAGTGGTGGTGATAGGAACCAGACGTCCCCCTCTAAAAGTTCCCTCATAAAAAGTTACCACATCAGATCATTATGAATTCACTGCCTGATGTCTGAAAGTTGGGACACAGTGCACAACGGAAATAAAAACAGAATGCAGTGATGTGCAAAGCATCTCATACACATTTCATAAAAGCTGTGTTTCATCACCTCTTCTTTAACAACACTCTGTAAGCGTTTGGGAACTGAGGAGACGCTGCTGTAGTTTAGAAAGTAAAATGTTTTCCTGCTCTTGTTTGATACAGGATTTCAGCTGCTCATCAGTTCAGGGGCTCATTTGTGGTATTTTTCATTTCATAAAGCACCAGATGTTTTCAGTGGGTGACAGTTTAGCACTCTGACATTTTTACTACAGAGCAATGCTGCTGTAACACACTCAGAATGTGGTTTGACATTGTCCTGCTGAAATAAACAAGGCCTTCTCTGAAAAAGACGTCGTCTAGATGGCAGCATGTCAAAATAGTAACTTCACAGGGAAGGAACAAACATTCTTAGCATTTAATGGAAGATAATGGAACTATCATGACATTTTGGCACATTGTAAAGGTCAGCTATCATTTTCAAATTCAGTAAAAATGTACAAAACACCAAAATGGAGATACAAGATTTTGATCCGATAGCAGTTGCTCCAAAACCTATATATCGTTCAGCATTAATGGTGCCTTCACAGATGTGCACGTCACCCATGCCATGTGCACTAATGCCCCCTATACCATCACGACTACTGGCTTTTGAACTATGCACTGATAACAAACCGGATAGTCCCTCTCCTCTTCCAAAGGCCATGGTATCCATGATTTCCAAAAAGAATTTCAAATGTTGATTCGTCGGACCACAGGACACTTCGCCACTTCACCTCAGTCTATCTTAAATGAGATTGGGCCCAGTGAAGGTGGCAGCATTTCTGGATCCTGTTTAGAATTGGTTTCTTCTTCGTGTTTTAGAGTTTTAACTTGCATTTGTGGATGCAGTGATGAACTGTGTTCACAGACAGTGGTTTTCAGAAGTGTTTCTGAGCCCATGCAGTGATTTCCACTACAGAATCATGTCTGTTTTTAATGCAGTGCTGCCTGAGGGCCCAAAGATCACAGTCAGGCCAATATTTGTTTTTGGCCTCGTCCCTCACATACAAAGATTTCTCCACATTCTCTGAATCTTTTAATGATATTATGTACCGTCATCAACATTCCATATAAACTCAGAAGACTCGTGTAGGTTCACTGGTGGTTCTGGATAGTAAATAAAATGTCTATATCTGTGTTGTAGTCATGGCGACCCCTGGTTCCTATCACCACCACTGTAAAGACATCTGAACCATTTCACACCAAACCACTCTGAATCACTCTGTTTACACTGAATTATGTAGCAATGTTGGAAAATCTGAGGAATTCTCCTTTATTGAAAGAAGAAGTCATTTTGGACCACATCATTAAAAATAAATAAATAAATAATAGTCAAAAATAATTTTCATATTACATCAATGTTACACTGTCTGCTATATACCACAACAGTGATCACAACAACAGAGGGAGAGAGCGAGAGAGAGAGGGACTGACAGAGAGAAGTGACAGAAAGGGTGAAATGGAAAGAGTAGGTTGTCAGAAAGATGGAACAAGTGAGATAAAGAAAAGGGTTAGAAGCATTATACATTTTCTCAGTATCTTATTTGATAATACCAATACATACATACATTTCATTTAAATCCTTCTTATTTCTTTGACCAGTTGAATCACCTGTCAATCAAATGTATCAGAATAGCAGTGAATTCAACAGCAGTGAATATAACAATGTCCTGATAGGCTGTGGATCACTTGATTTGCTGAATGCCAGTGCATTTTCTATAACTTCATACAGATTTATGCCTGACACCCTTCTCTACTCTCGGAGATAAAGGCTTCTATCCTTCTCTCCCTGCCACCATACATCCTGTGGGGGAGGAGCGCCTTCATCAATCCGTTCTGAGATTGAAAGATGTAGCTCTCGAGGGATCCCACAATGTATACGCTGTGCGCCGGGGTCCTTGGAGATGCACTGTGAAGTCCGCCTGTGAATTTGAGAGCATGGAGATGAAGGTCAAAGGACATCCTGAAAAGGGAGCCGTAAGGCGGCCAGAGCTGACGCCGGCCCTGACCTTATTTGCAGTAATATAATGAATTCCACCCACTAGATCTCAATAGATCATTATGAAACACCCCTGGAGGGTCAGCGTGTTAGCATGTGTACTGTATGTAATGTGGGGAGGGCGGTGGAACTGATCGACACACTCCTGCATGCTGGGAGAGCTCAGAGGATCTGAGGGGTTTGGTGATGTAGGTGATGGACACTTGGTTTCAGCAGAGGTTTTTCCCCTTATTTCTATGCCCTACACTGGAACATCAGGAGCACTACAGCACCACTCTCAGAACAAAACCTTGTATCTCCAACATTGTAACCCAAAAATGTTTATTGTGAGTATTAAGTAATGGAGGAATATTTTATTCCAAGAAATTCTGGACCATTTTCCTCTAATCACTGGACCCCTAATCACTATTCCCTACAGTTAAGCACTAAAAAATCAAGAGCTTTATGAAGAACACTATTATAGTTAACAGAAATAGTCATCTAATCATTATTTCTTACATTTAAGCACTGGAAATGAAGAGCACTACAAAGAACACTACTATGGTGAACAGAAATGGGCCCCTAATCACTATTCCCTACATTTAAGCACTGGAAAATGAACAGTCCAGTAGTCACTATTCCCTACACTAGAGCACTATATAGTGCACTATACAGTGAATAGTGCATAGTTTCAAATGTAGACCAAAGTAGTGGACCAGGTATATGAATAGGACATAATATTGGACGTAAAGAGAGAGTGGGAGGACAAAAGAGAGTGTAGAGCTAGTGTGAGAGAGAGAGAGAGAGAGAGAGAGAGAGAGAGAGAGGTACTGTAATGACATGGGATATGCTTGTAGCGACCTTAGAGAATCTTGTTTAAGTGTTTCAATGTCACTGCTGTTGTTCTCCATTTCTGCTTCCAGTCGTTCACACATTCATTACATGCATTAATCTCCAACCTGAGGAACGTCCTTGAAGATCACATCGACCTGTTTAGACAGATAACACAATAATAAATAGACCCATTACCAAAAAAGATGAAACACATTTAGTTCCGATTCCTACCGAGCTCACAGATGACACAGATCCCTCCAGTGTTGGACGTCAGCTGGTGACGTTTTATCTTATTGGTCAGTTGCCCGGCTCTGCTGGAGCCTCTTTGGCCACAAAAGCTGTAGTGGGAGTAAAGAATGGTGCATCAGCCTGCAGCCTTCGGTCTAATGATGAGGGCTGAGGAGTGGTCAGTGATCAATCCCAGCATATGGGCCTTAGACAGAGAGTAAAGAATAAAGAGAGAAGGGGAAACTGTCATGAGAAAACTTTGTAACCATGTTTTTTTTTGCATCATTTGAAAATGCCAGCTGCCCTTTATGTTGTACAAACATTTCATTATCCTTTAATCTATTTACATTAAAGGGACCACATTGAAGGACCGAATTTCCCTCACTGTCTTAAAATAAAAGAGTTGTTGCTATGTAAAAGTTAAAACAGCCTTTAAGTACAAGTTATTCATTTTTCAGGAGATATTTCTGAGAAGAATAGAAGTAGTATTATCCATGTGCATGAGGAAGAAGAAAGTCAAAGAAAAATAAGTGAAAAGAAAAACTGGAGCTCAAAAACTGATTAAGAGCTCCAGAGAAAATGTGTTTCCTAACAACCACCTGGAAGAGCTGGTTGACCCACAAACTGCCCCCATCAGATAAACAGCACTTAAAGCTTTCATCTCTGAGAGAGAGGAGAAAATCAAGCTGATCAGATCTGAAAACATCCACAGGTGTTTCTGTCCATCCTTCCACTGTGAGAAGACGACTCAGCGCTGTGGGTCTGAAAGGATGTGTAGCTGATCAAGAAGAACCTCACTGAGAAAAGGAGACGGACACATCAAACAAAGAAGCTGAACGATGGACTGACCACCCCAGAGTCCAGACCTCAACACCACTGAATGTGTTTGATCACTTCAGAAAATCATCAACCAGCTTCTAAGACTGAACTTTGGAGGTGTGTCTGCAGATTCTTTGAGGAGCTGAAAGTGAGTCTCCTGAAAAGAATGGAAGCTGGAATAAAGGTGAAGAGTGACTCACTGAACACTGAACAGCTGAGAGTAGATTTACAACCCCAATTCCAGAAAAGTTGGGATGCTTTGTGAAATGTAAATAAATGTAAATAAAAACAGAATGCAATGATTTGCAAATCTCATAAACCCATATTTTATTCACAATAGAACATAAAACACATATCAGATGTTGAAAGTGAGACATTTTACCATTTCATGAAAAACATTAACTCAGTTAGAACTTGATGGCAGCAACGCATCTCAGAAAAGGTTGGGACAGCGCCTACTGTGAAGCCATGCTGCTGTGATGGATGCAGTATGTGGTTTATTGTCTTGCTGAAATATGCAAGGCCTTCCCTGAAAGAGACGCTGTCTGGATGGGAGCATACGTTGTTCTAAAACCTCTGTATACTGTTCAGCATTGATAGAGCCTTTTCAGATGTGTAAGCTGCCCATGCCATAGGCACTAATGCAACCCCAGACCATCAGAGATGCAGGCTTTTGAACTGTGCGCTGATAACAAGCTGGATGGTCCCTTTCTCTTGAGTCTGCGAGACACCATGTCCATGGTGTCCAAAAAGAATTTCAAATTTTGATTCATCTGACCACAGAACAGTTTTCCATTTTGCCTCCGTTCATTTTAGATTAGCTTTGGCCCAGAGAAGACGGCAGCGTTTCTGGATCGTGTTGACATATGGCTTCTTCTTTGCATGATACAGCTTTAACTTGCATTTGTGGATTGCACAGTGAACTGTGTCCACAGACAATGACTTCTGGAAGTGTTTCTGAGCCCATGCAGTGATTTCCAGTACAGAATCAAGCCTGTTTTTTATTGCTCTCTTGTGAGAGCCCGAAGATCACGAGTGTCCAATACTGACTTTGTCCCTTGCGTACAGGGATTTCTCCAGATTCTCTAAATCTTTTGATGTTATTATTTACTGTAGATGGTGGGAAGTCCAAATTCTTCACAATTTTTCATTGAGGAACATTTTTCTGATATTGTTCCACGATTTTTAGATGCAGTTTTTCACAGATTGGTGAACCTCTTCCCATCTTTTATTTACATTTTACACAGCGTCCCAACCGTTTTGGCAGTTGTACTTGTAGTTGCTGTGTAATTTTTGCTGTACTGTAGGTCATTGAGGAGTGACTCCAGCTTCATATGCTGAGCACACTTAGACTTTATGCTTGACTAGCCTGTGTGGACTCATATAAACAAAGTATTAAAAAAATAGAAAGAAACTCCCAGACAGAAACAAACATTGAGCTGTTGTTTTGTTATGCTCCACAAGTTTGATAAGGTTCGATGAGAGCGAGAGAGAGTGAGAGCGAGAGAGAGAGAGAGAGAGAGAGAGAGAGAGAGTGGGTGAGAGTGAAGGCTTTATCCGAGAGGCCCAGAGGAATGTAAATATGGATTAGCCTGATGTCTGTCTTCATTAAAATTTTAAAATGACAGAAGACTCTGGTGAATTATTCATTAAAACTGTATGTGAGATGATGTTATTTATCGCCCAAATGTCACGCGGCATCTTTCTTTTCATTCTAAACTGATGATTTACACGTTGTTATAACATCTAATGTGTTGTGATGAATCCTCGGGGCGTCGCCTGCTAATTCCCTGACTTCGCTGGGCTCAAAATAGCCATAATGATATTATGTTATCGCAGATGCAAACAATGTCATTATAGTAAACACTGCAAAATATTAGCTGAGCGCTGTTCACAGGTACTGCAGAGGTGTTACGTAAACGTGTTTCTCCTCTAAACTAGCGCAGTCACGATTAACTGAATTGATTAATTAAACTTGACTGCTTCACTTTAAAATTAGCATCGATTCATCAATTAAAATTTGGCTTCCTGATGAATCAGCAGGGATTAGTTTGGCAGTTTGCATGTTGAAAATGTATATATTAAATTCCCCTATTCACAGGAAAAATCAGCAACTTTTAATTTAGTTGTTTATGTAGGTTTTTATATATAATTTTTTTAAGTGTTTTCATATGTACAGTGGCATCAATAACTAGTTAAACACTTTAAGGCTAAATTTGAATATCTTTAGTTTACTTCATTAAATCTTTAAAAGGCATATTTCATGAAAAAAACTAATTTTCATCACTTTTTTTTAAACAAAATAACTATGGCAAATTATTATGGCAAAATTCATAAACATGATTATTTTGGTCAAAATTGAGATCACTATTTGAAAACATCATGCACTTATTGAACTTCTTTAAAAAACTTTTTTAACAGTGATTTTATGCCTCTGAAGCCCCTTCTGAAACATGGAGCAAGAGGAACATGCTACAGTATGATTTGTTGATTTTTTAGGTAAAAATAAAACACCAGGAACGCACTCAAATATGTCATTTTATGCTAAAGTGTTTCTATTCTAAAGTGTACATTTCTATTTATTTACTAAGTTTAACATATTGGAAAAACATATTTTAGTTGTTCTGCCTTTTTAAAAAAACTCTGATCTCTTAATTAATCAAATTAATCAATTAATAGTCAAAATAATCAGTAGATTACACGATTCCTAATATACTCAATAGCGATGGCCGCACAGTGAGCCATGAAGTAATGTTGAGGGTAGAGCAGCAAATGAGCAGCAAATAGGTTACTCTTTATTAGCCTATAAATAAAATAGGCCAGTTAAAGGAGGCGCTATAAGTGTGAGATTTAAAGAATAGAGCTTCTGCCTCAGAGTCTGACTTGCTGCTGATTATACACTACAACTCTTCCAAGCCTGAGGCCTTCAGAAATCTACTGGTGATACGAAGGACGGGCCATTTCGGCCTGAAGTGACCCTGTAGAAGGAATATAAGTTAAAGGGGAATTCCGTCTTTTGTATGCAGAATTAAATGGTTAAGAGTCAGAATTGTTCACAGTGGTGGTGATAGGAACCAGACGTCCCCCTCTAAAAGCAGGACACAGGAGGAGTACATGTACAAAAGGAGGGGTGTCATAAGGCAAAATAGTCCCCTTCACTATTTCAATCTAGCTGTCTTACCGTCATCAACATTCTCATATAAACTCAGAAGACTCGTGTAGCTTCACTGGTGGTTCTGGATAGTAAATAAAATGTCTATATCTGTGTTGTAGTCATGGCGACCCCTGGTTCCTATCACCACCACTGTAAAGGAATGACTTTGTTTGCATCTCAAGTATTAAATTATGCATAAACATTGAAAATCAGTGTAATTTCCCTTTAATGCACATGTGCTGGTCAGTGATATAAGTGCTAATACAATGCATTGAGCTCCTTTAAAGGGCTGGTGATCACAAGGCCTAATAAGAGCCATTCTAAAGCTTGCAGTATGAATTATTCACAGTCGGTGGTAAACGCTAATCACTGTGAACGCTGGATGCTTTCTTAAAGACCACTATTGTTGAAGAAGTTGCCACGGTTCGCTGGAGTGCACTACGTTGCTGTGTTTGCTGCCCACTCAGCCAATGCAAATGTGTAGATGCCTGTGTGTTTAGCAGTTTATGGGGACCGAATGTCTCCATGATGATGAAAACGTGTTTTTCACTTTCTTCTTATAATTATTTTTACCTCGTATGTTTTATGTCCTTACAACGAGTGAATTGTTTGTTTACGGTCTGACTTAAAGGGCCTGTATCATGTAAAAAAAAACATTTCCTCACCTTTGTTTATACAGTTCATACACTTAAACTGAGCTGCAAAAACAGCCTGTTTTTATTTGTGTTTGTGTCACAAAAAAAACAACCAATTACACATAGCTGCCTATTCACCATCCACCTCTTAAAAGAATACTTTGCCAAAAAGCAAATGACACTCTTGGTACAGTCTGTTTAAAATAAATGCCACTTGGATCTTAATCCATCTTTAAGCACACTCTTAAAAAGATGGTTCTTCAAAGGTTCTTTAGTAAAGAAAATGGTTCTAAATAGAATCATGAACACATAACGAACGCTTTGCGTGATTAGAATG
Source organism: Colossoma macropomum (assembly GCF_904425465.1). NCBI lineage: Eukaryota > Metazoa > Chordata > Actinopteri > Characiformes > Serrasalmidae > Colossoma > Colossoma macropomum. Next base: position 1,003,615 of record NW_023494790.1, read on the forward strand.
TTCTTTGCATGGTGAAAACGTTCTTCAGACTGATGGAGAATGTGCTGTAGATGGTTCCATAGAGAACCTTTTTGAACATGTTTCTATATAGCACCCAAAAGGGTTCTTCTACTGTTACGCTGTAAAGCTTGTAACACTGAAAGATTTCAGTGCTATATAGAAACATTTTCAAAAAGGTTTTATACAGAACCGTCTATTCATGCACATTTTCAATCCGAAGACCTGCTTTACAATGAAAAGATGTCACAAAAAACAACCAATTTACATATTATTGCCTATTCAGCCTACAGCAGTTTAACCCCACCCACTCACTCTGAAGTTATAAGGAATGTTTCAGCCCAGACCAGTTAGATGGGGCACAGATGTAGTCCAGATGTAGTCTAGACCAGGCAGATGCAGTCCATCTGTTTCTCTGCATACTTTGTTAGCCCCCTTTTACCCTGTTCTTCAGTGGTCAGGACCCCCATGGACCCTCACAGAGCAGGTACTATTTGGGTGGTGGATCATTCTCAGCACTGCAGTAACACTGACGTGGTGGTGGTGTGTTAGTGTGTGTTGCGCTGGTCTGAGTGGATCAGACACAGCAGTGCTGCTGGAGTTTTAAACACTGTGTCCACTCACTGTCCACTCTATTAGACACTCCTACCTTGTCAGTCCACCTTGTAGATGTAAAGTCAGAGACGATAGCTCATCTGCTGCTGCACAGTTTGTGTTGGTCATCCTCTGGTCCTTCATCAGTGGACACAGGATGCTGCCCACAGGACGCTGTTGGCTGGATATTTTTGGTTGGTGGACTATTCTCACTGAGGTGTTTAAAAACTCCAGCAGCACTGCTGTGTCTGATCCACTCAGACCAGCACAACACACACTAACACACCACCACCACGTCAGTGTTACTGCAGTGCTGAGAAAGATCCACCACCCACATAGTACCTGCTCTGTGAGGGTCCATGGGGGTCCTGACCACTGAAGAACAGGGTAAAAGGGGGCTAACAAAGTATCAGAGAAACAGATGGACTACAGTCTGTAACTGTAGAACTACAAAGTGCACCTATATAGTAAGTGGAGCTGATAAAGTGGACAATGAGCGTAGAAACAAGGAGGTGGTCAGAATGTTATGCCTGATCTGTGTATATCAGTCTCAAAGGCACAGTGAAAAACCTGCCTCTTTATTTTGAGGGATAAAGAGAGATTGGAATATTGTGATGTGAACATAAATTGGAATTTAGGATGTTAGAAAATTAGGATTATATGCTAAAGCATGACAGTTTTGATATATAAAACAACACAAAAGTTTATAAGTGGACCTTAGTGGGTAAAATTATGAAATGCAAGGAAAATGTGGGATATAGACCCTTTAACTGTGTCAATTAGTAAAGCACTTTCAGTTGCAGTCGTTTGTAGTAAAGGTGCTGTGTTAAAGTGACTGATGTATTGATTTATTGATTGACTTTGTCGTTGTGGCTGCTCTCCACAAAGACACATGCTAGGATGTTAGGATTACATGTCAAAGTGTGACTATTATTGACCGTTAAGGCAAAATATTCCCGAAAGAAAACTTTATTTTCAGATTTATCATTATTTTCCATCATCAACATTCCATATAAACTCAGAAGACTCGTGTAGGTTCACTGGTGGTTCTGGATAGTAAATAAATGTCTATATTTGTGTTGTAGTCATGGCGACCCCTGGTTCCTATCACCACCACTGTAAAGACATCCGAGTCTCTACAATCAACCATAGTACCCCAAACCAAATTTAGTGTTAAATCTGAAAAAATAGGTTTTCTTTGGGGACTATTTTGTTTTACAACACACTGCAGGTATCCCTCCACCATGGATTAGTTCTTATTAAAATATCTTTTAGGTGAAAATCTTCTCAAAACTATCATAAAACAGTGTCTCAGTCATCAGGAAATGAATTCATAACCATTTCATGTAGGAACTTTCTGTGAGGGAGCTTTTAGAGGTGGACGTCTGGTTCCTATCACCACCACTGTGAACAGTTCTGACTTGGTAAGTTTCTCTAGAATGGAGCGTTTCACACCAAACCACTCTGAATGACTCTGTTTACATCTTAAACACTAAATTATGCAGAAATTTTAAAAATTTGGTGGGGTTCCCCTTTAAGGCCGAGTGCAAACCTGGCCCTTTAACTGTATCAATTAATGAAGCACTTTGAATTGCAGGTTTATGCACACTTAGAAAATATGGTTCTTCAAGGGTTCTTTAGTGAAGGCAATGGTTCCACATAGAACCATGAACACTCTTATTTCATGCTTAAGTGGAACCATGAACACTCAAACTATTTCATGCTTAAGTGGTTCTTTGCAAGGTGAAAGGGTTCTTTAAATTGAACTGGAAGGTTGGAGAATGTGTTGTATGTGGTTCCATATAGAACCTTTTTGAAAATGGTTCTGTGTAGCACCAAAAAACGTTTATCTATTGTTGCAACACTCTTAAAAAGATGGTTCTTCGAGGGTTCTTTAGTAAAGAAAATGGGTCTATATAGAACCATAAACACTCAAAGATCCCTTAGCATGATTAAAGGGTTCTTTGCATCAAGAAAGGTTCTTCAGATTGTTGGAGAATGTTCTGTGTGCGGTTTCATATAGATCCTTTTTGGAAAAAGTTCTACATGGCACCAAAAAGCGTTCCGCTATTGTTGCAGTATCAAGCTTGCAACAGTAGAAGAACACGTTTTGGTGCTATATGGAACCATTTTCAGATTTGAGCATGAAATGGTTCTACAAACCTAAATAGAACCATTCCTTTACTGAACACCTTTGATCTTTTTGACGCGTGTAGGAAAGGTGCTACATAAATAAACATTGTTTTTGATTGATTGACTGATTGATTGGTTGGTTGATTGATTGATTGATTGGTTATACCATAGTGGGGACATCGAGGAAAAAATATATTATTTTTTGTTTACAAAATAAATGACCTGTTAGTTGAGGTCGAGGTCAGGGTTAGGGGGCTAGAGGTCAGCAGCATTTTGATAGTCATACATAAACAACTAGTGTGTTTGCGTGGACGTGCAATGGAGGTGGGCGGGGAGGAGGGGGGGTGGACGAGGGGTGGGGGGGGGCTGCTGCTTCTTTGGGCTTTGTGTCATTGGTTTAGCAGAGCCAAGACCCCGCCTTGATAAAGAAACGAAGAGGTGGAAGGGAAAGGAAGGAAAAGGAGAGAGAGAGAGAGAGAGAGAGAGAGAAAATGAATATCCTCCCAAACACTCAAACACTTCCCTCCTCCTCCTCCTAAACCCTTCAAACCGTGGACGAAAACAGAAGCATCCCGTCGTTTCGCGCTCCTCTTCTCCTTCTTCTCCACTCTCTCTCCGCCCAGACTGACGCTCGTTTTCCTCACGGATACATTAACTTTCGCTCTCGGCGCGTCAAGCGCTCAGAAGAGAGCGAGAAGAGAGAGAAGAGCCACCGTAAAGAGGGACGGCGGGCGGCTGCGCTGCTTCCCCCTGAGCGCCTGAAACTCCATTCCTCTCAACTTGCCTCCCACCGTCTCCACGCCGAGGTAAGACTGAGCTTCCCGGAGAGTTTTGGGGAGCTTTGCGGATAAACGGGGAGGTTATTGTGCTGTTTTTGAGGCTCAGTCTCTCGACATGGCCATGTGTTTCCCTCCCCTCGCTGCGCCACGAAGCCGAAGAAAGGGACGAGGACATTTTGTTGTCCTTTCCTTCCTTCCTTCCCTCCTTTTTCTGTTTCTGGGTGACCGTGTTTCTCTTCAAGCCCACCTAACGTTATCAGTCCAAACAGGCTTTTCTTTTTCATTACTGGCTTCCCTCGAGGCAGCCGTGTGTTACCTCATCTCCTCTCTCTCCCCTCTCTCCCTCTCCCTCCCTCTCTCTCTCTCTCTCTCCCTCTCTCCGCGTTTGAAGACTGCTTTTCCAGCTTTTCCAGCCTGTACAGTGTTTCTCAGCGTCTCAGACTGTTTCAGTGTTTCCAGAACCAGCATGTGCGGCTAATCAGGTGATTTCTCTCAGCCGTGAGGAGAGACGTTGAGTTCTGTGTGCTAAATAATAAGCCCGCTCTGAGGGTGGTCGCCAACACGCAGTGTGGTTCTAGTTTGATCCAGTTTACCAGTACACTTGGGCTCGTCCGTCCACCTGCACTTCCCAGAATGACCCAGTGTGTTTGGAATAGTGTTACTAACTGATTTAACCCAACTCCACCATTTCCACATTGTGTTTGTTGCTGTCCACCTCAAGACTGACCACAGTAGGTTGTACCAAAAGAGCCTTGGTGCAGTGCCACAGCTATGCTATGTTGTCCAGTGAAGTTAGGATTACATGCTGAAGTGTGATTCGCTCTACACTGTTAGAAATAAAGGTAGATTTTTGGTTCATCGAGGTACAAACAGTGTAAATGTTCCCTCAAAGCTCCAACAGTGGTTTTAAGGTCTGATTGTGAACCTTAAATAAGTTTTTCCAGGTGAAAAGTTCGTATTTGTACCTTTTCATAACCGAATGTTCTAAACAGAACAGTAAAATAAAAGCCTGGAGGCGAGACGGGGTGTGTGGAGTCAGTACAGCTTAGAACATATCATTCAGTGGATTATGGTTCAGTTATGTTCCCTGACTGAAGGTACTGAGATGGAGCCTTGAGGGTTCCACCCCAGTGACAAGAGGGGAACTGACCCAGTGACAGTTTAGCACCTTTATTTCTGAGAGTGCAGGACTAAACAGCTCTAATTGGTGTTGTAGCATTGCTGGATCTTATTTATTGGTGGTCTATTAATTGGTAATAATGAATTAAAAATGGGCTTCTGTGCTGTTTCTATTTTAATTCCTTCCAAATTTCCTTGTAAATGAGTGGTTGAGATGTAAACAGTCATTCAGAGTGGTTTGGTGTGAAGCGGTTCGTTGTAGAGACTCATTTCTCTATAGTGGTGGTGATATGAACTGATGTCTACAATGCAAATCCATTTTATGTACCACCAGTGAACCTACACGTGTCTTCTGAGCTATGTAATGTTGATGATTGTGACTATTTTACCATCTTGTGCCTCTTATACTTCTGGTCATGAATAAGTATGTTTTAGAGAACAAAAAGAGCAGAATTAGTTCTGTTCAATTGGATTTAGTCCAGTGCAGTTTGTAAAAAAATCACTAAATGGAAAATAACTGAAGTTGTAGGTTATTATTATTATCATTATTATTATAGCATGTTTTATATGTGCTCCTGCAGCTTCTATCTGTCTGTTCCTACTTAAATCTCAGAAAAACAAAATATGTGATGTTTGTCATATATCGAAAAATGTCTTAAAATGTTGTGATATAGCATTTTTTGCCATCTTGGCCACCTCTAGTCTCGGGCATCAGGCAGCATTTTTGTAACTATTTCATGTAGTAACTTTATGTGAGGGAGCTTTTAGAGGTGGACGTCTGGTTCCTATCACCACCACTGTGAACAATCCTGACTGAGTTTCTCTAGAACAGAGCGTTTCACACCAAACCACTTTTAAATGACTCTGTTTACATCTCAACCACTTAATTATGCAGAAATTTTGAAATATTGGTGGAATTTCCCTTTAAGACCAAGGGAAAACCTGGCCAAAGAGGATATGGGCCCTTGCAGTTTATTGCAGTTTTATACACACTTAGGAAGAGTGGTTCTTCAAGGGTTCCTTACTAAAGGCAACGGCTCTATATAGAACCACGAACACTGTTTCGCTATTTCATATAAACTATTTCATGTCTAAATGGTTCTTTGCATAGTGAAATGGTTCTTCAACTTTAATTGACTTTTAACCATTTAATAATACATAAAAATGTAAAAAAAAAATGTTCCCTTTAATGTTATTAAAGCTAGAACATTTCAGTGGCTCATTCTAATAAAATTGACATCAAGCAAGATGTAAACAGCATGAATCCAAGAGAGCTTTGGGCTGGAGTGGACAGGTTTTGGCCACTTTTGACAGTGTAACCAAATCAATGCGGCCTCATGTTGTTCCCCTAATGACCACGCTTTACTCCCAAAATCTCATTTTGTGAACATTGTTGGCAGCTGTGTGTGGCTGGTGCACTTCTAATGCCGAAATACCAACCTTTTGCGTACGTCTGTGCAAGAAGTCATGGCGATTACACCAGAGAGAAGTTAGCTAATAGTGGATTAGTGGAATAACAAAAGAAATACCCAGCATCGTCCAGCAGTGGGCCTTATTAGGAGCAGTGTGGTATGAATAACATCTCAGTGGTCTGACCCCTTACTAGTGGATAATGCGCCAGAGGAGATGATTGGAGATTTAGATTGATTGATTGGAGCGTGCTGAATGGAGCACAACCTTGGGGAGAGCAGCTTTTGTGTGTACGAGAGATCGCAAAAGGAGAGAGAGAGAGAGAGAGAGAGAGAGAGAGGATACAAAAGAGCACATCTTCACTGTGGCAGTGGAGTCAAACTATTACAACACGGGTGGCCACAGGTTAGTGCCGGGGCGATACCAGTGAAACTCGTTATCATGATATTTTCCACATACATAAAGGGAAATATTTTTCAAAATTTCTGCATAATTCAGTGTGTGTGATGTAAACAGGGTCATTCAGAGTGGTTTGGTGTGAAATGGTTCAGTGGTGGTGATAGGAACCAGGGGTCGCCATGACTACAACACGAATATAGACATTTTATTTACTATCCAGAACCACCAGTGAACCTACACGAGTCTTCTGAGTTTACATGGAATGTTGATGATGGAAAATAGTGGAAAATCTGAAATAATAAGTTTTCTTTGGGGACTATTTTGTCTCACAACCCCCTGCATGCATCCCTCCGTCATGATTTAGTTTTTATTAAAATATTGTGAAACAATGTCATTTCATGTAGTAACTTTCTGTGAGGGAGCTTTTAGAGGTGGACGTCTGGTTCCTATCACCACCACTGTGAACAGTTCTGACTCTGTAGTTTCTCTTAAATGGAGCATTTCACACCAAACCACTCTGAACGGCTCTGATTACATCTTAAACATTTAATTATGCAGGAATCTGTGACCTTTCTCTATTAATAAAGTTAATGAGCCTGTTCTTCCTGATACAGCTTGTTTTAATTGGACTGTTGTTTTCGTTTTCTTCTCTTGAAAATACAACAAAGAGAATCTTGTATGTATTTAAATCTCTTTTTTAAAAACAATCTGAAGCACCCAGTGGGTGATAAGCATCACAGATCACTGTTTTTGTTATACATCAGTGCTGCTAAAGCTGAAAATCAATATTGCTGTGTAACACCAACACTAGTCTATCAGTAGAGATGATGTATCGCCACAGATTCAACAGCGTAACTGAAATCAGCCCGGCGGAGAGCGAGGGAGGAGGTTAGTGCTGTAGAAAAAGGCTGGGGGGGAGGGGGGGTTTGTGGCCCTGGGCTGGACGATGGTGAGCTACAGATGTGCTCTCCCTCGGACATCTGCGTTTTCTTCTGCCATTGTCAAGGAAACATTTAAGATGGTGGACGGCTCAGTGCAACAAAAGAGCCCTTGTCAGAGCTGGCCATTAAGAACCTCTAGTCACGAGAGCGGCAGAAATATATTCTCCCAGGATGCTGTGTGTGTGGAAGGGAAGGATTGTTCTCTCTCTCTCTCTCTCGTCTAGTCAGGTATATTCACATTCACACACGTCCACCAAGAAAGAAAGCCTGTTTCATTTGGCAGATGCGTGTCACTAAACCATTCATGGAAATGGTTACGATCTTTCTGTTTTGTTTTTTTTCCCCTTTGTTTCAGAAGTAAATGATCCATATCAAGTTTGGTGACACCTTACCTTTTGTTCTTAAAAGGAGATGCACGATAACGTAGAAATCATACTGGTATCGGCAGATAACTGCTTAAATGAAAATGATCAACATCTGATAGATGTTTGAATTGTTTACACTGATATTTGGTTATGTATTTAATGAACTCCAGAAGGGCAGAATGTTTAGGGGACGTTGGGTTACTGCACTAAAATATTACATCTACATAATATTAATTTTACTATTGGCAACCCTCACAGAAATAAACGATATATTTCTCTGTCATGCTAATGCAGGCAGTCTCTTGGGGCCAGATGTGACCAAACATGAGACATTTTGGGTGGGATTTTTTTTTCCTTTACATTTTTGTCCAGTAATTTTAGGATGGTCCCTTACACTGACGTGGACGTGGGAGTAAACTCTAGGGCTGCACGATTTGGGTAAAATATCTAATTCCAATTTTTCGGACCAATATTGTGATTTAAATGTGATTATTTTATATAAATTCAGTTTCTTTCTCCACGAGAAAACCAGCACACACATTTTTCAGGCTTGCAGCTCTCTAATTTGTAATTTGCGCTCTTTTGAATTGTGCTTAACTATAAAAACGATATAAAATGATCAGCCCTAATAAAAACAGTGATAGCTTGTGAGTTGAGTCTTAATCTCTTTCGAATAAAATAACATAATAAAGTGCCGTTCAGTAAAAGTTGTGGTTGTAGTAAAGTCATCTTTAATTTGGCCACAACATTAATTAGTTCATTAATTACCAATAAAGGACGACATTGCCAACGTAACACAAACTATGCTGTCTGAGAGGTTGTGGCCACTTAGCTTAGCTAAGCCTGCCTTCTTCTCTGAAGTCGTTTCATCTGTTTAAAACAACTTGTTTTCTCCTGATGAACGAGAGCCGAGACACGTTTGTGTTTGTCCTGAGACGGATCACTGTGTTGTTTTTTCTGATGTCTGAAACCTGACACTGCGCTCTGAGGAGGTGCTAACATGTAGGGGAGAGCGTTCACAACATAACACACTTTGGTTTTTGCAAAATAAATGTAAATATATTTAAGTTGGAATAATCATGTTTTATTTAGGCAGCTTATACATTTCTGCTACAAAAGACCACTTAAACTTTGTTTCTAGCTCCTACCGGTTATGTACAGTTCCACCCAAAATGAGGGGAAGTGCAGTGTTCCAGTTTAGCCATGGGTGGGTTCACTGTAACAGACAGAGGGTCAGTTTAACACCTGCTAAAAAAGTCTGATGAATCAGTACAAACAGAGTTAATTCAGTATAATTCTGTTACAATAAACCAATATATTTTCCAACCAAACTGCATTATATATTATCATCTATAAAACAGACAGATCAATCGATACACACATCAGATTATATATGAACACTGACTGAGTCTGTGTGTCAAAAAATGACAGATTTATTTTAGTCCAGTGAAGGACAGCAAATAAAAACATCCCACATCAGTAAAATATGAACATTGTTTCTAAACACTACAGCTTTGTTGTGAATTTCATTAATAAACTTCTTTAAAACTGAAATACTGACGTCTGAAAGATCCTAATAGAGCAGAAAGTCTCTGTTTTAAGGTGTTTCTCTGTTTCAGTTTAAAATCTGTGTAAACTGGAACTAAAAGACTGAATGTGCTTTATCAGTCTTTGTGTACTGAAGGTGTCTGAGTTGTAACGCTGTGTAAGAACTAACCCCGCAGTGCGGAGGCTGGACTGAAGCCCAGCTGCTTCTAAACGGTGCTGTGTTGTAGAAACAAGATGGTGATTAAAGTGATATCAGGTTGGATTTTGTGGCACAAACAGCTCAGTAACCGAAAAAAATGTTGAAAATGACGGACATGCCCTGAAAACACTCTTTGGCTCAGATCTCTTCAAAACGCTGACCAATCTCTCTGAATTTTGGTGGGAGGCTGCGGCTAAGAAATGTGGTGATGTGGCCAGAAACTCACACTGACTGACCTTCTTTAACAACGTAAAACGTTCATGTGAAAATGTGCCCTGCATTAGGTGCCTGTGCTTGCTGCCATTGGGGACTGTTACCGTGGTGACTCCAGATATAGACTTATAAACCAAGAATGAAGTTTCCGAGCGAATCCAGCGCCTCGTAAAGGTGTAAGTCAAAGTAGGCTGAGCTTGTTAATGTTGACAGATGGGGAACGAATCTGTGATCAGCACATGGATGTAAGCTAGCATGCCTGAAAAATGTACCATAGAAATCTCTTATGAAGCATGTAGATGTGAGACAATTACATAAAAATATCTAAAATATAAATATCTGAAAATGAACATTATCTCTTGTAATTGAAAAACAGTTCGATTAGTTAAGAGTTTTGCAAGCTAGTTTGTTTTGCTTGTGCTAATGATTGTACACTGGATGTTAAAGAGCACGGATTAGAGGAATTTGGGGGCGGGGTTTAGAGGAGGCGTACCGCAATCCAGCGCCAAAAGTTTAACAGGTTGTCTCCAGATTGTTGTTCTCATTGTGGGATGAAGTCCATGTGCCCAGTTTCTACATTTTATAGATATGCACATGGAAAATACATTGCATGTAAACTTGCTGAAAAATATGACAATATTTATTGTTAGTGATGAATTGCATGTCACAGTAGTGTATCTGAGTGTATCATGGATATCGTCAGTAATTTTTAAAATGTGGTACTTTTTCTTTTCCAACTTATCAAGCGTTAGAAAAAGTGCATATTGTGACAGATCATGAGTTGTGAAAACTTTTTTTTAAAGTACTAATATAACTTTTTTTAATGAATGTTTTATTTTCAAGGTTTCTTCTCAAATTAAGTGTGGAAAAAAATACCTTCAAAGGTTTAGTGATCATAAAGCAGCTCTGTGCTGATGCTAATGCTTTGGGTATCTTATCTTTATCTTCAACACTCAGCTTCATGTTCATCTGAGTGTCTGTTGGTAGGACGAGATGTGATCGACATACTGAAACTGTTTTGGCCTTTGGCTTCATTCCCAAGCTCGACCTGTCGCTGTTACTGTCACTAATACATTTGATGTTGTTTTCCTCTCAATAAACCTGCTTAGACATTAATATGTTTGGGTTTTAACAAAGAAAACATAGTAATTTGTGTTAGAAAATAATTTTAACTTTTCACTGGCAGTGTTGATAGCATATTTAGAGTCATAATCATAAGTTTGCAAATTACATGTTTTGTTGAGTTATGAAAATAAGTTAACTCATCCTCTACAGAGAGTACATAACAAAGGTTATGGCGCATTTTTATGTTTTATGTCTTATTGTTTTCCAGTATGTTAAGCTTGGCAAATAAACAGAAATTGGGCACTAAAGTTATTAGAAAAATGTCATATTTGAGCGTGTTCTCTGTTTATGTTGTGTACACATATTTTTACATAAAAAGTCAACAAAACATCATTAGACCAGGGGTGTTCAAACTTATGCACATGTGGAGGAAGATTTTAATAGGTTTGTTCATTTTGGCTTATTCAGCCAGGATGTTGGTAGAGAGAGAGAGAGAGAGAGAGAGAGAGAGAGGAATAAATGGCTCCTCTGAAGACGCAGAGGGGACCTTGTTGCCCAAAAGCATCGTAGCGTGAAGATCATCTGAACTAATTAGCAAGAATGATTCTCGCCCTGCCTCCTTACCTTTTTTGTGCTGTGGTGCGTTTGGGACTCTCTCTGTAGTCCTCAGTTCTCCTGCTGGCTAATGGGGCTTTTTGCTGTCAGTTCCCACTCTAGCCATCGTCTGCAGGCCTCGGATCGTCACATGGGGTCCTCAGGTGTCCCCCTGCTAGCCTTTGCACTATTTATCAGCCCTCTGTCATCGCATGGCTTTATTCTTCTTTGGCCTAGTAACCCACCTGCTGTATCCAGTTTCAAAATCGTCTCCCACTGGCGGCCACTGTGAGCACAAGAGCATAGAGACCTCTAATGAGTGAGTGGGGGTGGACAGTATGACTATTCCATCATATTTTATTATCACTTCTCTGAGTATATTGTGGATATTAGTATAAAGAAAACTGACCAGCTCAATGTTTCACTATAAAGCGCAGAGTTAGTTACATCTGATTGCGTTTAGTGCAGCGCAGTATGTGAAGAGTTAAATAAACGTTATTGTGTTCATTGATCTTGATGTTGTTTTTTAAATGTGGCACTGCTGGTACACTGTGTCTGTTTCAGCATCTCAAAAAATATTGTGATGTCTATTGCATATCATGAAAATGTCTTCAAGTACTATGATATTATATTTTTACTTTATCAGCCACCCAATAATCAGCAGAGCCAAACATCATTTATTACTATTGATGCTTAATTCACTAGAAAGTGCTCGATAATGCTCTATAACATTCATATGATCCACACAGTCACTCTGACAGACTGTAATACACTACAGGAAGTGTACTAAGCTCCCGCAATATTAGGCAGATTCCAGTTAGATTTGGCCGTGACGGATGAACAAAATTTTCTCACTTACGATAACCATTGTTTTATCTTGGTTTAATGTCGTTTCAGTGTATTTTGGTCCTTTTCTTCATAACAAGCATAAAAAATCTCTAGTATTATGCTGATGTCTCTGTAGCTAGCTGGCTAAATTTCTCGTTCCACCTTAAATGGTGCAGCAGTTACATTCTGGTGCCTCATCCATCAGAACTGCTGCACCATTTAAGGTGGAACAGGAAAATTCGAACAAGAATCTGGTGAATATCTGACTTCAGCTTCATATCACTGAAGAATTAGGGGTGGTGATAATAAATAATTGCCCCCCTCTTTGAAGGCATATGAAGCTCTAAATGTAACTAAAGCCCAGCAGTGAGGAGCTGAACTTTACCCTCCTCTGCTGTCACTGCAGACTGGCAGGGTCGCCTACAGAGCAGCACTGGTAGCTGTTAATGAAGTGATGCTCTTTTTATTTGAGGGTCCCATTTCAGAGGGAAGATCTCAACCACCAGTGACGCTTGAAAACAAGGGGTAGGGGTAAAAATAAGAAATGGGCCTTAATGTGGCTTTCACTTTCAGCTTTATGGGTCTCTCCCTATTCAAAGAGGTCAGAGTCTGGTGTTGTGTGAGTGGAACGATCTTCTCGGCGACTTTCTGTTGAGGACTTTGGGGAACTTTGAATGATGGTAACAGCAAAACATGAAGTTTAGAAGAAAGCACGATGGTTATATTGGTAGATTAACTGAATAATAGACGGTATGTTAGTCGTGAATGGCCCAGGTAATCATCAGCTGCAGCCCCAGCTTGTGTGAGCCAGGCCTGATCTCTGGATTTGGTACTGCGCTTCTCCTGAATCATTTGTGAAATATTGCAATAGTGATTCATTCTTGTGTGGCATCACTGCTCGCTGGTCTGCCCAAACTGTGGAGATGGTGTTTTCTCCCATCAGCTTTGTTGGTGCTACAAAGTTTCAGAAATAGTCACGCTGACTTTCAGGCTGTTTTCTCCTGGCTCTCCGCTCAGCTCACGACTCCCGCGGGTCTGCCGGCGGGTTTAAGAAACCCCTGTAAGGATTAAAACAATGCAGGGAGGTGAGCTGACTGATTCAGGGGGATCGCACAGGCTTCGTCACGTTTCACTTGCCTTGAGAGAGAGAAAGAGGAGAAAAGCGAGGGGGTCAATTTGAATGTGTGGTTTTAATTGGTCTCTGTAGACTCTCTCTTACCTCCTCGCTCTTTTTTTCTTTTTTTTTGCGCTCCTTCAAAAATGTCTGGAGTGCAACCGCGGCTGTCTCCTCCACACAAGGGAAGTTCCACGCTCATTATCCGGCGGTTCAGGCAGGATTGATTGGATGGAGGCCGTGGCTAATCGCTGGTGACGCCTCTGCTAAACAGGGAGGTAAGGGCGTAAACTGAGGAAGACAGGCTGCCCTCAGGTTAGCCTCCTGCTAAACATGAGCCATGAAAGGTTGGGAGGGAGGGAGGGAGAGTTTCACTGTCATCGGTTTCTTTTTTTTCCATTCTTTTTCTTGCCTTTTCTTTCTTGCTTTCCCTTTTCTTTCAGCCGTTTCTCTTTAATAAATGCGCTCATGCTCTAAACTTCACCATGCCTGTTAGCATTCAGCAGTTGTAGAAGTGGATCTCCAGCTCTGGCTTCACAAGAACTGGCACTAATCTAATGTGCTTGTAGGTCCTGGTAGCGGCTACCGTCTCATCTATTTGCTATCCCTTCCTCTCTCGTTGGTTCCCTCAGAGAGGGCCTGATGGGTTGTTGAAGTAGGCTGTAGGTAGCTGTCTGTAGAGGGGAGTTATGTGGATGAGTAGCTTCGTTGGGGTGAACGATATGGCAATAATGTAGCATCTCAGTACTTGAAGGTGTTTTACTGACTGATGATATGTATCACAGTTTTGTTCTGTTAGGCCCGTCACAGGCCTGTCCCGGTGATGGTTAATAGAGTTACCGCGGTAACAGTGCCCAGTGACTGTAGAAACTCACTTAACACCAAAAAGAAAAAAAAAGCTGTTCATTTATTTATTTATTTCATAAAAACCACAACAAGACGGCAGTGTTCCCACACACACATAACCAAAAACATGTTTTCCTACATAAATACCACATTTATTGCACCAAACAATTTTTCACATAGTTAAAGAATTGAATAAAAGATGGAAATTCAGTTTAATACGAAGAAGACTAAGGCTGGGGTTCACTACACGACTTTTTAAAGTCCTAACAGATTATAAAAAGACTGGGCGTCTCACACTATCTGACTGTGTGTGCTGATTTTTTTTTTTTTGGGCGACTGAAATATTGGGGATCCACACTAAACGATTAGGGATCACACACTACACAACTTTTAAGCTGCTGCTGAACTGAACAGAACTCGTGCTAACTCACGCTAAACAAACGTGGAGCTGCTGCTGGTTTCTCTGCCGTTTGCACTGAAATAGTAAAGAAACAGCAGGTAAGCATGTTTAAGTGGATCATGGGGTTTAAAAATGTGATCAGTTGGTATTTTCAGAGTTTTAAATGTACATAAACCCCATTGTGCCTTAAACTCAGCTCATTAAAAAGCTTCACTCCACACGTGAGAGACTTCTCACCATTTCTCTTTGTTTAATGCTGTATTTTCTTCTTTGCTCTCAGTTTTCATTGGTTGTTGCAGGAATTGGTTCAGATTGAGTCGTTGACCAGTTTACAGTCGGGTCGAAAAATCAAACATGTTTGATAAACTCTGGTCTGAAACGCGATCAGGGAGGCAGCAAATCTGAGTCTGTGCCGCTCACACACGACTCCACTCTCTCTCCAACAGTCAATTACGACTGACCCAAAATCTACCGACTAGAGCCGACCAGCTCAGACTCGGCCAGACTGAGAATCGGGGCTAAAATCGGGGTAGAAGTCGTGTGGTGGAGCCCCGGCCTCAGCGTCAGTTTGTCATAGAATTTCTTGTCTTCTTGTCGTGAGGGCTCACATTCAACTACAGGGCAAAGAGAGAGTATAACACACTTAATGAGTTTGAGCTACGAATAAGAACTCAGACTCCCAGATCTCCTCAGATCACGTGAGGCAAAGCTAAACTTACTGTATCAGAGCTGTTTGTGCTTTTATGCATAGTGAGAGTGTAAACTGGGGATTAATCTGGGGTTGAAAGGCGCTGATTCAGTGAGAGCTGGAGAAATATTTCACTACAAACTGGCAGCTGAGCTGAAACAGTAAAGAGAGCTGAGCTGATCTAAACATTACAAACATGATATTTATCTCTCCTTTATTTATATTTATCTATCCTTTATCTCTCCGCTCCGCTGTTCAGGCGGTGTTTATGCACGTCTCTTCACCTGTCTCCCCGCTCTTCCAGCTCTCTGATTGGCTGTTGTTTGAATCACTCATTGAGTTCATCTCTGACCTTCTCACACTACAGGACTCGTGAACGTTTAGAGTCGTAAATATCAAACGTTTGATAATATCGGAGGGTCTCCGATCACTTCAGAGTTTGATCTGAGGGCTAAAGATTGACTCGTTGCTCCTCTCACACTAACAGATCATCTACGCCGTCAGACACTTCTGATCGAGCTCTCCACCTTGAAAATCGCTTCAGATTGTGAAAATTTGTCGCAAGGGGCAAATAAGGGTTAAAATCAGGCGAAAAGTTGTGTAGTGTGGGCTCAGACTAAGATTATGACAAAAGGAAAGACCACTAACTTTACCACTGATGGAGAAGATGTAGAAATGGTGGACAGCTTTTATGTACTCAGATCAATATCTGACAACAAAGGATCCAGCACTCAGTAAATATGACCAAGATTGGCAGAACAAAGCTGAAAGAGCTTGAAAAGACGATGAATTGTCCAGTCTGTGGTCTCTGATTTTGGATGTGAATGCTGGACAATAAATAAGCAAGACAGGAAAAATATTGCTGCCTTTGAACTTTGGTGTTGGCGAAGACTTTTGAGAGAACTTTGAACTGCAAGGAAGGCAGACGAATGGATCCCAGACCAAATCAATTCTGACCTCTCACTCGAATCCCAGATAACCAAACCGAAGCTCCTACTTTTGGACACATTCTGAGAAGAACCTGTTACTCCAAGCAGACCGTTAGGCTTGGAACAGTTGAAGGTAACAGAGGACGACCAGCAAAAAGATGGATGGATACAATCAGAGGAATCAGGAACCAACCATTTAGAAGCCTTAAGTCCTAAAGAGAAGACAGGATATTGTGGGGAAACACTATCCATATGGCCGCCAGGAGTTGGAAACGACTTGACGGCACTTAATGATTATGATACAGTATCATAGATCAGATTCTTCTGGAAATGCAGGTGTGCTGGTTAAACATGCTCGTCGCTACAGGCAGATATGCCTGAACACATTGCTGCCTCTATAGTGTGGTGAGCATTTTAGGATCCTCACATCACAGAGTCAAGTTTCAGACTGAAAAACAGAATAAAATGTGTCTCAGCTCTCGTTTATCAGGCGAAACAGGGAGAAATGGCTTCAGAGAGCAAAGCAGACTCAGCTAAACTCTCAGACGGTAAAGTGACGTTGGCAATTCTGTCCTTTCTTACTAGATTAGTTACATTTTCATGGCCAAATAAAAAAAAGACAGTGAACTACAACTACAGCTTTTAGTGAACTGCACTTTAATCACTTGTTTTATTTTCTTAAGGGTTAAGACTCGACTCACACGCTGTTGCTGTGTTTTCTCCCATGTTTGCTTCAGCATAAGGGACCGTCAGACCCCCCCAATTTGGTTTACCGTGGTTATTTTCCATGCAGTTACCCAAATAAGAAGACTCTGTTACCAGCACAGGCCGAGCCTGTCACATCATGACAAGATGATTAAAAAAAAATTAAATCCTTTATTTCACCCTGGATTAAGTGGTTAAAGATGATAAAAGAATGAATGAAATTCGTTAAGCATGTATTTGGTTTCAGCGTCGCTCCAGAAGTGTTCCGTTGCGTCTCGCGGGTGCTGTGTTAAACGCTGCTCGCTTATTTCCGGTGCTGCCGTCTGTTTTCACACATGCTCAGACTGAGAAATCCGAAAGAAATCAGAGTAAGAGTTTACAGCACTGAGAAATCTGATTACTGAGCTAAAATCCAGCCTCTTTATCTGATTTCTAGACCTTACTCCGATCTAAGAAATCAGAGTTTGCCACTTGAATAATCAGATAACTGCAGAAATCTGATTTTGATCAGATTATTGAGCGCATGTAAATGCTTACATAGCACGTTGTGCTCTGTTATTTTCTAAAAATAATGGAATATTTATTTTTTTCATGATAATTGGTTCTTTAATCCTTCAGCACTATTCCGTACTTATTTTCTATGCAATATTGTATTTCTTTGAATATATTTAGATATTTGGCAAGCAAATATGGGACAAATATCGGTGGATCAGACTATTTTCACGTCTGATTCATATCTCTTCCCAGCCTAAATCGAAACCATCTGGAGTCGTGTTGTAGGTTTTTGAGCGAATGAGCCGGTGGGTATCCTAAACGCAGGAATCTGATCAGTTTAATGAAGATGGAACCTGGAAAAGGAGGAAAAAAAGCGGAATCTGATTTAGTCAGAGGGCCCGTAGTGGAGGTGTCCCAGTTTAGAGGCGTGTTTATAATTGCGGACGCGGTGGAAGTCAGGGGAGGATGGAGGAGAGGAGCGCTGTGGGGTCTACCGCAATTCACTTTGTTCTTCGATCAGTCTTGATTTAATCTGCCGTTGTGATGGTTATCGTAGTGGCGGAGACGGCGAGGAGGGAGGGGAGCGAGCGAGCGCGGGAAGAAGAGAGGATGATAGAAAAGGAGGAAGAGAAAAGGAAAGAGGTGAGGAGGGATGAGAAAGGGAAGAGGGGAAAGAGTAATTGCGTGCGCCTCCGGATGTCTCTTTCATGGAAGAGGCTGAGGGCCGTGTAATCACGTTAGAAAACAGGCCTTCTAATCCTGCAGCCTGTACCACACGCACTCCGTCTGTAAAGAACAGCCCACGGACCCAACGCTGCACATCCACCGCCAGCTAACGAAACCTGGAGGAGTTTAAAATTAGCACCGAGGCTACATCCTACCTGCAGGCTACGTATGGGTGATGACACTGACGTTACTTTTTTAGGCTTGTTTATTTTGAATAGTGACTGTATTTAGACGTGCCAGCAGATCTTTGGTGTGTCTGTACGATCAATTCGAGCGTAATAGCTAATTATCAGTATCATTTATAATACCAATAATAAGAACATAGAAAATAACATTGAGCCTCATTCACCAACTGATTTAGGAAGAAATTTCTTCTTAAGTTCCAGTTATGTAGTTTTTACAAAGATTCTGACATTCCCCAGTGTTCTCTTATTTGGGATTTGTTCTTAGGTAAGAACAGAATCTGATTAAGACTTTTTCTAGTACTTTTCTCAAGAACAAATTTAAGAAAAAGCTTAGGAAGATCTTGGTGAATGAGGGCCAATAATACTAATAAATTGTGCTCACGGAAGTCCAGTACAAAAATGTCCGTATCGGTGCTGTAGGAAGAAAACCTCGTATCCCCATTTTTGTCGTTTTTCGGTTATTGGCATAATCTGAAATTTCCTGTTGTTCTTTACATTGTGTAAATTTCATGTTGAATGGACCAAAAGAAATGACCTAAAAAGTCTAGTTCCATTGACTTACATTCCTGTAAAGTTAAAGTTTTGGAGATAGAAGGTTTTGTTCCCACAACAGCGAAATGCAACCATTCTGCATTCCATTGAAAGTCATATTACGCTGTATAAAGTGTGTAGAGACGCATTAATGGGCACTGACCACAATCTGCCGTGTGTTTTCAGAAGATAACTGAATGGTTTAAATATCACCAGTGTGGAACTCGAGTGGAAAATAAATGCTTGTAACATCGCTTATGAAATATGAAAGTGACAGGTAGCCGAGTAATCAGGGAGTCTTTCAAATTGGAATGTAAGCCTATGTTAAACAAACAAACAAGGATTTATTTATATAGCACTTATATATAAAAACAAAGCACTTACATCTAAAACAAATAACATAAAACCAAAGACAGTACAGCTTCATCCACAGCACAAACAGAGAACATGAACATGTGCAACCTCGAAAGCCAAGGCATATAGATTTATATGAAGTATGTATTTTTAAACGTCCTTAGACTCAGCCAATCTAATGGCTAAGGGCTTAGGAGTGTATACTGAAAAAGCACAGTCTCCCTTCTGCTTTTGCGTTGTCCTAGGGTCACTAAAAGCCCCTAGACGAACTAGAGGACCTGAGTGTCCTGGTGTTTGAATGTGGCACTAATAGCTCAGAGATATATTCCAGCCCATCACCATGTTAAAAACCAAAATTTTAAAATGTAGCCTAAACGTAACAGGCAGAAAATCTGATCTACTCACTCTTTTTCCGTTCCTTGTCGTTCACTGTTTTGGCCAGATTATCCGTTTAAGCAGGTGTGTTATTGTTAACTTGGTTTGATGCAGCCAGTTAATGGTGTTGCGTTCCGAGCTCAGGCGTATTACAGCCCCGATCACATCACACAGACAGAGCAGGCTCTGTCTTGCCTCACAGTGTCGTGAGGCAGCAATTACTGATGCTGTTTTTTCCTCACAACTTAGTACTGCTGCTTTATTTAATGCCTATTAATTGAAGCTCCGCTGAATGCAGCGTGTGTAATCCACTGAGGGTTCCTCGAAGGTGAATCAGCGCTGCGATAACATGAGAAGGATGGTTTTCTGCTGGGAGCTGTGGGGAGAGTCGCTGTTGTGTGTTTTGCCAAGAGATTTCATTTCTCTGTTCATGTTTAGTATCAGCACCCAGGAACTTCAGCCGCTGCAGATCTGACAGCACCTGAAAACACGACATCCCGCTCGATGCACAGAGCCAGAGGTGTGGACAGAGCCGACTCGAGTCACAAATTTGATGACTTGAGACTCGACTCAAGAAAATCGAGAAAGACTTTAACACCAATGACTCAGACTTCAGCCTTAAGACTCAAGACACAATGAACACTTTACATGTGCAAAGGGTTCTTTGAGTGTTCATGGTTCTTTTTAGAACCATTTTCTTTACTAAAGAACCGTTGAAGAACCATCCTTCTAAAAGTGTGGTTATCTGTGTACCATGGATTCTGTATTTTAGTTGGAAGGGTAAAAAAAAAAAAAAATAATAATAATAATAATAATGAATATGCAGCCATACTCTGCTAACGTGCTGTCATTAACAGGCTACAGTACTGTCACCATTATTCAGTGTTGTGGCCTTAAATTAGTGAAGAATGCAGACTGACTTGTTTAGGACTCAAAGATTAGGACTACTGACTTGGGACTCGACTTAAGACTCACCTGTACTGACTCGGGACTTGAATTGCGACTCTACTATCTTGACTCGGGACTTGAGTGTCAAGACTTGAGACTTACTTGTTCCTTGCGACTTGGTGACTTGTTCCCAGATCTGCACAAAACACTGCAAAACGACAGAAGCAGAAAGGAAAGTTGCTGTGAGAACTCCGACGCCATCTGTACACCAACAATTCACAAAGGACAGAAAAAAGGCAAAGAATAACTACTAAATAATTAAAAATTAATATTGACCACACATTCTCTGCTATTGAGGATGTTGGATTTTGTGGCGCATAATATAATGAACCCGTAATATTTTTTCTTATTGAAAGCAGAAAATAATAATAGTAAAAATGTATTTTCTTGTCAAATGCGATACATTATTAGTTTTGCATTGCGATATAAAGATGTTACACCTCTGTATGGATCGTTCTACCAAACTGTTTTAGTCAGAGTTGAAAACATTTAGGAGTTTTAGCTGATCTTGGACTTAGACTGAAATCCTTTTGCTTTGAGTGACCCTGTAGATTAATTATGTTCATTTTCAAACATAACTCTACCCAAACTTTACTAAATGTTTCAGTAGTGAGTGATTTTACCTCATTTTGAGCAGAACTCAAAAACACAGCCACTACATGACCAGCAAACAGTTTGAACAGCTGTTCACACAGAAAAATGATCATATTTTTATTAAAACAAAAAAAAAAGTTTACTTAACTGCCGGAAATCTGTTTCAGTAGTTTTCAGTATGTTTCACACTGATTTTCAGACTTTGGGATGCATTTTCTACAAAACAATGGGAACTAACTGCTCACCATGTGGTCATGAGGGACAGGGATGCAGCCTCACGTCCTGCTCTAAAATGCAAGGGCGTGGCTAAAATAAGGCCCTGCCCACACACTAAAACTGTGTTTCGGTAGTGACACGAAAACGTGGGACAGCATTTTCCCTCACATCCAACTTGACTTTAAAAGAAATAAAAAGACCTTAAAAAATTAAAAAAATTAAAAAACCCCAAAAATGTAAGAATTATTTTTACAAGTGTAAATTTAAGGTTTGGGACAGACATGACTTTGTTTACGTTTAGCTTATTAATATCTCTGCTAATGCTTTGGGTTTAAATAGATCATAACATGATGATGTTAACATCTAAGGCCAGAATACTTTATTTTTCTTTTATTATTTATTTAATTTTTTACTGTGGGATTGTAGTTTGTACTAATTCAGTAGGATCATCTATATGTAACTCTCACCACGGTGATGCTGTGATATCACTGTTGACCTCTGGTTCGAGGCTGTTCAGCAGATATCAGGCCAGTCAGCATCACGTTTAAACTCTCTTCGCTCCGTCTCGGTCCCCGTGCCTGAACGCTTCCCTTTACAGAGCTAATCTGATCTCGCGTCTCTGCTAATATCCTGTCGGCGCTCGTGGATCGTTGGGACGGAGATTCTTGTTGCCGTGGAGTCGCGTGTTTCCTGTGTGCCTCGAAGGTGACGGCCATTTTCTCCTTCCAGTCCGGCGCCTCTTCGCGCTCGGCACCTTACATAACGTCTCTGAAGCATTTGTGCCGGGCTGGGGGAAGTCGGCCGTGCCAAACTGCGCGGATCCCCCACCAACGCACACACGCGCTCGTGTTCTCTCGCGCCCCGTTGAGGCTGGACAGATGGTGCCCCGTGTTCCCAGCACTGAAAGCGTGCCCCTCGCTGAGGAGACGAGTGTGCGCGTGCTGAACCGTATCTGCAGGAACATCTCAGTTACAGGAGCCGAGCACCTTCATCAGCTGCTGCAGAGCTGCACAACATCTGTACTTTACACAGCAGGTGAAGGGACAGCAGTTATGCTCTCAGAGCTGGACAGGAAGGGAATACCTGTAGCAGCGTTATGTAATCAGGAGCCAAAAAAGGAAGTATGTTCTGTTAAAGTTGCAGAAAATACATGATGGTTAGATTTCTTTGAAAAGCCCAGGCCCAGTCCCATTTCTTCTTTTACACCTACCCCTTATTTTCCGAGTGTTACCCTAACCCCTTGGAACTGAGTTACAGGGTAGTGGTCAATCTTCCCTACAAAATGGGACTTAAATTTCTGCATAGTTCAATCGTTGCGATATAAACAAGGTCTTAGAACCCTTTAAATCTGTCGTCCAGCCAGATGCTGAGGTACTGATATTCGGTGATATTGCTGCTGTACACCTGAGTAGTGAGTGCCTCATATGGAGACTGCGGGTTTGAATCCTGCCAGTGTTCTGACCAAAAAGACACAAATTATTGGTGGTGTTATCTGTCAATACTGATAATACTGTGAGTCACTAATAGCCAACTGATAAATCAGTCCGGCCCTGATAAATACCGAAAATGTTGATATTATACTTAGTTGTTGAGGTTTATGTTTTCTGATGCTGAAACATGATTAGCTTTCACTTAAGGCAGGGGACGTTCGGCTCTGGAGCCACTTGCGGCTCTTTTCCTGCCCAGTTGTGGCTCCGCAGCAGAATTAGGTTTGTAGGTAAAAATAAAATAATCCTCCTTTACAGTAAAATAAAGCTCTGCTGATCGTTCAACACAGTTTAACAATAAATGGTCTTAAACTCTGGAGTTAATGTAGAACTGCTGATTCACCCTTTAACCCTGGAGATCAGCGCAGACTGCTGGTCACCATAGCAACACAGACAACAATCTCACCTAGCTAGTAGCTAACGAAACGGCAAAGAGAGAGATTTAAGACGAACATTAATAATTTGGAGACAAATTAACTTACTTGCATTTATATTCACTCCAGCTGGTTTCCTGATACGTTTAATCTGCAACGAGAAACTGACAAACACTAAAGAGATGTGAGGCTGAAGTCAGTTTCTCATTCGCCAGCTTCTTGTTCGAATTGTCCCGTTCCACCTTAAATGGTGCAGCAGTTACATTCTGGTGCCTCAGGTACCATTTAAGGTGGAACGGGAATATTCGAACGAGAAGCAACTTCAGCCTCGTAAAAAATGTCGAACAGGAGAGACGTTTTACAAGAAACTGTTCTACTTTTGCGGAAAAGTTTCCTGCCAGAGATGTGAGAAATGCAGATATAGCTCAGCTAAAGCTTAAAGCAGAGCGAAGTAAGTCAGTGTTTTTGTTTATTTTATATTTTGTAGTCTATACTAGGACATCAGCACATACAGAGACATATTTACAAATGGTAAAACGTTACTACAATAAAATGGACATATTTTGTGGCTCCCGAAGTGTTTTGATTTTTGTTGAGAGGACAGAATGTCTCTTCTTAACATCTGGCGATCCCTGCTTTGACCATCAAATCCAACAGTGAAGGGTTGTTTGTGACTTTTGCAAAGTCCTGTATATATTTGTATTCATTTATCTATTTAACTCTCATTGCATCCACTCAGCTGGCTGTAACAGTGATTCAGAGCTTCACCACCTGCCCTCTCTGTTTAGGATGTGAGGTGCAGGAGGTCAGTTAAAGGGACAGCAGAGAGAGCAGATGCCCCTGGTAAATCTGTGCAGTAAGTCCAGCAGCAGCAGCACCAGCGGGCAGTGATGAGGGATGTTTATAGCTGTGGCTCCATTAAACTGGCCTTTTTCCCGCTGATGCATAATGATGGCTACCTGCGAGAGAGCTGGAGCTGCTCCGCTAGGAGGGGATTCGTCTCGCGCTAAATTACGGGTCATTTTCATCCAAACAAAGCCTAATTGTGCTCTGCATTACTGAGGGACGGGGACTGGGAGGGGGTGTGTTTTGGTGGTGGGGGGTGAGTTTGGTGCAACTTGGCAAGGTGACTGCAGCAGGCTGGAATTATCATCATCTGTTAGTAAATGGACTGGGCATGGCGTGGGGGCACTTTGTCTAATAAATGAAGAGGTTTTTTTTTTTTTCCCTCTTTCATCCTTCTCTCCAGCACACGGCCCTTCCTCTCAGTAACCGTAAACCGGCTACAGATGTCCGCCGCAGTTGGGGCGCTCCAAAATCCAACCCCCATATTGCGCCCGCTGTGTCCGAACCACCCTCAATCTGTTTTTCTCTTTCACTCTGTTTTAGCGTCCCCTCTAAAGAAGACACAATATGCAAATATGTTTACAACAAACACGCTCGTCTTTTTCAAAAAGTATTTTAACCAAATCAAGTTTACAGCTCCCTCAACCCCAAATGAGGCTGATGAAGATCTTAAGGCCGAATCATACTTCAGCCACATTGCCCTCAAATGTCAGACCTTTCTAAAGCCCCCCCCCAAGATACATCATCAGGTGGGCTGCGGTTTCTTAGTCTTTAAACTAGATCTCACTTTAGAGCCTAGTGTGGCATCATTGTGGAATGTGACGACATATTTGAATGGTTTGATGGGGTTAAATTTTAAATTTTGGCTGGAGTGCCCCTTTAAATAAACTTGAATGTCCTATCGCTGTTTTTTGGTATCAAAATCATCCAGATTAAAGGGGAATTCTGCTGATTTTTCATACTGATTACAGTGTGACAAATTCTGATAACTGAAAATATCAGCAGATGTAATTCTATATTTCTATTTATATTTTAATTCTATACTCCTGTAGTTTCAGTTAAACAGTGCTTTACACAGCATTTGGGCGCTCAAAAGTTTGGGTTGGCCTGTGCAAAAGTTATGGCACATTTTTATATTTTACTTCTTTCCAATATGTTAAACTTAGCAAATAAGCAGAAACTGTGCACAAAATTTAGCGTAAAATGCCATATTTAGGCCCCTGTAGAGGATGTGTTCACTTACTTTGACTCTGACTTCTTGTGCTTAAACGCAAATAAACAGCAGAAACTCTGTCTTTGTGGCTTCTGTGTATGACCTATTTTTTATTATATTATAATTTTAACGAGTTCACTTCATAAAAAAGTTTGATGTTCTTGTGCCAAAGATGCAGTTTGGAGGTATTTTATGTTTTTTGCATTATTTACCATGATGGTGTTTATATTCAGATGAATCAGTTCAGTCTGTATAGCTGCTATACAGTTCAGTACCGGATGTAGTTATGGTTACATTTTAAAATTTGGCTGGAGTGCTCCTTTAAATGAACTTTGTGTTGTCCTGTAGCTGCTGTTTGGTACGAAAATGATTAAGATTAAAGTGGAATTCTACTAATTCTTTTAAAAAAATTGTATAGCTCAATCATTGAGATGTAAACAAAGCTTTATAACCCTTTAAATGTATCATTTGGTGACTTTCTCAACACTGGATGCCATCAAGGTGTTGATATTCACAGTGTGGGTTCTGAAAAAAAAGCATGAATTTAGTTCTCTTGCATTCAAAACTTGCTTATGCTTATACAGAGCAGTCTTACTGTAGAAGTCTTACTGTTAACAGTATTAAATTCAGTAAATAAATAGTAGTTTTGGATCAATATGTGCGGAAGCGTAGAGCCTATGTGTCAAACACAAGGCCCATGGGCCGATCCTGTTTGGCCCGCAAAATTATGTAAAATTTTTATTAATAAGAGCCCATTTCACTGTGAACTGCACTACAGTTCCCAGCATGCACTGCAACGTATCATGTGCTCCCACCCCCTCCCCAACAACAATCTATGGGACAGCACCACAAAAACAAACAAATAAAAAGATGCGAGGTGTCCAGTTCGAGCGAAAGGGCAGTTTTAATAAACCTGCTGTACCCTGGGTGATTTAAAGAGGTTTAAATGATCTGCAGCTGATGTTTTATATGAAACAATCTGTTTTTATTTAAAATTATTTTTGAATCGTTGAAGTATTCAGTGCCTGTTTTTTGCTGTTGTATTTTTGGCATATTTTTAATAAACACTGGCCAGTTAGAGTCGTGGCAAAGTGTTGAGTAAAAATAAAATAAAAACAAAGCTGACCGATGGACTTGTGAAGATTTTCTAATATTGCCCTGGGGTGTGTTCACTTATTTTCACTTAGAAAATCAACAAAAACGTCCTATGTCTCTAGAGGTTGTCCTTACACAGGCATGCAGTTAGCACAATGCTACGGAGCCCCGTAGGGGTCACTAACGAGAAAAAATAGTGAGGAGGAAATCCTGTCCCGCAGTTTAGTAATCCGTACTCTCAGTTTATAAACTGTACTGTACTGAAATGAAGCTCATGCACGTGATTTCAACGTCGATTGTTCACTGGGATATAAATATCCAGCAGTTCCTGCATAGTCAGGGTTTAATGTTGTTCCTTTTAACTTGCCCTGCGCTCTCCGGGACTGAGACCCCATTCAGCCGTCGCTGGCCGCGTGGTGGGATGATACAGGCAAAAACGAGATTATGTTTGCCTCATTTTAAACAGGTGCATTCACTCCATTCTCTTCTACAAACACTACGGTTAAGCAGTGAGGTTGAACTGTAAATTCGTGAAACGTTAAAGCCGTTGATAACGGTGTGAAAGGTACAGTATGATTACATAACCCACCTGCTTTCTGGTAATGTCTGCTTTATTTCACATTAACGTTACTCGCTTATATTTATATTTTATCTCGAAAGGTCGACACAGCTGTGTCGTCCAGTTGCCTGACCTCATTCAGAAATGTCAAAAAATTCTCCATTTTCTTAAAATGTCTCATAAATGTGGCCTGTACTGTATCTGTGTGAGGCAGCGTGTGCCTCACACAGTTAGCTAGCTGACTAATCTGTGGGTGCAGTTTACTAATCCGTGGACACAGATTATAAACTGAGAGTGCGGGTTACTAAACTGCAGGGACAGATTTTCCTCCTCACAGTTTTCTTCTCGTTGCTGACCCCTATGGGGCTCCATACAAAGCTAATTGGTGGGGAATAATCTTGCATTGCTCATTAGCTACATTAGCCTCAGAGCTCCGGTGCAGAACTGAAAAACTCGGAACTCGTCCTGGCTGATCAGATATGTGGTCAGGAGGGAAACGGTCATTTTTTTATTTTTGCCAAACTTATCGCTTTAAAAGCAAGAGTGTCACCTCCTCAGGAAAAAAAGGCTCTAAAAGGCCTCTAAAAGGCAAGGGCAGCTGCCGGACGAATGTTTTCGGAAACCACAGACAATGTACCATCTGCACCCGGCGGGGAGCCGCTGTGACACGGCGCGAACCGCTGAGAAAAACCACGGCATTGTTATTGGAGCAGCACTACCACACTGACAGCCATATTACTGCCCAAATCCCTGACCTGATACAGCAGGACACGAGGAGAGATAGAGGAGGAGGAGGGGAAAGAAAGGATGAGGGGGGAGGAGAGAGAGAGCGAGAGAGAGAGTGTGGGGGAAAAAAAACGCCCCTTGTTGGATCTGCTGACACACTGTGCAGCTGCGATGCAGCAGATTAGACGACAGCGCAAACTTCTCACAGCGCAGAGAGGAGCAGCACACTTTCCTCTCTCTCTCTACGTCCTCATCGGCCTCCTCTCCTCTCTTCTCTTCTTCTTTTTCCCTCTTCTCTTCCTCTCTTTTTCTGTTCTTATTTTTTCTGCTTCTCTCTTGCTTTTTTCTTTTCTTGCTTTTTTCTTCTCTTCTCCTCTCTTCTCCTCTCTTCTCTTCTCTTCTCTTCTCTTCTTCTTTTTCCCTCTTCTCTTCTCCTTTTTCCCTCTTCTCTTCCTCTCTTTTTCTGTTCTTATTTTTTCTGCATCTCTCTTCCTTTTTTCTTTTCTTGCTTTTTTCTTCTCTTCTCTTCTCTTCTCTTCTCTTCTCTTCTCCTTTTTCCCTCTTCTCCTTTTTTCCCTTATCATTTCTCTTCCCTTCTCTTCGCTTCTCTTCTCTTCTCTTTTTCTGTTCTTATTTTTTCTGCATCTCTCTTGCTTTTTCTTCTTTTCCTTTTTCCCCTCTTCTCGTTTTTTCCTTCATCATTTCTCTTCTCTTCTCTTCTCTTCTCTTCTCTTCTCTTCCCCATCCCCATCTTTCTTCTTTCTCTCATCCCTGTCTCTCTCTCCCCCTTTTTTCTCTCTCTGGTGTGTGACTGGGTGAGTGAGGGTCTCTGGGTGCCTCTTGTCTGGAGAGCAGCAGCCGTGAATAAATAAATAAGTAAATAAAGAGAAATTTTAGAGCTTTACTGGTGACTGAGGAAGAATTCTGAAAGGGCTTTGATATTAACAGAACAGAGAAATGGAGAAATAGAGTGTTGGAAAGAGAAGGAAAAAGAGAGAGAGAGAGAGAGAGAGAGAGAGAGAGAGATGTGATGGAAGTGAAGC
This sequence comes from Colossoma macropomum, assembly GCF_904425465.1. NCBI lineage: Eukaryota > Metazoa > Chordata > Actinopteri > Characiformes > Serrasalmidae > Colossoma > Colossoma macropomum. Next base: position 1,032,248 of record NW_023494790.1, read on the forward strand.
AGAGAGTCTTGTTTGAATGTCACTGACAGAAATTCATCCTGTCTGTTTTGTATGTGTGATGAATATTGTACGGGTGTTTCACAGGTGTTGTAAGGGTGTTGAGTGCAAATTGTGCGAGTGTTGGGTGTTGTGGAGGTGTTGTGCGAGTGCTGTGTGTGAGTGTGGGAGTGTGTGTTGTGAGGGTTGTGCAAGTGCTGTGTAAGGGTTATGCGAGTGGTGTGTGTGTGTGTGTTGTGAGGGGTGTGCAAGTGCTGTGTGAGGGTTGTGCGAGTTTTGTGTTGACTCTTATTTCTGCACTTTCATTGTCTCTCTATTTCGCTTTCTTTGTTTCTCTCTCTCTCTCTCTCTCTCTCTCTCTCTCTCTCTGCCTCCCTGATAATTAAGATTATTATGGGGGCCTGAATGAACGTGACATGGTTTTCCCTTTTAGAGTTTCTGCGTTAAGCATGAGTTCTTGATCTCCACCCTGCCCCGGTCTGCGGTGGTGGTGGGCTGTAATATTAGCGCGCACAGGGGGAAATAAGTAGAGGAAGAAAGCTGCAATTTGGTCTTGAGTGATTTTTCTTCTTATGTAACAATACAGATTTCAGTAAAGCCTGTTATTTCACGTTGGCGCTGGGCTCTGAGTCCAGCTCAGCCGCTGACCTTTAGAAAAAGGCGATAGCATAAATTGCACATCATTTTATTTTTTTTGTCAAACAGAGAAATTACCCCCCCCCCATTCCAGTCAATGACCTGCTAGCTTTGATTATTCAGGCTTTAGCTTTGAAATGGTAAAGGAAAAGAAATGTACAGAGAGCAGCTAGAGGGGCTTTTGTGATCATTGTGATCATTTTTTGTTGATATAACAAATAAAGTATCAAGAATTAAGGAAATTACTTTCCTCAGACAAACACGTCATGTGAAAGTGTTTTATTGGGTCAGTAGTAGATCCGTAGGATTCGATGCAGCCAGGTGCTTTTAAGGTCAAGCTAAATAAATCAGCCTTTGTTTCAGAAAGTTTTGTTTATTTAGTTAAATGTTTCCTGATTCGGCTTCGGCTTCGTCACCACGGTTGACTCGTTTTACAAAGATGCTTAACTAGTTTCTCTGTTAACCCACACCTAGCAACCACCTGGGAAACCATAGCGATAGTCTCACAACTCCTTAGCAACCACCTGGAATTAAGTATGTAAACCCATTTAAGGTTTAAACCAATCCTCAACAACAGTGGGGACACCCTACCCCTAGACGTGGACGCACAAAACAGAGGGGTAAGGGCGAAGGGGAAGGGGCCAGGAGTGAAATGGGATTGGGCCTTAGTATTGGTACTCGCTGGCATCATATCGGAAGGGGAAAAGCCGTATCCTACTTTAAATTAAACACAAATCATGTCGTGTTTGAGGCTGTATGTTTTGTTTTATTGAAAATGGTATTTATCCTTAACTGAGGTCTTAAATAAGATATTAATAGCCTTTGTAGTTGTGCAGTGACCCTGTGTTTGTTTAGGCCAGTAGACTGGAGACGAGCTTCACTTGTACGGATCTGAATGGAGGCATTTTGCATTTTAGTGTGTCAGAATGAAACGGACTCAGATGGGTGGCTTCACTCTTTGCCTGTTTTGTGCTGGTCATGCTAAAGCGACTCACTATGGAAGTGTATGTTTAGGCTCACTGAGTGGTCCGTGAGCGAGAGCGTCACTCGTACTGCTATAGTAAACAGTGCGTCTGTTCAGAAGGCCGTTTTCACCGCGCAGGCCCACGGAGAGGGTGCGGTCTGCGATTGTTCAGATGAGTGGTGCGAGTGCGTCGTTCATTAAGGGAAATATGAAAGCGGTGATAATTAACTTGTAGTGGATAATGATCCGCCGTGTCGCCTGTTAAACGTTAACGGAACACATGGCTGCAGCGGAGCGGCTGCTCAGGTTACCAGCTGTGCTGCTGGAAGATGCAGCGTCTGTTAAGGCTGCACGATTCATCGTACAGTTTTTAGAGCAACAGATCAGCGGAGTATATCGTGTGATATTGACAGGGCAGTTCTACCATGAAGCCTTATAGGAGTCGCCCCGTTTAGCTTTTTTATGCAGTGCTATATTTGTAATACTTAAAGGGGAATTCCACCAATTTGGCTAAATTTCTACATAATTAAGTGGTTTATGTGTAAACAGAGTCATTCAGAGTGGTTTGCTGTGAAATGCTTTCTTCTAGAGAAACTTACTGAGTCAGAATTGACCATGAAATGGTTCTTTTGAGTGTTCATGGTTCTATATAGAACCACTGGGCCTATTCACCAACTGAAATTTCTTCTTAAAACCCACTTATGCAGTTTTCACAAAGACTCTGGCTCACCACTGTTCTCTTATGTGGGATTTGTTCTTGGGTAAGAACAGAATCTACACACACTCAAGAGCACAAAGGTGAGGACAGTTAAAGAACACGTCATGAATCTGACGTAGACTTTTTCTCAGGATCTTTCTCAAGAACACACTTAAGAACAAACGTAGGAAGAAACTGGTGAATGAGGCCCATTGTCTTTACTAAAGAACCCTTGAAGAACCGCCTTTCTAAGTGTGTATAAAACTGCAATTCAAAGTGCTTCACTAACTGACACAGTTAAAAGGCCCATGTCCTCTTTGACCAGGTTCAGACTTGGCTTTAAAGGGGAATTCCACCGATTCTTTTGAAATTTTGACATAATTAAATGGTTGAGATGTAAACAGAGCGGTTCAGAGTGGTTTGGTGTGAAACGCTCTGTTCTAGAGAAACTTACCGAGTCAGAACTGTTCACAGTGGTGGTGATAGGAACCAGACGTCCACCTCTAAAAGCTCCCTCACAGAAAGTTACTGCATGAAATGGTTATGAATTCACTGCCTGATGACTGAGACACTGGTTTATGATAGATTGAGAAGATTTTGGTCTAAAACATACATATTTTTGAAAATATATTCATAGTAGTGACAGACATGCAGGCCATTGTGAGGCATAAAACTTATTTCTACAGATTTATCACCACTTTATCATCACAAAGTGTGTAAGGTTTTGGGAATAAAAGAAGGAAAATGGAAAGAAAGCCACAAAAGTAGGACATGCGTTTATTACTGCTGATGGCAGATGTGGCTTTGTCATTATTGCTGTATAATAATAATAACAGTATCTTTATTTATAGAGCACTTTTTTCATATTATACATGTACATATACATACAGCACTATGTACATTGATTAAGACCATTTATCATAGAAGTAAATGTTTGCGCTTCACCGTATCACCTTTATTTATACATACACATATATATATATATATATATAATAGCTTGTATAATCTCCATAGAACAGTGCTGACCAATAGAAAGGGACACTCTGGAGCAGCCGGACATGAGCCTAAGGTCACCATGCCCAGTGCCAAGCATGGACATTGGGCTGTGGAACAGTGGAACTGTGTTCTCTGGAGTGATGGAGCTCCATCCAATACCTTTGGGATGAGATGGAGTGACCCAGAACTGACCATCCAACATCAGTACCTGACTGATGTTCAATTAGATCCTCACAGCAATGTTCCGACAGCAATGATATGCTCATTATCTGTTTATAGGCTTTAAATCCATCCAGAGCGTGTATGTAGAGCGTTTACAGGAGGAGTGAAATCCTGTGAAGATTAGCTAAGCAGTTGCAGTGTTTGTGAAATCTGCTGCTCCTGGACTCCCGTGGGCGGCCTGGCAAATAGCCTCCGCGCCGTCACTGCCGAGTCGCGCGGGGACACTGAGAGGTACACAAACACTCGGTGTGACTTTTCAGAAGTGAGGGAGCTGCTCCGGTTGAACTGCTGTGCACTCTTCATCTGAAGCGTTTGATAAATAAAGGGCTCGGGGCTTTAAGGAGGAGGTATCTGGGTCTCGAGGCCGATGACTCGGTTACTGAGCCTCTAGTGTTAGTAGTGCGTAGCGTTCCCTGTTTACCTCGAGGAACTGCGTTTGGCAGGTCTTCAGCTACGTTAATGAATAATGTTCTGTTAGTGTGTGTTGTGTATACATTTAACTTGTTATGAAAACAGGGTGCCTGCCAAAGAAAAGGAGAGGCGGAAAGTCATGAAAACATCTGCAGCGCGCTCTCCACGCATACGCACACGCGGAGGACACGCGTCCAGAAGGCTGCGTGTGACTCAACGCTGCGGACGCGCCGTGTGTGCTAGCACAGTGGCGCTATCGGTTGATGTTTGTTTCATCCACTTTCCCGCTCGTGTCCATCGGGGGCCACATGTCGGACATGGGTAACGGCATGCTAAATTACCCATAATTCCCCTCTCCTCCTGGATCCGCACCATCTGCCGTCTTCTGTTGACTCCTTCGCTTTTCTGCTGAATTCTCAGTCCCCCGCGAGACGCGCAGCGCTCAGACTGTGCCAGGCTGTGGACGCTGTCGTTTTCCCCTGCAGAGGATTTCTCAGGTCTGCTTTCTTTAAAGCGATAGTTCAGCGAAAATGGGATCCTGAGATCCTGAGTAATCTCTAAAAGACTTGCGCTGTGGTTTCTGTCACTGAGAGTGGACAGTATGTTTATGTACATCTCTGTCCATACATATACATTCATAAAATGTAGAGATTAGGACTAATCCACCCGGATTAGCGTTGAAGAGAGGAGTTATATCTAGCAGTAAAATGAATAGTAATAATGCTCTAAATAATCAGATGTCTTCTTTAAATACTGGTCGAATCTAAACATCTGCTGATACTTACATGATAGTAATATGAATGTGCACACTTCTGTCTGTCTGTCTGTCTGTCTGTATATCTGTCTATCTATCTGTCTATCTGTCTATCTATCTGTCTATCAGTCTATCTAGCTATCTGTCTATCTATATATCTGTCTGTCTGTATATCTGTCTGTCTGTCTGTCTATCTATCTGTCTATCAGTCTATCTAGCTATCTGTCTATCTATATGTCTGTCTGTCTGTATATCTGTCTGTCTGTCTGTCTGTCTATCTATCTGTCTATCTGTCTATCAGTCTATCTAGCTATCTGTCTATCTATCTATCTGTCTGTCTGTCTGTCTGTGTGTCTATCTATGTATCTGTATATCTGTCTGTCTGTCTATCTGTATTTATGTGTGTCTATCTATCTGTCTATCTATGTATCAGTCTATCTATCTATCTATCTGTCTATCTATGTATCTGTCTGTCTGTCTATATATCTGTCTATCTGTGTGTCTACGTATCTATCTATCTGTCTGTCTGTGTGTCTATCTATGTATCTGTCTATCTGTATATCTGTCTGTCTATCTATCTGTATTTGTGTGTCTATCTGTGTCTATCTATGTATCTGTCTGTCTATGTATCTGTCTAGCTATCTGTCTGTCTGTCTGTCTATCTATGTATGTATCTATCTGTCTGTCTGTCTATATATCTGTCTATCTGTGTGTCTATCTGTCTATATATCTGTCTGTCTGTCTGTCTGTCTGTCTGTCTATCCATCTATCTAGCTATCTATCTGTCTATCTATCTAGCTATCTATGTATGTATGTATGAATGTTTCTAGCTGTCTGTCTGTCTGTCTGTCTGTCTGTCTGTGTCTATCTGTCTGTCTATCTGTCTGTCTAACTATGTCCAATAGAACTTATTCAATGCCTGCTGAACTCTAGTGATATAAACACCAACAATCATAATTAAAGGGATCTTTGCATCTCTTGAAGAACCATCTTTAAAGGTGTAAATTTAACAAGCCTGGTCAGTTGAGTGGGGGCCTGTCCGTAGTATAACTGATGCCCCCTCTGCCCGGCTGTCTTTTGTGGAGAGGTGTGAATAGTTTTTCACAGCAGGGGGTTCACTCCTCATTGCTCACTAGCAGCTCAACGTGGTCACAACATTTCAGAGACAACAGTCCTAGTAAACCGAGACAGAGACAGGAAATATATTTTAATTCTTTGTATAATTTAACCCCCTCAACTGGCCAGAGCTCATCAGTGGACCCAAAATTTAGTACACACTGCTACAACCCAAGAATAGCTCAGTCAGTTTACACTGAAGTCTGTAGTTACTGAATAATAAGCCTCAGTGTGTGATGAGGCTTTAATTTGAAAGGGTTAAGAATATTAACTAATTTCCATTCTGCGTACAAAATGGCCACTAGGGGGCCTGCAGGAAGAGGTTAACCTCCTATGCACTGTTTCAGATTTTTTTTGTACTGTATTGAAATCATCGCTGCAGCCTTAATACCAGCATGTCACACAGGGTCGTTCTCCCAGACAGGGATTACACCTCATTCTAGACTACACGGCGTCCTGAATGGAGATTCTCTGTGAAAGTGTCGTCCTTAGTGCTTGTTCTGGAAACTGACCCACAGTGTTTGGGCTCCACTGGTCAAGTTACATGTTGTTGTTGATTTTTCTAAATGTACAACCCAATTCCAAAAAAGTTGGGACGCTGTGTAAAATGTAAATGTAAATAAAGACAGAATGCAATGATGTCCAAATCTCATAGAACCACATTTTATTCACAATAGAACATAGAACACATATCAGATGTTGAAAGTGAGACATTTTACCATTTCATGAAGAACATTAATTTAGAACTTGATGGCAGCAACGCATCTCAGAAAAGTTGGGACAGGGCCGTGTCTACCGTTGTGTAGCATCCCTTCTTCTTTAACAACAGTCTGTAAAGCATCTTACAGCCCATTTAGTTTGGCGAATGGTGTTGGGTTCATTTCTGGCTGATTCCAGGTTGTTCAGCTGTTCTTCTGTCACAGCTGCCGACTGAAAAGCTGCTCAGTGGTGATGACAGTTTGGGAATTTAGTGTCGTCTCATCTTCAGAGTCTGACCAAATCGGCTGTCGGTCAAATGTGATCTTAAAGTGTCCGTTTTCTGTTTGTGGCAAAGTAAGAAGTAAAAACGTTCAAATGTCTTAAGCGTCTCTTACAGCTGATTAGCACTGGCGTCTCAGCGGAGTGATACAGTGTGAAATGCTAATTGGTGGGGTGTACGCTTGCATTAGCCTCATAGCCCCAGTGCTAACACTAAAAAGGCAGACTTCAGACACCGAACACGTCTCGGCTGATCGACCACATTTGGTGTGAATTTAGATTTATTTGAATCAGATTTTTGGCCGAACTCTTCCGTCTTCGTTTTCAAGATGTTCTTTTAGTGCCATCAGAGTCGGTGCTTATTTCCCCCCCTGCAGCTCTAAGCTACTGTATTTGCATGAGTAAGTTGCTGCAGTCAGGTATCCTTGAGAAGTCTCCGGCTGGATCAGGGTTGTTTTCAGGACAGGACGGCTTTCTGGCGCGCATCCTCGCTTTCCTCCGGGCCGCAGTGGGAAAAAAAGTCTGCAGGTTACTTCACACGCGGCATTGTCAAGAGCGCTTATGGAGAAAATGCGCTGAAAGCAGAATATTTTAACAAGCACTCGTCTACCTCCAGGATTTTCTGGGGAGAGGAGAGAGAGAGAGAGAGAGAGAGAGGGGGAAAAAAAAAGCAAAAGCCTCCCTCTCCCTGGCCGTGAACTCCCCGAGGCTAGAGAAGAGAGAGCTTTGCATATATATTTATTTTTATCTGGATCAGAACAAATCGGGAGTTCGCTGAGGAAGTGGAGCCGGACAAGTTGCTTTGGTAAAAATAACCTTGCCTCAGTATCAATATTCATCATAGCAGCTCACACAGAGCCACCTTCAATAACGTTCTCCTGTTACCGAAAAAACAAAAAAGCCCTCGATTCACTCTCGCGCCGCTGTAGCTCGGTTGGAGGAGACTTTGTTTTGACCTCGGGTTTTTCTGCGGAGCTGAATAGTCTCTGATTATGCCAGCCAAGTCCCTGTGTAGATGGAAAGATTTGAAATGGAAAACAAGAATTGGCTGCGCTATCAAGAGAGCTGTTTTTCATTTTCACCCCTTGGTCAGACGCACCTCTTTCATAACAATGACTGGAGTGCTTTGCGGAGGAATAATGGTTTGGAACTGTGCTTAAGGCTCGCAGGATAAAGGTCCGGCGGCTCAAAGCGAGTTTCTGCTGGTGCGCTCTTTTGTTTATGAGCTCCTTTCCGCACACTTTGCTTCGTACGTGTGCATAATGAACGCTGCCGGAGATTCGGGGGCTGGAACGCGCTCCGGCTTTTTATTTATTTCTGCCTAACTTGTTCGTGAAAGGGGGGCCGGCCCTGTTTCGGGGTTGCGCAGCGCAAAATAAGCGTAATAGAGGCTCTTTCATTAGCGACGGTTCATTTGAAGTGCAACATGTGAAACCACTTTCTTAAGCAAACAAGAGATGTGGAGTTTTACTCTTCTCTTCTCCCTTTATAAGGAGCATCACTGCAGCGGTAAACTCCCTCTGCGGCTTCTTGCGCTCTTTGAGACGAGCTTCTCTTTGTTTCTTTGTAAATAAGAGGGACTCCTCTGTCTTTGGGAGAGAGCTTATTATCTGGAAGAGAATCTTTTGTAAACATGTGGTTTATGTGGATGGTGGGGGGAGGAGGAACTTTTGTGCGGAATAGTGACAGGGTCTCTGGGTATTCTCTCCGTCACATCTGGCAGAGCACTTACTTTTTATCGCCACGCTAAATAGAGCACGGTTTAAAGTTTACAGGTCTTTTTATGATGGTCCTGATGGTCCGCAGGTCATCCTGCACTCCGAGAACACGGCTCTCTGAACCTAACATGGTTCCCCCCTTACCTCAAATGGTCTAGATCAGCCAAGACATGTTTGGTTTGAACTGGAGCTGCTTGGCTAATTGTGCCAACAAACACTGGAAGTTAATAGTCACCCAAACAGTTTCCGCGAAATAAGTTCCAAAATCTTTGGATGTTTGCTTTAAATTACGTCGATTAGCTACGTAGTAAAAACGTATTCAGAAGAACTGAAGGGACAGACTAAAGTAGGCTAAAATTGGATCTAACCATCATCCACATAACATCCTGCTTTTTCTAATGCTATTGCGCCGTCAGGCTCTAGGGGGTGCTGGAGCGCAGGGGCATGTTGTTAAACATCCCTGCACAAATACATAGCATTAGCCTGTAATATAGACTTAACATTTAGTGATATAGATTTTAAATTTAGGCACCAAAACGGTCTAAATATGAGTTTTTGCTGGTTTGCTGTTGTAAAGCTAAACCAGTGTTTCATACATTAAGCTGCAGATGCAAATTACGCAAAACACCACCTGCGCACTGATTGGGTGAATGCATCGCATTGGGCAGATTAATTTGTATAAAATTCAGCTCATCTTTTTGATACACTGGGTCCCCCAAATCTGGTGCACTGGGCCCATCATGCCCCTAATGCCTCCCATTGAAAATGAATGGGATATGTTGTGTTTCATTGCCTCAGCACAGCAGTGTAAATGCAGCATGACATGCCATCTGTGCAGAATACAGGAGCCTCTACAAATTATTACATAATATTAGAAGATCGCCCAGCAGGTTTAGATGGTAATTATTTTATAATCAAGGAAAATGCGAGTTGCCTGTCCTCACACTACTTATGGATGGAAAAATGCGCATCAACACTGCGAAAATATAGTCTTGTCACGTGAAATTGTCTGTTCAGTTTAATCTAATTTCTTCTTTTGAGATGATTGTGCACTTATTATAAGATTATTTCGTTTTTTCTATCTTCTATTATTTAGCTTTTTTTATCTAGACATTTTTTAGCTGTTTTAAGTAATTTTTTTAAGTAAAATTATCTCACTATACTGGTAGATGATTTAACTTGTTTCAAGCATATCTTGTAAAACAAGCAAAATTATCTGCCAATGTAGTGACATAATTGTACTTAATAAAATGACTTAAAACAAGAAAAAAATGTTTGGAAATTAGCTAAATAATCTTAAAATAAGCTTACCAATCTTAACAGGAGAAATACTGGATATATCAACTAGATTTAAGATAATTTTACTTGACAAGATACTATTTTTTGCAGTGAAATGAAAGAAAATGAATAAAATAGCTATCTAAAATAGTTTTCTTCGAAAACAGTTTATATAAATACACTAACTCAGGGGTCAGAAACGTGTGGCTCCGCAGCAGAATTAGATTTGTAGGTAAAAATGAAATAATCCTCCTTTACAGTAAAATAAAGCTTTTTTGACAATAAATGGTCTTAAATGCTGGAGTTTTATCTATAACTGCTTATTCACTTTTTAACCCTGAAGGTTGGCGCACAGACTGCTGGCCACATAATGTTAGCTAGCTTCACAGATAACAATCTCGCCTAGCTAGTAGCTAACAGAAAGGCAAAGAGAGAGATTTAAGATGAACATCGATTATTTGGAGACAAATAATTTGCATTTACAGTCACTCTGGCTGGTTTGCTGATACGTTTAATCTGCAACGAGAAACTGTCAAACACTAAAAAGTCATGGAACTGAAGTCAGATTCTCGCTCGCCAGCTTTTTGTTCAAATTTGCACGTTCCACCTTAAATGGAGCACCATTTACGGCACCGTTTAAGGTGGAACGGGGAAATTCGAAAAAGAAGCTGGTGATGAGAAGCAACTTCAGAGAGACGTTTTACAGGAAACTGTACTTTTGAAAAGTTTCCTGCCAGAGATGCGAGAAAAGCGGCTCTAAAGCTGAAAGTAAGTCTGCATTGTCGTTTGTTATATTTTTAGCCCTTACTAATATAAGTACCACATACCGAGACATATTTACAGCCAAGATGGTGAAACTTTTACTTCAGTAAAATGGACATTTTTGTTGAAACTGGACAAAATGGCTCTTCTTAGCATTTGGGTTGCTGATTCCAGCACTATACCATGGTAAATCCAGAAACTGTCAGTGATTTGAATTATACTATGATACACACCGGTCAGGCATAACATTCTGACCACCTCCTTGTTTCTACGCTCATCGTCCATTTGATCAGCTCCACTTACTATATAGGTGCACTTTGTAGTTCTACAGTTACAGACTGTAGTCCATCTGTTTCTCTGATACTTTGTTAGCCCCCTTTTACCCTGTTCTTCAGTGGTCAGGACCCCCATGGACCCTCACAGAGCAGGTACTATTTGGGTGGTGGGTCATTCTCAGCACTGCAGTAACACTGACGTGGTGGTGGGGTGTTAGTGTGTGTTGTGCTGGTACGAGTGGATCAGACACAGCAGTGCTGCTGGGGTTAACAAAGTAGGGCTAACAAAGTATCAGAGAAACAGATGGACTACAGTCTGTAACTGTAGAACTACAAAGTGCACCTATATAGTAAGTGGAGCTGATAAAATGGACAATGAGCGTAGAAACAAGGAGGCGGTCAGAATGTAATGCCTGATCGGTGTACATTGTCATGATACTGCCCTTTAACTAAAGTCTTGCTGATCAGTTCCATTTGATGTAAGCAGAAAACGTATTTTCCGCTGAACTGTTGCTTTAAGATTCCACTGGAGCCTCTGGGGGCTTGGACACACTGCCCTGTTGTGAAAAGCTAGTGGACAGCCCTATTAGAGCCGGAGCTGGGTGGTACCGGAGGCAGAACAGGCAGAACAGGCAGCTTTGCCGAGAGGCTGCGCTCTGGGGACTGACATGGCAACTTGAACAAGTACTGTGAAGAAAAGGGGGGGAGTGCGAAGGAAAGGATTGTGGCCTGTAAATAATGAGAATTTGCAAAACCTCTCAGACGTGAGGGAGTTTGCTTGGAATTTATTAAAAATGGATAAACTGAGTGCGCCATTGCAACACTCGGGCAACGTCTAGGGCTGTGCAATTAATTTTCACGAATTGCGAAACAGTGATTATGCACTGCGAGAGCTGCGATTTGTTTTAAGCCGGTTGACTCTGCGCTCAGCAGAGAAGCATTTTTCTTGCCCCGGCTCCAGTCGAACGCAACAGTGTGGATGTCATAAGAGAAGGTTCACTCTGTGTGTTGCTGTTAGCTCTTAATCAGGACTGCATGTTGCTGGCTTTGAACAGGTTTAGTGCTGTAATAATGAAAGTGAAGAGTCTTCTAAGCTGTGTTTGGCCGTGGGCTGCTGGAGCTGTAACCTGCTCCTGAAACCAGCCAGCAGATCTTTAATGGGAAACAGTAATGAAGTTAGAATCTAATAAGTTCATTTGTAGGTTAGGTGTTCAGCACCTGTAAGCACTGAAGACCTAATTATCATTTCTTTTCAGTCTGCGTCCATCTACATCTCCACATTGCTGCCTTGTTTAGCTGTCCTGTGTTGATAAATGTAGAGGAATATCCAGCATTCCTCTGTGCTCGTGAGCGTAAAACCATAGACTAGGGCTGGTTTGGGGAATGTATCTCATTGGGAATTTTCTGAGATTTAAACTGTGATTACTTTTTATAAATTAGGGTTTTTTTGGCCAAGATTGGACACATCATTCATGCTCATGTGACCTTAATCAGAACAGTCATATCATAACCATTCAGTGCTTCTGTGGCAGCAGCGCCAAACCCAAAGTTAGTGCTAGCCAATGGTGCAAAAGCATGTGACCCTCTTTCTCCTTCGTCTCGCTCTAATAACGAACAGCCGAGAGCTGCTCAGAGTGAATTATCTCCGTGACGAAGACTCGCTCTGCTGTTCGTTTGTTATTCATGGTGGTTCGTTCATTCATTCATGTTATTGATTAGGATGTGCGCCCGCGGGTCATTTCAGGACACAGGTTCATTCACATCAGTGACAGATTTGAGGCTCTTAGCTACGTGAATGTTAGAAAGGCAAAAAATCAGCCAGATTTGTAAAGTGAACGTAGCTTTAGCTTCTCTACAGCGAACCGTTTCACATCAGACCACTCAATCACTTAGTTTACGTCTCAGAAACGGAGTTATGCAGTCATTTCGCTAAATCTGTGGAATTCCCATTTGATGGTGGTGAACCCAGTCCTGTCACAGTTAATAGGTAATCACCAAATTGCAGTTATTTGAGTTGATCAGTTATTTAAGCTGCCTGCAGTCATCAGATTTCACAGCCGTATCACGCTGCAACAAATGGAATGTGAATTCATTGAGACCTTATTTAAAAAAAGGTTCTAACGTCTTACTTGGTTCTCTAACATGCTTAGCAGGCAGCAGCGAGTCATGTTTGTTGATTTGTTAGCTTTGCGTCTAATAATAACATTTTTAGCAAGTGTGCAGACACTTATATTCACTCTCCTGTTGCTTCGATTAACTCTGCCCATAATTCTGTGTGAGTGTAGATCTGTGTGTGTGCACAGGACTGCAGTGCAAATCAGAATAGCTTTATTAGCACAACTGTGAAGTACAGTATTGCTAAAATATCACAACAGTAGCAGTGAATAGCAAAAAACAATGAAAACAAAATATAAAAGAACAAATAATTATAATTACAATATTACAGTATTGTCATTGTAGTTATAATTACACTAACAAACTAATTATATTTGTAATTTTTAACATAAGTTGTGTGATGTTGGAGGTCAGTAAAGTGGGGTTATTGGGGGTGGGAGTCAGTAGGGTGGGGGTATGGGGGTGTTACTCACTGTCTCTCAGGTGGTGACGTGTTGTTACGTGTTTAGCGGTGAGGGGGGCTGTGTGCCCCTTTCCGAAAAAAAGATTTGTAATTTGTCCAATTGTGTACATTTTTCCAAATTTAGGATTGATTGGTTGAATTTATGCAAACTTCCCGTGTCGGTTAGATTTTTTCACAGTGAAGAAGAAAGAACAAGCAGTGTTAGCTACTACATGAGCTGAGTTCCAAAGCCGAGGCTGCAGCCGAGGTAGGGCGGGTCCGCGGTAGGACTGTCCTATGAAGGCTCCTCCTTAGTAGCCTGTTGGTCACACAAATGGAGCAGCACTGACGAGGCTGCATGGTGACGCCACCAGAGCGGCGCCAAACTCGTGAGGGAGCTGGTGAGAGAAAATGGAGCTGCTGCTTTGAGTTTGTTGCTTTTTTCACTTCTTCACGGAAATGGAGGAGATGAACTGGTGGTACGATAAACTACACATACACAAATACTGATGTGTCTTTGAAATCACTCCGAGCGTAGGCTGCATTTCTAGGCTGTAGACGAAGGGTCCTTCACTTTGGAAGGCCTTCTATGACGTAGCGGCCGAGAAATGCAGCCTAGACTTTGGAACACAGCTACTCACATAACTAGCAACAGTGGTCTCTAATCAGCCAAGCCGACCACTTCAGGCTTGTATTTTAATAGTTGCAAACAATGAACAAGAGAACGATTAAATCATTAAGCGCAATTATTTATATGCCAATTAATCATCAGCTGAAATTTCATGACTGTGACAGTCTTGGGTGAACTTGAATACAGTTGACTTCATTTCAGGAAAAACTAATAGCAGCTTTCGCTTCCAGTCTGGCAAGAGAGCCAATCAGTAGCCACGTTTACGTGCAGCCTAATCATCCATTAATAATCAGACTAATATCAGAACTCAATCAGAATAGATTCCCAATCGGAAAGTTTAAGTCTGTTCTGATCATGTTCGTCGCGTCATACTGAAAGTTTATACCGTTCAACATGGCGGAGCAGAAACTGGTCTGCAGAGGAGACGAAGTTTATGCTCTGATCTTTAAAAGACGGCGGTGGGACGGACGTCCAGCTTATGTGTCTCAGAACACGACGTCTTCCTCTCGGCCTTGTTTAATAAGGACATGTGAAGGACGTTTTCCTGAGTCTGACATCATTTTAAAGCAGTTAAAAACACAAGCGCTGCTCACTGCTGCTCATCTCACTCTGACTGGACTCACGTGATGCTGGTTGTCATGGTAACGTCTATTACCTGTTAACGTTCTATTAGATTGTTGAGCAGAGTGAGAATAAACACCTCAGTCTGAATCTAATCGGAATGTAATCAATCGGATTGGAGGAAATCTTTGCATGTGAACACAGACAGTAATGGTCCCACTTATTCCTGTCGTTTTGAGTGCATTGTGAGGAATTCACCAGTGATCAATGGGCAGCTCATTGAAAAACTCCAGTAACCAGCCTCCATGTGTCCGAAAGCCTTTGATCACTGTCCTCGTCAGGATCTTGTATTAACAACTTCTACCCAAACCCTGCCGCAAAGCAGTCTGCGTCTCTCTGCACTGACTCCCACCCTTCTCGTGGTCTGCCTGACTGATTCGCCCTCTCCTACCGTCCTCCTCACTGGCCTTATCTTCTGTTCTGATTACAGCGCTGTAGCCGTGCTTCCTCTTCTCTGATCTCTCGACACGGCTCACACATCTCTATCTGATCTGGACGCGTTGTTGCGCCCGCTGTAAGATGCGTCAGTGGAGTAACTCGAACCTCCACGGACCCCCAGCAGCGCTTAGGACTGGCTGTAAGATCGGCTCGTTCCCCAAGATACTGTGGAAGCAGCCAAGCGTTTCGGAGAGCGTAATTGATTTCCAACTTGGGGGAGACGTCTCAACTGAGCGCCAGTTTTATCGCCTCGGTTCTGCGGCGCTTTGATGAAATGTTTATCTGTTCGTGATTTGCGTTATGTGGAATAAGAGCCTGGATGACAGCAACTGTCTCGAGGGCTTAATCTCACAATACTGTTTGTGTTTTTAACGCTGTAATGAAGGGTTTTGAACATAAGTTGGCCATGCCGTCATCTGTCACTGCATTCTGATGCGTTCCCATGATGAATATGTATCTTTTAGGCAGATCGGTCTCAAATAGCACACAACAGATTGCCTGATGAGGTGTCAAATATTCCCCCGCGGGGTCTTGTTTGGAGAGATTCGGGTTTGTGCAAACCGTGCCCCGAAGTCCCCAGGGATGAACCAGTTCTGTCAAACGGGGGGAAAAGACCCTGTCTGTTCAAAACCACACTGACTCGATCAGAATGAAAACCTCTCAGCCTCAGACGCCTCGAGTTTCCACCTCAATTAATTCTCCCAGCTGCCGGGCCCCGTCCAACGGCTTCTTATTGTTTCTGCTCAGTAATCTACCGCTGGGAAATTGATTTGTTTGTTGGGTGCGCATGCACAAGCCTGTTCATGAAAAATGGATAAATGTCATCTTGTCGGCCTCCTGTAACGATGAGGACAAATAAAGGGGCGCCGCTGCGAGCCTGGAAAAATCCGTGCCACGTTTGTCAGCGAGAGCGAGAGACACGGTGAAGGCATATCCGTCCTCGTTGTGCAACACTGTCTCAAACGCTACACTGCAAAAAATGTTAACTTGCTAAGTGAAATCATCTTAAATCTGGTTGCTGTGTCTCATATTTCTAATTTTAGGACTGTTGTGAGAATATTATTGGATCGTTTTACTTGTTTCTGGACGTTTTTACCTGTTGGGAGTAAATGTACTAAATGAAATGAATTCACTATATTAAAGCATCAGTTTGCTTGCCTTAAGAAATATGCTTGAGATATGCAAAATTGTCTACCAGCATAGTCAGAGAAATGAGTAAAAAATGTGTATCAGGTAGGCAAAACAATCATATAACACCTTTCAACAATCTCAAAATAAAGTATTAGATATATCAACTTAATTTAAGAGTTTATTTGCTAAAATATAATTTTTCCCACACTTAGAAATGAAGGTTCTGTTCAGGTACATTTTTTGCTCATCAAGGTACAAACAGTGTAAACGTTCCCTCAAAGCTCCAACAGTGGTTTTAAGGTCTGATTGTGAACCTTAAATAAGTTTCTCCAGGTGAAAAGTTTGTATTTGTACCTTTTCATAACCGAATGTTTTAAACAGAACAGTAAAATAAAAGCCTGGAGACGAGACGGGGTGTGTGGAGTCAGTACAGCTTAGAACAGATCATTTCAGTGGATTATGGTTCAGTTATGTTCCCTGACTAAAGGTACTGAGACCCCAGTGACAGTTTAGTACCTTTGTTTCTGAGAGTTCAGCATCTAGACTTGCTTATGTGGATTCTATATGATGTTCTGTCGTCTACAAACATGGACAAAAGTACATCACATAGCTAAAAGCAGTAGCAGCAGCCATACAGAAGCCTGAGTAATGTCCGTACTCTGCGTTTAAAGATAAGAGGTGTCGTACAGTGTTAGAAACTACAGAAGCAAGTCAAGATTCCTGAACGTGATCGTTTTAGGCGAGACTCAGGCGTCCACTTTGCATCCTGCTGAATGTATGATAGCTACACTAGCCTAGTAGTTCCAGTGCAAAACTAAAGAAGCAAACTTCAGGCTCCAAACATGTCGGCTGATCAGCTACATCAGGGTGTAAATTAGAAAGCTGTGAATTTCATCTTTGGCTGAACTTTGCGTGAAGCGGCACTGCAGACAAAAGGAACACGTAACCACTGCTACATCTGTTGTAAACATGCCTACAGCAGCGCTGCAGTCGTCTCGAGAGCCAGATTTTCAAGTGTAAAGACTAGGAAACCTCACCTTCTGGTTAAGGAAAGATTTTTTTTAAAAAACCACAAGTGCTATGGGGCGGATACATGAAGGCGGGCTGCATACCTAACACTGCTGCTAGGAAGCTGAACCTATTTGAAGGGTTTCACTCCAAAATGTATTAAAGGCCACTTTCATTAAGTCCCCCCCCCACCCATATGCATTGCTCCGAGTGGTCTTTACATGTACAATGTACATCAAATATCAATGCTCTGTCATGATAAACACCACCTTTATTAGAGCGTTTTGGTGATGTTGGCTACGAAAACCAGTAGCCTGTGTTGGTAATATTTTATGAATTTTGTCAAAACTTTATCAGAAATGTCTGTCGATACCCGAAATGTTACGAAAACCTACATTGGAATTTTTTCTATAAAAAAAAACACTGTTATGTCAGTCTGATATTACTCGAAAATTTTGTAAACACATTTTAATTTGCAGTTTGTGCAGCAAATCAATGACAGCATTGCTTGTTGTACATTAGTGGACTTCTTTGTCACCATTCATGCTGTATTGTAGGGAAAGAACATCGAAGAAAGGAAAAAGGATACAAAGATTACATGACATGACAAATAACATATTAAATGCTAATTTTAGGCCCCTTTTCAGGTGTGAAATTGTGCACATTGTACCCAGGCGTCGTTCCGTTGCTCCTCCTTGGGCTTCAGTGTTATTCTGACCGTGCATCCATAACAACCCTCTGAAACATTTGCATAAAATCAGCTTGGCTGCCTGTCGGTACAGTCCTCTGTAATTAACCTCCACAGGCCCAAAACGGAGGCCTGTTTGAAAGCATTCATTAACCTGCGCTGGAGAGTGGCTGCCATTGTCCTCCCCCCTCCCGACACCCCCCCTCCCGCAGCCCAGCAAAATGCCTTTCACCCCCCTCCCGCCCCAACCCCCAGGTGAGAGGAGCAGTGCTGGCACAGATGACGCCAGAACCAAAGGGCTGAGTGCTGAAGTGGCTCCATATTCACTCTCCGCTGGAGCGTCGTTGACCTGACACAAGGTCAACGGGGGTGGGGTGAGGAGCTTGAAGGAGGCCAGAAATATCTCCTCTACACCCGAGTTATTGTCTTCAACCTGTCCAATTAGCTAGATCCTTTTTTTTTCCCCTCCCCCGCTTCTCGAGGTCACTTCTCTTGTCCTTTTAGCCGTGAGGAGCAGGACTGCCGCAACACGGCAGACTCGGATCAGCCGAACGTGAGGGTGCGGAAAGCTGTTCCCCCCCGCTCAGCTAAACGGCGCTTTCTTCTGCCGGAGAGATGTTGATTTAGTCACTGGTGACTGATTGAATGAGACGTGAC
The DNA here is from genome assembly GCF_904425465.1 of Colossoma macropomum. NCBI lineage: Eukaryota > Metazoa > Chordata > Actinopteri > Characiformes > Serrasalmidae > Colossoma > Colossoma macropomum. The sequence continues at coordinate 1,050,783 of NW_023494790.1, forward strand.
CGAGAGAAAGTGTGAGCGGCAGTCAAGCCTCAGCGGTCTGTCACTCAGAGCCGCGCTGAGGGACCGGGCTAAACGCTCGCGCGCGCCGCGCTGTCCCCCAAACGCCGCTGCGCCTGGCTGAAGTCTGCGGGAACACTTTACTTTAAAGTCAGCATCTATAATGCATGATTACTTGGCTGTTGCTCTTGGAGTGAATCGTCATTTTAATGCTTTTCTTGAGAGAACTCTGTGTTGCAGACCATATGCTGTGTCAAAGTGAACGTTACGATATTAAAATATGATTTCGGGAGAGGCTTAAGATTACAGAGTGATTTTATTCAACAGTGTCTGTCAGGAGGCTCTTGTGTCCTTAACTCATTTCAAACCATGGTTAAAGGGGAGTTCCATCAACAGTTTCCACAAATTTAGCCATTTTATTTACTGTCCAGAACCACCAGTGAACCTACACGAGTCTTCTGAGTTTATATGGAATGTTGATGGAAAATAGTGGAAAATCTGAAAAATATGTGTCCTATGTGGAATATTTTGCCTCAGAGCTCCCTTTTGAAACGACGTCCACCTCTAAAAGCTCCCTCACAGAAAGGTTTTACATGAAATGGTTATGAATTCACCGCCTGATGGCTGTTCGTTCTTTGTGGAGGGATACATGAAGGGTGTTTTACGACAAAATAGTCCCCAAAAACTATTTTTTTTCAGATTTTCCATCAACAACATACAATATATAAACTCAGAAGACTCGTGTAGGTTCACTGGTGGTTCTGGATAGTAAATAAAATGTCTATATCTGTGTTGTAGTCATGGCGACCCCTGGTTCCTATCACCCCCACTGTAAAGACATCTGAACCAATTCACACCAAACCACTCTGAATCACTCTGATTACATCTCACTCACTCAATTATGCAGAATTTTTGAAAAAATTAAGGGGTAAAAGAAATCCTGGCGAAAGACCACAGTATGCTGAGTTGGTCCTGATGGGCTTAACTGAGCAGCTGATCGAACGAGTCCACTTGGCAAGTTTTCATCCAGGTCAAAGAGCTGTCCCACAGTAAACACTGTAGGGTGATTCCCTGGTGTCTCGCACTTTTGCACTGGAGCTCTGTCTTCAAATAATTCATTAAAATCACAGCACGTATATCAGTGTGATATTAGGAAATTCAGAGAGGATGATGTGGCAGAAATATCACAATACTTAAAAACATTTTCACAGTACTGATATATACACACCTATCAGGTATGACATTCCTTGTTTCTGCACTCATTGTCCATTTTATCAGCTCCACTTACTATATAGGTGCACTTTGTAGTTCTACAGTTACAGACTGTAGTCCATCTGTTTCTCTGATACTTTGTTAGCCCCCTTTTACCCTGTTCTTCAGTGGTCAGGACCCCCATGGACCCTCACAGAGCAGGTACTATTTGGGTGGTGGGTCATTCTCAGCACTGCAGTAACACTGACGTGGTGGTGGTGGTGTTAGTGTGTGTTGTGCTGGTCTGAGTGGATCAGACACAGCAGTGCTGCTGGAGCTTTTAATCACTGCGTCCACTCACTGTCCACTCTATTAGACACTCCTACCGTGTATGTACTACTTTAAATAGCAATTGCAGTATTTGGAAAATTGCAGTTTGATCAGAAAATATATATATATTCTTTTAATTTCTCAATGTTTATATGTTATTTTTTTTGGTGAAGTAGCTCATTTATTAATATATTTTATGGTGGTGCAGTGGGTAACACTGGGTAACAGTAGCCACGTTTACTTGCAGCCTAATAATCCATTAATAATCCGACTAATAGTTCAATCGGAATAGAATACGTCCATGTAAACACCTCAATCAGAATGGTCCAGTCCGATTGAGGCCATTCAGAATACAGTTTCTATCCGACTGATCGAGGTGGGTAATCCTGTAAATAATCCGTTAAATAGAAGAATAATATCCGTGTAAACGCCTGTATCTGATTACATTCCCTATCGGAAGGTTTAAGTCTGTTCTGATCATGTTCGTCGCGTCATAGTGAAAGTTTATACCGTTTATACCGTTTATACCGAAACTGGTCTGCAGAGGAGACGAAGTTTATGCTCTGATCTTTAAAAGACGGCGGTGGGACGGACGTCCAGCTTATGTGTCTCAGAACACGACGTCTTCCTCTCGGCCTTCTTTAATCACATTTAATTTGCAGTGTTGGTCAGAAAAGCAGTTTGATCAGAAAATGTGATTTTCCCCCTTTATCCACATTTACATATTATATTTTTGTCAGATAGCTTATTTTTTATGAATAGGGCTTAATTTATAGAAAATAGTCATATTTTAAAACACAACACTGATCAAAAAAATTCATTTGGATATTTTCCCCAAATCGTTCAGCTCTGGTCGGCCATCATTTTCATTATAAGCTGTCTGAATGTTTTGAGCTGCTAAGATATTTTCCCAAAACTCAGGTTCGCCTGATCTCCTGCCAACCGGCCCCGATAGCCTTCATTCATTAGTGACATTATCATCCTTTAAACCCGAGGAACGCAGGGCCGGTTCTCTCTCTAATACAGAGTCACAGGGGAACCCCTGAACCACGCAGTCCTGCTCAACGAGAAAATAAAGTCCATGGCAGTTATGATAAATATCCAACAAGGAAGAAGCCAGTAGGTCTTGGTCTGTTTGCCTGGCTGTGTTTGAGAAGCTCCTGCTGAAAATGGTGGAAGTGTAGGCTTTGCCTGTTTGTTTGTTTACTGATTTGCTTGCTTTGGACATGCTTAATTGTCAAAAGGATGTGTTGACCGTGTGCACGCGGTGACTAATGGCCTTAGTTTTTTCATTAATTGAATTCCTCGTTGAAAAGTAAACAGCTCCACAGCTACATTTGAAGCTTGAGCATGATCCATTTTTCACTGTGACAAATGCATTTTTCAGATCTGTTATCAGCACCTAGACATCAAAACATTGCATCTGACTGGCCATTATTTCAGTCACGAGCGCTGAAATGACCAGATCTGCACTTTAAAACAATCAGAGGGTTTTATGCAGTGATGGTAAATACCTTCAGTCTTCACATGTTGACATTAACCCTTAGGAGCGGTGCCTGTTGTAGTTTTACATCAAAGGGGAATTCCACCAATTTTTCTAAATGTCTTTATAATTCAGTGTTTGAGATACAAAGTCATTCAGAGTGGTTTGGTGTGAAATGGTTCAGATGTCTTTACAGTGGTGGTGATAGGAACCAGGGGTCGCCATGACTACAACACAAATATAGACATTTTATTTACTATCCAGAACCACCAGAGAACCTACACGAGTCTTCTGAGTTTATATGGAATGTTGATGATGGAAAATAGTGGAAAATCTGAAATAATAAGTTTTCTTTGGGGACTATTTTGTGTTAGAACACCCTTCATGTATCCCTCCACCGTCCCTCCAAAGGTTAAAATACGTTGATTAAAGTACATTTTAAGCCAAAACTATATCACAAAACTATCATAAAACATTTCATGTAGGAACTTTCTGTGAGGGAGCTTTTAGAGGTGGACGTCTGGTTCCTATCACCACCACTGTGAACAGTTCTGACTCTGTAGTTTCTCTTAAATGGAGCATTTCACACCAAACCACTCTGAAAGACTGCTGACTCATTGACCATTTAATTGTGCTGAAAGTTTGACCAGTGGAGCTCCCCTTTAACTAGACCTGTTTCTCACTGGCAGGTCGTTGAAACAAGTAGGACTGCTGTTAAGTGTGGATTCTAAACATTGATAATTATAAGTGGCAGATTATTATTTGAACTTAATGGAAAACTTTTGTTTTTTGCCTTTTATCTTTTTTTTTTTTAACATCAAAACAGAGAGAATATTTCAGATGTACAGACTTGAACCAGGTGGCCAGTAGCCTAGTGATGTGCATGCAACCAGAAGCTGTGGGTTCAGATCCCAGGACTGACTGGGTTTCCTGGTTGTGCCTTAGGGTGAGGCCTTAACCCCCAGGCCTCTCATAGATATTACATAATCTAATCGCAGTTATTTGAGATGATGGCAGTTATTTTCTGCAGTCGTTGGATTTCAGTCATTATGGGGCTTATAAAAATAATTCTGACTTCTTACTTGGTGCTCTAACATGTTTAGTGTTCAGTGCTGAGTAATGTTTGTTTATATCTGTATGGCTTTTACCTGGATAATCAACTCAGTGGAGATTCTCATATCGGAGAGGCAGTGAAAAAGGCGTTTTTAAGTGGTTGCATTTCCTCACTGTCTTGGCTAGAAATGAGGTTCCCGTTGAGGGTCTTGTTGATGTGTATTCATTAGGCCCCATGTGTCGAACACAAGACAGACACAGATCAGGCCTGCGATACAGTCCTATCCGGCCCTCAAAGTATTTTAATTTTCTATTAATATTAGCTCATTTCACAATGTGCAGCACTACAGTCCCCAGCATGCACTGCAACGTAATGTACGCTCTGACTCTCCCACCCCAACAACAGTCTATGGGACGGCAGTTACACCTCAATTCTACATAATTCTGTGCAATTCCACACCAGTCATATCACCGAACGTGCTAGCTGCATTTCAGCTGCAGGTCAACCAATATAAACACCTAAACACGCCCAAGTCTTAACGAAAGTGCAGCAAAGAATAGATTCCACATGTCTAATTCAAGCAAATGGGCAGGTTCAAAGAGACGAGCTTCTGGGGATTTAGATTCTGAATATTTCAAGTATCCATGTAATATTTCAAGGTCTGTTACAGAAACGTCCACTTCTCTATCTGTCCATAGGAGTCACTGGTGTTACTGATCCTCATTGGTGTTCCACATAATAAAGGAACACCAGAGACATTTTTAATGAACAATGCATTTTACAGAATAACTGCTACAGAACATCAAACCACATGTTGTCATTCATGGAAAATCCACTAAAATATGTAATTTAATCCATTTGTGTTCTATTTTTTCACAGTTACCTCAGAATAAAGTCGGTCACACCAGTGACTTCAGCTAAAAGCTTCATATGAAATCATGAGCTAAATGAGAAAATCTCTGATAACTGAAAGACACAGTGGACTCACCATGTGCTTTTCTTCATAGATCCTCAGAAAACAGGTAAAAGGAAGTCGAGTGATGTCATCAGTGTTGACTTTTACTCAAAATAAGAAGATTTTTGTTTTTGTTCACATGGATTGTGAGGACGAGCTAGCTCTTCTGTGGTGCTTGGAATTCTAGATAATTGGTTTAAAAACCAATATTGCTAAATTGAGGCTCAAGAAGGTGTAACTGTTAAAATAACTTATTGTTTTATTTTTAAAATATATATAAATTGTAACCCTAACATGTTTTTCAAGTGTAATATATCTGTAAACGCGAGGGACACAAAAGTGGACATTTCTAGAATGACCCTTAAGCAGCAGAATGATGAATGTTTCTTATAGGACCAGTAAAGCAGAACAACATAAACAACCTCAAACAGAACATGGGGCTGCAACTATAAATCATTTTTATTTTAAAAAGAAGAAAAACTCTATTCTACTCTACTATTAATGACTGCATAGAAAAATACTCTCATTATTTGGTATATAATAACATAACAAAATATTTTTAATAACGATAAGCTTAAAAAATTATAAATTGCTTTTTTTTCTCAGCTCTTGTCAGTTAACGGAGGAGTGACCGTAATTCAGATTCTACCTGATGAAAGTTTTTCATCTGCTTTCTACCACAGCACCTGCTGAAGCTGTGTTGATCTTACTGCCTGGTAATAAATACAACCGAGAGCATGAAAGCTATGTCCAGAGCAGTGGGGTACAGGTGACCAGGTGACCGGCTAGCATGTTATTTGAATGGCTTTAGCATTTTAGACATATTAATTATTGAATTGAATGTGAAGGTAATTCTTGATGAAAGTTTGTAACCCATTATAAAACCATTCTTATTCAAGTTCTAAGTGAAACAATAACTGGGCTAAATTATCTCGTAACTCTTTATTTGAACTTATTTGGGGTTTATTGTCTTATTCTCTGCTCAGTAAAGCCTGAAATACACTGAATTAAACTGTTTTAGTACAGAACCGGAGGTCATTATTAATAATGCACAATAAACACCACCTTAAGATCTTGTTTTGCAAATGGTTGAGCATGAAATATAATCTAAATGCACTTATTGGTGTATAATGGGCAGTATAGCAATAACATGGTATTTATAGTGTTAACGGACTTCTGGAGTTTACATCATTAGAGCTAATAGAGGCTAATAAGTCACTAATATGTCAAGCTGTGTTCCTAAAATGCAGTTTTCATCCCTAATTAAATGTGAAGAGTTTAGTTTTCAATTATTAGTATGCTTTACAAATTTAACCACACATTTAACACCTATTTATTAGTATTCTGTATTCCAGAAGATTGAATACTTCAGTAATATGTCAGTAATATATATTTTTATTCCATACAACTGCACTTGAGAATATGGAACAGAATATTGAATGTTTTTAACATCCTGTAATATTCTGTATATAATAGTTATTATATGTAGAATTATTATATTATATTGTATTATATTGTATTGTATTATATTATATTATATTATATTATATATTATATAACATTATATGTCTCCTCAGAAGTATATGTATGGACATTCACATCTGCATGTCGTCTCTGTCCAAAGAAAAACGTGTATGTTTGCTGATTTTTATTTTTCTATATACATTCAATACACCAGCTGCCCCTTATGTTTATGTTTCATGATGGATGGACCACTAGAAACACTTTAAAATCACTTGGCATAAAATCTCTTTATATTAATTTACAGGTAAAATTCAAAGAACAATTGATGATGATATGATGATGATATGAACAGACATTCACTCGTCTCTTTAAGCTCCTCTCATGTCGGCTCTTCTTTAGTTTAATATTTGTTAATATTCTGTCTGGTTTGTTCAGTGTGTTACATGTTGTACATGTGTGCACTCAAGACAGATTCCTTGTATGTGTAACATACTTGGGAAAGTAGTGATTTTGATTCTGATTTTGATGCTGAAGTATTGATGACATATTAAATCTTACCACTTCTTAAGTCATAAGTAAAGTTAAATAAACGTTACAGTATGTAAAACCTGTAGGAATCAAGTGCTGCCAATGATAAGCTAAAAAATAAATGATTTTAAGATGAAAAATAAGATAAAAATTCAATTATTAGTGATTTTCCAGTGATGCGCTGTGACAGGTCATAATGATTTACACCTAATACACAGTGAATAAACCATTTAAAAGTGTCTAATTAGGCTTTACTAAACAAACGAAACATTAATAAACTCCCAGTATGTGTTCCTTAAAGTAAAGTGATGCCCATTATCTGCATTATCTGCCTCTTTAAGGCATCTGACCGGTCCATCCTCACTATATGGAGTCACACAGTCTACAGTCAGGATGGGGCGGTCTTGCTGAAGGGGCCGTCTTAGCAAATGATTTTTTCTTTCTTTCTTTTTTATTTGTTAAATAAATGATTAGCTGAACACCCTGCTTGGCCTGTCCATTTTCAAAGGGGCCACCAAGCTTTGATCTCTCAGCCTCTTTGAACAGAGAGAGAGAGAGAGAGAGAGAGGGAGGGAGAGGGAGGAGGGAGAGTGGGTGTAGCGCACATATAGGTACAGATATGCCATCTGAGAAGGGTGGAGGAGAGAGGTGGCGTCATGGCAACGATGAAGGCACTCGCCATAGCAACCAAAGGGGCACTTCCTTGATGATGTGACGGCGTGGGTTGATGAGTGCCACGAGCCGATGCCTGTGGTGTTATTAGCCACGTTAACCCCGGAGACGGGGGAGGGGAAGAGGGCCCCCCTCCAGCTCCATCACATTTTTCGAGTGTGGTAGGAAAAGGTGGGAATCGCGACACGATACAGTCTTATTACCTGCTTGAGCCACAGATCTGTTCTATTATGGTATTTAAGGGCTCAGAGGGAAGCGGATCCCCTGTGTTTGAATAATGAATTAAAATGAGAAAGGTTCAGTCAGTGCTCTCAGGGAGCCGCCCAGCCATCGTTTCCACTCAGCCGTGTTTGTCTTTAGCTCTTTTAGTAAGTTTAGTGTTTCTCACATCGTCATCGTGATGTTTAACAGTTTTATCGAACATCGTTTTCTGTCCGTATCGTGCAGCACTGTTGCTGGTGTTGATCTCCTCTTGAACTTTGCAAAGTCAGCCTCTGTTGCTCTGTGTTCAGGTACAGCAGCTCACGAATCCATAAATAAGAGCCTGTCTAAGCTTATAATGAAGCATGGAAATCTGTAGGAAACACAACAGCACCACAAGTCAGTCCTGTTGAAGAGCGCAAGCTGTCCAACATCATCAGTCGTGTCATGTTTAAGCCGCCTGACAGGCTTATCATTGCTCGTCTTAATTTCGAGGTGATGCCTTTCTCATTCTGAGCAGCGCTTCAGTAACAGCGACTGGCTGGACTTGCAGAAGAAGCGCGTAGTTAGTGATGCACACTGACTTTCAGATTTGGATATTAAAAAAAACATGCCAAGTAAATACTCGCCGAGTTTCCACTCCTGGACTCTAATGAGTCCCTGCAGCTATGTTTTGTTTTTTTTTTCCCCTCTCTCTTCTTTTTTCCTAATTTGACATGCTTCGCTAGGGCTGGGCCTCTCTCTTGGCAGATCCCAAATCCTTCATACGACTCCCTAATGAATGAGCAGCGAGAGAAAAGTAAGAGGAGGGTTGAATACAAAACTTCACCTTGGGTTTGCAATTAATCTCCAAAGCATCAGTCAATCATCCCTGTTTACGACAAACAGCGGCTCAGAAAGCGCGAGGCCCGAGCGCCGAGCCCTTGTAGATCAAACCTTCCTTTTAAACCCGGGGTTTGTTTGGACCCTCGTGTCAATTAGCATACAAGTGTTCAAGGTAGGCGGCCCACGTGACCGCAGCCTGGAGTGGATCGGTTTCGCACGCTCTGACTTGGCTGCACGGTAAAAGGAGACGAATATGCTAAGCCACCGGGTCTATTATTCCACTGGCTTTACCATTAAGCCGCAGAAATGAAATGAGCTCTTTGCGGCGAGGCGGTGGGTAAAAATGTGTGCGCCTGTTTACGAGGGTAATAAATGTCTTCCACAGCCTCACCTGACAGCTGCTGTCCCGTTTGACCCGAGTGTCCATTTATTGGCTCAGGGGTCCACCTGCAGCCCTCGCTAATGGACCCGGCTAGCTCCTGCTAGCTTTTTTTTTTGTTTTGTTTCTCCTTTCCACTAAAGACCAGTAATACGCTCAATTTACAGCCCTTTTGTTTCCTTCCTCGTATAATCCATCCACACCCTTGTCCTGCTGATGTCTCTGATGTCTCAGAGAGGTTATAAACACACTGTAATTAAAATCCCAACTCAATTAGCCTGTATCCTTGACCTTTGTTGGTGAGTAGAGTCACTCTATCTTGAAAGAAATGTAATTACTGCTTGGCCACTCTCGCCCATACGGCTCCCTCTGTTGTGCCCGGCCGTGGACCATGTGTAAGTAAGTACACAGAACCGCATCCCTTATAATCTACCTCTCTGCTGCGGCTGACGGCTTTATTCACACAGCTCCGGTCCCTTCAGGCAAGAGAGAAAATGAGCTTGCAAGTCTGCAGATAAAGCCTGCAACTGCTACTGGAAGCACCGTTGAAGGCCAGAGATGTGGTGCATATACACAGAGCTTGATTTGAGGGGGGGGTGAGATCAGTGAGGTCCACTTATGAAGTTCATGTGGCTTTATGGTGACAAAAACAGTCATAATTCATGTTAACGTGACCGTTTCCCAATCTATCTTTATCCTATAGACTAAGTAAACAGACTGTTTTTGTTACTGCGCCTTTAAGATTAGTTTTATGTATATCGTCTCTTGTAATGCACCTCATGCAAAAAGCGGTCTATCATATAATGTTTCTGATGGCATTCTTAAAGGGGAATTCCACTGATTTTTCAGAATTTCCTGCACAATTCAGAGTGAGGGATGTAAACAGAGAGATTCAGAGTGGTTTGGTGTGAGATGGTTCAGATGTCTTTACAGTGGTGGTGATAGGAACCAGGGGTCGCCATGACTACAACACAGATATAGACATTTTATTTACTATCCAGAACCACCAGTGAACCTACACGAGTCTTCTGAGTTTATATGGAATGTTGATGATGGAAAATAGTGGATAATCTGAAATAATAAGTTTTATTTTGGGACTGTTTTGCCTCACAGTGCCCTGTGTGTGTCGCTCTATCATGAATGGATTAAAAAAATGGATTAAAATACGTTTTAAGCCAAAACTTTATCACAAAAGTATTGCAAAACAGTGTCTCAGTCATCAGGCAGTGAATTCATAACCATTTCATGTAGTAACTTTCTGTGAGGGAGCTTTTAGAGGTGGACGTCTGGTTCCTATCACCACCACTGTGAACAGTTCTGACTCTGTAAGTTTCTCTAGAACAGAGCGTTTCACACCAAACCACTCTGAACGACTCTGTTTACGTCTTAATGTTTTAATTATGCAGAAACTTTGGAAAACTAATGGAATTTTAAGAAAGGTTCTATATAAAGACATTCAGCTCCATCACTGTCTGTACATTCAATCTCCACCTTCTACGCCTCTGTGAAGTCAGGATTACAGGACTCGGTAGGTGATTAATAATATTAATTGCATCACTGACATAACAGGCCTTCTTTAAAATGGCATCATCGCACGCCGTGTATCTTCTGCTCGCTCTCCCTGCTCCCGCCCGGCTTTCTGTATTATTAGGGAATTGTGCATTAACCGGAGTCAGCAGTTTTCTCTGCTGCAATCTCATTACATTTACAGGAGAAAGGATGGAGAGAAGCGAACGAACAAAAAAAAATGAATTGGAGGCGTGTGATAGTTAGGACAGGAGCTGGGCGAGGGCGCGATAAATCAGCCCCACGGCCGACAGCTTTATGTTCCTGGAGAGGCAGAAGTGGTTAACTTTAATGGGTGGAGATAGAAATGTTGAGTTACTTTATTTTCCTCCTTTACTTAGCTTGCGCACCCAAGCGGTACCATCACACCCCACCCCCACCTTTCCTCACCCGCCCTGGACCTCCAGCCCCTGAACTATTTAGGCTTTTGGTTTGATATATAGAGTTAATTCCATTCACTTCTGCGACGTAATTGATGCGTTTCATACGTTTAATGTGCGGCGGACGGAGCGCCGGGCTGGAATTGTTAATGTTCTGCCAGGAGATCCGCTCGTCACCCTTTAGCCTCATTCAACCCTGCCCCCTCTATCGTTCCTCACCCTCCTTCCTTTGCCCCATCCCCCTGCTCCTGTTCCTGCTCCCTCTCCCTCTCTCTCTCCCACTTGTCGTATTTTTCCATTACTTCCATGGTTAATTTGAGCAAGACGGGCTGCTGGTAGGGATGGACATCAGTGTTTCTAAATGAATAGTGTTCAAATAGCCCAAAAACATATTCAGTATATTGTATATTTTATTGTGCAGCTAGATGTGATCTGTACCTAATCGTTTGCTTGATTTAATATTTTTTTTTCCTTTTTTTTTTTTAGACATAATGACATTTGCAAGTGTTAAAAGTTAAACATCTCCTGACCAACTTGCAGGACTTAGAGGAGGTGAACAGTTTTTACAGCAGCGCTGAACAACTTTCTCTGTTAATCCAGGTTTAGATACTCAGAATATGACTATTCCGGGTTTAGATATTCAGGATGTGATTAGTCCAGGTTTAGATACTCAGGCTGTGAATAATCCAGGTGTGGACGTTTAGGCTGTGATTAATCCAGGTTGGATACTCAGGCTGTGATTAATCTGGGTTTAAACACTCAGGCTGTGATTAATCCAGGTTTAGATACTCAGGCTGTGATTAATCTGGGTTTAAACACTCAGGCTGTGATTAATCCAGGTTTAGATACTCAGGCTGTGATTAATCTGGGCCTAAACACTCAAGCTGTGATTATTCTGGGTTTAGACACTCAGGCTGTGATTAATCTATGTGTAGAGACTCTGACTGTGATTAATCCAGGTTTAGACACTCAGGCTGTGATTAATCCAGGTTTAAATACTCAGGCTGTGATTAATCCAGGTTTAGACACTCAGGCTGTGATTAATCCAGGTTTAGACACTCAGGCTGTGATTAATCCAGGTTTAAATACTCGGGCTGTGATTATTCTGGGTTTAAACATTCAGGCTGTGATTAATCCAGGTGTAGCCACTCAAGATGTGATTTATTCTGGGTTTTAGCGACTCCGACTGTGATTAATCCAGGTCTAGACACACTCCAGATGGGATTAATCCAGGTTTAACACTCAAAAAACACTGGTTATTATAGGGGCAGACACACTGAGGCCGTGATTAATCCAGGTTTAAACATCTAGGCTGTGATTAATCCAGGTTTAGATACTCAGGCTGTGATTAATCCAGGTGTAGACACATTCAGGCTGTGATTAATAATTTAATAAATCAGAGTTTACACTGTACGAATTTGTCATCTTTTCGTTGGAAGTTTCCATGTACAGCGTTGCTTACTCATTCCTCTTAATCTGAAACGTCATCAGTGGCTTGTGTCTTGATTGTGTTCCAAAATCAGCTTTTATCCCAGTATTGGTTGCTTGGGCCACCTAGAAACATCCCCATTTGTTGGTTCAGGCGACCTCCTTGACCGAATGGCTCTTTCTCTGGTCACCGTGGTTCTCTGGACAATAGCCATCCACTGCGACCTTAGCTTCACCGGGGTCATGACCCCATTCTCAGAGGACACACAGTTTGCGCTGCAGTGCAGGGATTGTGGTTTTAATTGGTGAATGTTGTCTGATGGAGTAGTGCTTGGACCCTTTTATTCCGCGTGGCTCATTAAGCTCTCCTGTGCAGCCAGCCAGGAAAGAACAGGAGTGAGTGGATGTTTGAAATGGTGCGTGGTTGGATGTGGCATGGCTTTGGGTTGATGGGGATTTTGGGTGGAGGGGGTTAAGCAGATGCAGTGAGGCACTCAAGCATAGTGGAATACCATTCTTATTTTTTTTCCCCCTCTAATAATGTGGAGTCTTATTCCTGGCAGAGTTGTTATAATCATATAGGTTTACGCGTGGGGGGCGGAGATCTTTTAAAATAAATATACTTGCTGCTGATAACCAAATAAACTATTTCGGAACATTTAAGATCGGGGCTAAAGCGAAAAGGGTTAGAATATGAATGCGCAGCGGTCAGCGTGTGCAAATCCGAAGTGGCAGAGCCATTACCGTCACTTGTTCCTTTGTTCCGCATGCATCGGAGAAGCCACATGCTAGTTTTGCTTGTGTTCTTTCTCGAGTCTCTCTCAGCAGGTCCAATTTGGCTTTTTATTTGGAGAGAGATACAAGCTGAGACATTCTGACATCCCTTGTGGTGTTTGAACTCTGCAGACTTTTCAGAGGAGAAGAAAAAAAGAGCAGCTCAGTGCAGCGAGAGCGATGGGGGGAGGGAAAAAAAAAAGAAGAGAACAGTGGAAAACATTTCCCCTCGGGCTTCGAGCAGAGCTTTAGATTAAAATTGAATCTGTCACCTTCGGTCTACGCAGAACGTTTTTCGTGCCGAATTCAGAAGGGCTTTGCTTGTACTTTTAGCGTTGTTCCGTTGCCTGGAACGTTATTTCCTTTGGTAACTCGGAGGTGAATCTGTGGGAAGAACAAGTGGGGTGTCGGCGAACGTGAGGCTGGCTTTGTGTCAGGAGGCGTTTTGTGCCAGACAGGAGAACAAACTTAGCGCTGTGACAAGCCTTTTCACTGCTATAAAAGGCATGTTGACCCAGTGACCCTCCAAGTTGAAATGGAGGCCACCATGGACTGCGATGGCCTTATTGAGACAAAGTGAGGGAGAAGGAGAGTAGAGAAGAAGACGAGTCCCACAGAACCCTGCTCGCATGCACACATCGACACTCGTGCAAACAATGCGGATAGGATTTGCCAGAGAAAGCAGAGCACATGATCCATCATGTTTCGGGTTGCAGCGGAGTGAAAAGGCAGCATGTGGAGTGGTGCAGGGTCTCCTCCTGGTTGGATTTGCGCTTGGCGTAGTCGGCAGGATTGACCTAAACCCCCAGGCAATTTCAGCATTCTCAACGGCAACAGAGTCCCGTGATTCATCTGGCTTTTCCGTGCCTTTCCTGCCCATAGAGTCCAGACAGGCGCTGTCCCCCTGCTACAGTCTCTATCCCCATGGCCTTTGTGCCGACCTTCTGCTTGCTGAAAACCACTTTGTTTGGGGGCCTTGTGGAGGGGGAGCGAGTTCTGAGTGCTCTGCTCTCCCATGCGAGAACCAGGCCACGGGATTCAGAACGACGTTCTGCTTTAAAGTAATAGCTTGGCAAAGAATCAAGTGACACATCTTTCCTACTTAACCTAAACGTATTTGATCAACCAAGACATGCTTGGTGTCTGAAATGTGCTCATTTAGTTCTTTAGTGATGTGTCTTATTTTGCATCATTTTAATTTTATGTTGCCTGTAGGGCTGAATGATTTGGGGAAAATATCTATTTGCGATTTTTAAGACCTCTGATTGGTCTAACTCAGGTGTCGGCTCTTTTACTGCCCTGTTGTGGCTCCACAGCTGAATCAGATTAGTAGGTAAAAATAAAATAATCCTCCTTTACAGTAAAATAAAGCTCTGCTGATCGTTCAACACAGTTTAACAATAAATGGTCTTAAACTCTGGAGTTAATGTAGAACTGCTGATTCACCCTTTAACCCTGAAGATCAGCGCAGACTGCTGGTCACCATAGCAACACAGACAACACTCTCGCCTGGCTAGTAGCTAACAAAACAGCAAAGAGAGAGATTTAAGACGAACATCGATAATTTGGAGATGAATGGACTTATTAGTGTTTATAATCACTCCAGCTGGTTTCCTGATACGTTTAATCTGCAATGAGAAACTGTCAAACACCAAGATGTGAAGCTGAGGTAAGTTTCTCATTCGCCAGCTTCTTGTTCTCCCGTTCCCGTTGGCGCCTCAGGTACCACTTAAGGTGGAACGGGAAAACTTTACTTATAAGCTGGGGAACGAGACCTCGGCCTCGTAAAAGCTGAACGTTGAGAGACATTTTACAAGAAACTGTTCTACTTTTGTGGAAAAGTTTCCTGCTGGAGATGCGAGAAAAGCGACTATAGCTGATCTAAAGCTTAAAGCAGAGCAGAGTAAGTCTGAGTTTTCATTTATATTTTATTATTTATCCTGTACTAGTACATCAGCACATACTGAGACATATTTACAGCCAAGATGGTAAAATGGACATAAAATGTTGTGGCTCCAAACCAAAGTGATTTGATTTTTATTGAAAGGACAAAATGGCTCTTCTTAACATGTCGGTTGCCTCTGATTGGTCTAACTCTACAGTCAGCATACAGATCTGTGCTATTAGGTTAAATTTCCCCTCTTAAAACAGAAGACAACGTTTTTGATAATGTAGGCTATAATAATAACTCGACCATCCCATGTTTTAGTTGAATACTCCTGATTTAAAAGATTGCAGGGGTGAATATACGAATTTCAGATTTAGATAAGAGCCACCTACTGCCTTCCACCATGTCCCCCAACTCTCAAACGGAGTGGATTCGGCAGCACAGTATGTAATTGAATACAAGAGATTGAAAATGGAGGACATTTTTGAAAATTGCATTATAGTTTGCGTGTTTAATCATCTTACGAAATGGTCCTGGTGGAAAATTCATTAGGTAAGTTAATGTATTGTAACTTATAAAGAGGGTATTAGGCAATCCTTTCTTTGTCCTAGTGATATGTCTTAACCTTGGCATCGGCCTACACCCCCCCCACACTACTACACCCACAAACCCATTCACTCACCGTCTTTCAGAAGTTTTATCCCCTTGCTAATCAATTTACAGAGGGTGGGTATTATCAATATAACCGCCACCGGCATCTCACAGCGCCATAACTCAAGGGGGGTGTTTGAGCGGTATCTAAGTTTGATCCTGTGCCAGGGTGATGAATAGCTGTTTTTCCTTTTTTGTTGGTGATCAGCACTTTTATTCCGCAGTTAATCCACAAGGCCACGCTCCGTTATGCCGCTGTAATTTTTCACCCCCTTTTTTTCCGCCCTCACTTTCCCATCCTCCTTGTTTTGTATTGCGTTATGTTTTAAAGGCACTGTTAAAGGAAATGGTCTCTCGTTCCCAAGAAAGACTCCCTGTCCGCCCTGCCGAGGCTGATTTAGAGCCTCTCAGCCCGAGCAGCAACACTGACACCCTGTGAAAAGTTAGGCAGGATGGTAGCCATATTTTACCCGCCTCTTCCTGCTTGGGCGAAGGGCCGCTGTTGGCATCTCTGGCATGTCTTGAAAGGATTGTCATATTGCGGGAGATAATGCAGTACAGAGCCTTATTTACTGCGTACGGGTCTGGATTGTGCGCCCTGTCCCATGCAGCCTGCTGGTGTACAAAGCCCTTCCTCTTTTTCACGCTCGCTATGAAAGCAGCTTGGCTAATGTTAGGCATGCTGCTATTTAGCTTGAGCCAGAGATGTTTAAATAGGAGAACCAGGGTTTTGTCTCAACGTTTGAACAGCCAGGAATGTCAGAGAAATATAATAGTAAGTTAAATTATTCAATAATTAAATTAGACCACCATTAATTTGTTTAATTTCCAATCAAAACATCCATTTAGCTCCTTATTTTTTTGGAGGATTTCCTGAGGCGGTTAGGTGTAAGATGGTAAAGTAAAATGATGAAAAGATATACAGAAAATGTGGCTCCTAACAACCACCTGGAAGAGCTGGTCGACCCCAAAACTGCCCCCATCAGATAAACAGCACTTAAAGCTTTCATCTCTGAGAGAGAGGAGAAAATCAAGCTGATCAGATCTGAAAACATCCACAGGTGTTTCTGTCCATCCTTCCACTGTGAGAAGACGACTCAGCGCTGTGGGTCTGAAAGGATGTGTAGCTGATCAAGAAGAACCTCACTGAGAAAAGGAGACGGACACATCAAACAAAGAAGCTGGACAATGGACTGACCACCCCAGAGTCCAGACCTCAACACCACTGAATGTGTTTGGGATTGCTTGGATTGTGAGAAGAAGAAAATGAAGGTGTGGAAAAATATCTCGCAGATTTCTTTGAAAACTGTGACTCTCTTGAAAAGAAGCTGTAGTGCTTTATTTCGACTTGGAAGTGCATTAAAGGTGATCCTCATTTACAGTGTAGCTGAGCAAATTACAAGAGTTTGAAAAAAATTAAAATGAAATTTACCAACCTAGAGAAATAAAATGCATCAAGACAAAAAGATTTACATAAAAAAACACATTAAAATGAAAAAAAACAGTGGACACATTAAACTGACACAATCCTGATTTAAAAAATACATTTTATATTTAGTACTTGAGGCTTCGGTGTAAATTTTCTGTTAAATGATTTCTGCTTTTTCACCCTGATGCTGAAAAATGAATTACTTGAATAAATGACTGTTTTGAATGAATTATATAAAGGAAGGCTGATCTGAATTTTACAGAATCCTGTATAGATGTGTACCAGCACTGTATGTGTCCTGTATGTGTGAGGGTGTGTTCCCCATGGCAAAATTAATTCTAATCTGGCTTCAATCTTGACTGCACCTGGATCATGTAGACCTCATATGTCAAACACAAGACCTGCGGGCCAGATCAGGCCCACGACACAATCCCATCCGGCCCACAAAAGAGTTTTAATTTTCTGTTAATATTTACTGTTTCACAGTGTGCTGCACTACAGTCCCCAGCATGCACTTCATAATGTCTCATGACTCTCCTACCTCAGCAACAACCTATGGGACAGCAGTTACACCTCAATTCTACACAGTTCTACACCAGTCATATCACTAAACACACTAACAGCAGCTCAGAAACTGAGCCCAAGTCTTAATGAACCTGCAGCAGAGAGAAGATACCAGGTGTCTAGTTCAGTTAAACAGGTAGGTTTAAAAGACCGAGCACCTGGAGACTATTAAATTTTGAATATTTCAGGTATTTATGTAATATTTCAATGTCTACTACAAGTATTTATAATTTACTGCTGAAGTTTTTGCGTATTTTGAATGAACAATAGCCAGTTTGAGTTACAGCACAACATTAATTACAAATGAAATAAAAACATTTTTTTTTCTTGGCCCAGAGATTTGTTGAGGTTTTTTAATGTGGCCCCTTTAGTGGTGGAGTTTGACACCCCTGATGTAGACAGTTTAATCTTTCCGGACCTGCTTTGTTGTCTTTATTGAAATGTTACTAGCCTAAGTGGAAAAAGCTTCAACATATTGTGAACACATTTGCATGGAATGTTCAGTGAAAGTCAAGTGATTTTCTGAAAAAGTTAGGTTGTTATTGTGGTTTTATATGCCCTGCCTGTATAAACAGTAGCATTTTTGAATGCCTTAAAAGTTCTAATAACAATTCTGCCCAAATTGCCTCTGCCTGAAGAGAATCTGTCCATCCAGCATGGGCTCATTTACAAACCACTAATGGTGGGATTGTTCAGGGTCTGGGAATGGCACCAAGCTAAAGCAGCTTTTTGTATGAACAGCTTTTTCCTGGCGTGTGTCGGAGTGAGAGTGCATCTTGGGTTGGCCGTGGCCATGCATGTACCGAGAAACCGCCTCGCGGCGCAGCTCCAGGCCCTCCTGAGATGTGCTCCACATACGAAGGGAGCGCGTCTGTCCAAGAGACCCTTTGTGTTCTTGCTATGAAGTGAGGGTTGTGCGAATTCGCCATGTTGTGCTTGGCTTTTGCTAAGCCCCAGAGCCGGTGTAGTCATTGTTGGATGGATCATGGACCCCATTCATCTTAATACATTCTGTCAGTCAGGTAGACGGACTTGGGTGGTTAAACTACACTCTCTAACTGGACTGCTCAGGACTCTGTGACTGAACCGTAGAGGTCATGCTCCAGGGAAAGAAAGGAGCTTACCGTCGTCATGTGACTGGAGCAGACTTGTGACCGCTGTTCAGTAATCTTTTCAGGTTTATGGAAAAAGTGCTACTTTTCTTTCTAGAACTGAGAATGATTCTGGAGTGGTTTATTTTGTGTCCTTATTGAATTTGTGGTTTTGGCCATTATCCTGGGGATTTGCTGCCAAAAAAAAGGCTCTGAGAGGGAACAGTCCCTGTCCTTTCTTCGCTGCATTTCCCCGAAAGGTTTGCCTGGCACATTCTTTTGGCAGGCTCTGCAGATGTTACGCAAGCCCTGCACAAGTCCCTGTAAAAACAGACTAAATTCGGACCTTGGACGTGAGGTGGCCTGCTTTTCATTTAATTGAAAATAAATATTTGTCCGGCGGACCCCCGGTGCAAGCCTGGGTCAGCTGTTCATGTGCAGCGTGTTGTGGGTAGTGTAATGAAATTAGAGAGTTTACACACAAACTTAAGTATAAACTTACACAAATTACAGATCCCAAAACTGAGAACTGATAGATGTCGAAAGTCACCCATTCCTTTTTTTTAAGAAGAAAGTTAAGTGAAGATCTACAGAAAGGTTTGCATCTCTATGAGGCTTACAGTGTCTCATTTATTTATTTATTTATTTATTTATTTATTCATTCCTTTCTGTTGTAAGGGTCATTCTACAGAAACGTCCACTTTTCTGTCTGTCCATAGGAGTCACTGGTGTTACTGATCCTCATTGGTGTTGCACATAATAAAGGAACACCAGAGACATTTTTAATGAACAATGCATTTTACAGAATAACTGCTACAGAGCATCAAACCACATGTTGTCAATCATGGAATATCCACTAAAATATGGAATTTAATCCATTTGTGTTCTATTTTTTCACAGTTACCTCAGAATAAAGTCGGTCACACCAGTGACTTCAGCTAAAAGCTTCATATGAAATCATGAGCTAAATGAGAAAATCTCTGATAACTGAAAGACTCAGTGGACTCACCATGAGCTTTTCTTCATAGATCCTCAGAAAACAGGTGAAAGGAAGTCGAGTGATGTCATCAGTGTGACTTTTATTTCAAAATAAGAGATTTTTTGTTACGCAGTAACACCAGTGACACCACTCCTGGGGAACTTTCATTATATATTTTATTTGACATTTGTTTTCTTTGTTATTTAATTTATATATTCCATAGTCATGTATAGATTATTGTAGTTAAAATTGCAGAAAAACTTTTTTCTTCTAAATATGGCCTCAGCCTTCACACATGACTGTGGGGACGAGCTCTTCTGTGGTGCTGGGAATTCTATATGATTGATTTAAAAACCAATATTGCTACATTGAGGCTCAATAAGGTGTAATTGTTAAAATAACTTATTGTTTTATTTTAAAATATAAATAAATTGTAAGCCTAACATGTTTTTATAGTGTAATATATCTGTAAACACTAGGGACACAAATGGACGTTTCTGTAGAGTGACCCATAGATGTATAAGTGGGCATTGTAAATATGCATGCAGTTCAGTTACATGTAAAACTAATAAATAAGTCCTACAAAAAAAACAAAAAAATCTTTGAAGCTGAATATCTCAGAACTGCTCAGAACCCAGAGAGAACCTTATAATTCCAAGGGGGCGACTTGGCAGAGATGCTGGACTACCTTGTCTACTTTCCTCCCCCCACAAAGCGAGAGCGCTCTCTGTATGTGGACTTGCACGCTGATGTTCAGTGGGTGGTTTTGTGTGGCTGAACACCCCCTTCCTTTGTGCTCTTCCCTCAGCCCTGGACTTTATCAGCACATTGTTTTGCTTGGCCTGTTCCCAGCCTGGGCTGAAACGCAGTGAAAAATTGGCGGGCTGCTCTGTCAGGGGTGAGCTCAGGGGGGTGTGTGTGGGCACTGTGGGGAGCGGAGCCACCTTTTTCTCCTTTTTTTGTTCTCCTGGACCAGGAAGCTGTGAATCATGCCTGGCTTTCCTGTAAAGGCCCGGAGGAACTGGTCTCTAGACTCTAACAGCACAGGCCTGGCCGTTCTCTGACACCAGCCTGGTGGGCAGATGCCAGAAAATCAATGTCTGTCTGTCTCTCTTTCTTTTCGCGCTTTGTGTGTGTGTGACTGTTTCTTTCTCTCTGGGTCCCTCAGTCTCTGTCTGTTCTCTGTCTCACCCTCTTCTGTCTTCCTTTCTTTTCTTACTTTCTCTCTCACCACAAAAAGTGAAGACTAATGCCCAGACTTTTCTCCAGTCACTAAGTTTCTCCTTCAGTTTTTTTAGATAGTATAACGGCTCCTATTGGCTCTTATTTTCCAACTTATTTCAAGTTGTAAAAACAGCCTGTTTTGAATTCATTGTTTCTGTGATGTCACAAAACTCAGCTCATTTACATATATCTGTTTATTAAGCATACTACGGTTTAGCTCTACCTGCCCATACTGATGTTTTAAGGAATGTTTGGAACTTTTTTTAAAATTGAGGGCAACCAATCAGAACAGAGATAATTTACATATATTAGTCTCAAATGCACAGTAAAAACAGCCTGTTTTGTTCCAGGCCAGGGGTCATAACCCAGATGTTAAGAAGAGTCATTTTGTCCTTTCAGCAAAAATCAAACCACCTTGGGAGCCTCAATATTTAAGGTCCATTTCACCATCTTGGCTGTAAATCTGTCTCAGTATGTGCTGATGTGCTAATAAAGGCTTAAAAATATAATATAAATGAAAATGCAGACTTACTTTATTCTGCTTTAATCTTTAGCTCAGCTATAGTCGCTTTTCTCACATCTCCGGCAGGAAACTTTTCCACAAGAGTAGAACAGTTTCTTATAAAATGTCTCTCAATGTTCGATTCTTTACAAGGCTGACGTCGCTTCTCGTTCTCCAGCTTCTTGTTCGAATTGTCCCATTCCACCTTAAATGGTGCAGCAGTTACATTCTGGCATCTTATGCATCATTTAAGGTGGAACAGGAAAATTCAAACAAGAAGTTGGTGAATGAGAAGCGACTTCAGCCTCGCATATTTTAGTGTTTGAGTTTCTTGTTGCAGATTAAACGTATCAGGAAACCAGCTGGAGTGATTATAAACACTAATAAGTCCATTCATCTCCAAATTATCAATGTTCATCGAGATTGTTGTCTGCATTGCTATGGTGACCAGCAGTCTGTGCTGATCTTCAGGGTTAAAGGGTGAATTAGCAGTTTTACATTAACTCCAGAGTTTAAGACCATTTATTGTTAAACTGTGTTGAACGATCAGCAGAGCTTTATTTTACTGTAAAGGAGGATTATTTTATTTTTACCTACTAATCTGATTCAGCTGTGGAGCCACAAGAGGGCAGTAAAAGAGCCGCATGCAGCTCCGGAGCTGCGTGTTGCCGACCCCTGTTCTATGCTATAAAGAGAGGGCACGTTAAAATGAATAGTGGTGCAAACGTTATAAGTGGACTTCAGGAGAAGAAATTAATTGCACTGAAAATGTAGAATATGGGCTCATATTACTCTGGCATAATGCTTGTACAGCTTGTACTTGTCCTGAAATTTACCTTTTTTATAGAATATTTTCTCTATTTTTTGCATAGACAAGGTCTTTAAATTCAAAATGCTTCTGTACCTCCCCGTATATGAAACAACTAAAAAAACAAAGATTACCCTTCAGTGTTTAATTGGTTACTATATACATACATACATACATTATCTAAACTGCTTATCCTTCTGGGTCGCGGTGGGGTGCTGGAGCCTATCCCAGCTGTCATTGGGCAGAAGGCAGGATACACCCTGGACAGGTCGCCAGTCCATCACAGGTTACTATGTACAGTAGCCTTAAATATTTCTTGTTCTTCTGTGACGTTTATAGGCCGCTGTGTTGTTGAAGGAGGTGGTTCTCGTGACTTTGGGGAATTGTGGATTGTTATGGAAAAAAGGAAATACACAGCTAAGTTGATAACATTGTCGCTGTCCAGAGAAAAGCAGGTATCTCCATTTTTCCTATTTTACTTCTCTGCCTCACTGGAGCACAGCAGCTGTTCCTTACATTGTTCCTTACAAGTTTCAAGATGATTGGACCAATAGAAACACTCCAAACCTGCACCAAAGTCAAACCTCTTCACCTTACACTGAAAGTAAAGAACGACCCTCTCCTGAAAAGCTGCTGTTTTGGACATGCTTGTTTTTCTTTGAACAGCGACGATATGTGGTTTGTTTCTGTCCAGCAGTGTCCTGGTCATGTATTTGTTAGTTGGGTGTGTGATTTTACTAACTTGGTGTCGACTGGGTGCTGTGCAGTCTTTGTCACCTGCATGTGGAGGAACGTGGGGAGGCGGCTTCTGAGAGTCGAAACGCCAGGAGTCGACTTTTCAGCTCTTATTTATCTTGCTTTCCACATTATTTCACACGTTATCATCTCAAGAGAGTAAAACGGTGTTCCTGAAACTTAGTGTTTGCCAGGGAATCCTGGCAGTTTTGATGGAATGCAGGAAACGGGGGTTTGTGTAGCGGTTCTTTCTTTGAGTAGTAATGCCTGATTCACACATGCTACGTTTGCATGGCGTGAGCAATGCGGAGGCATGAGCGCTACAGCTGGACCTCACTGGCCTGTCATACATAGTGTTTGTGCTTTGGAGCAGCGAGAAAGTTATACAGACATTCCTGTTTCCAGACGGATAAACGGTCACATCAGTCACTCTGCTCAAAAAATTATAAAATATCATTTATAAAAGTGCACGGTATGTTTGTTTATCCTCGCCAGCATTCTGACTTCTGATGAGCTTCAAGCCTGTTTACCAACCAGGAAATCTGTCTGTAGCAGTGTTTAACTAGTGTTTTAAACTGCTGTAAACACAAACTTTTGACACAAAGTGTGTAGATGTCTATACTTCACCTTCAGAGTCTGAATACAGGAATCATACTAAAAGAGAAAGAGAAAACTAATCTCTAAATTAATTTGTCATAATAAAGCAGCATGTATTTTATAGAATGCTGTAGAAAACATGAAAACAAAAACACTTTTAGCCTCTCTGGAGTGAAAACATTATTTTTAAATGTGGTTAACCAGTAAATAACCTTTTTGTTTTGTCTTTTACTTTGTTTTTATAGGCTTGTGAGTACATTAGTGATTTTCTCAGTAAATTGCTTTGGAGTTTCGTCGTGTAGACCCCCGGTCACTTTGGTTCTGTAGGGTTCTGCAGGGCTGCTCTGTAAGCTTCTTTATGAACTTGGCTGTATTTGTTTCCTTTTGATCATAATTAATCTAATGCTTTTGAATATGCGTATTAATGACTGAGGCCAGATTTCTATTCGAGACAAATCCATTGAGAGTGTAGTAAGTTTGTGCTAATGCACAGTAACGTTAGTGTGTGACCCAGCCAGAGTCTCTTTAACTCATCAAATCATTATGATCTGGTAGGAGTCGAGAGTCGGACTCACTCCAGAAAACCCCGAGTCGTGCATCACTATGTTAAGGCCACGTTCTTAATGACATGACTGAGAAGGCAGAGATAGCTTGGCTTAGTTGCTAACTAGGCTAACCTGTCTAGCTAATGTTAGTTAGGTCTGAAAACAGTGAAAATATATTTCTCTGACGACTTAATGTTGGCATATCATCCACTAAGGACACGTCCTCATCAGCAATTATCCAATTATCTGTTCAGATACTTCATTCAGTTCATAATGTAAACAGATCTCCTCGTTTAGAGTGACTGAGCTGCTGAAAACGTATACAAATATAGTTTAATTGTAGTTAAAGCTAAAATAAAAGTAACTTGTTGGGCTGGAACATGTTTGAAGCCACAGCAGATGTTTTAAACATTCAATGTTTTCTGCTTTGTAGTGTGTATTTGTTTTTTTCTGTGGCTTCGAAACACATTTGAATTTTATTTTGACAGCCATATATTAAACCAATTAAAGAGGAACTCCACCAACCTTTCAAGTGTTCACATAATGAAATGGTTAAGATGTAAACAGAGTGGTTTGGTGTGAAACGCTCAGTTTAGAGAAACTGACCGAGTCAGAACTGTTCACAGTGGTGGTGATAGGAACCAGACGTCCACCTCTAAAAGCTCCCTCACAGAAAGTTACTACATGAAATGGTTATGAATTCACTGCCTGATGACTGAGACACTGTTTTATGAAGGTTTTGAGATAAATATTTGGCCTACACCCTCGTTCATGGTGGAGAGGTACATGCAGGGCCACAAAAGAAACGTAATGTTTTGAATATACCATCAACGTTGAGTATAAAACTCTGGTCTCTCTACAGATGCTCCACTATGAATGACTAGAGCTCGAAGGTTGAATTATGCAGAGGTTTTGAAAAAATTGGTTATTTATTTATTTATTTGTTTGTTTATTTTTAGGATCCCCATTAGCTGCTATTGTGATAGCCGCTATTCTTCCTGGGGTCCAGTAGATTATATCATACATAACAAAAATAGTGCGGTAACACTTAACAAAACAAGTCATACAAAACATAAGATTAAATAATCAAGAAAAAAAGACTGAGAAAGAAAAGAAATAATAAAAATAATAATAAAAAAAACTGAAAAATAAAAAAATAGACAATGTTACCATAACATAAGATAATAAAGATGATTGAAAACTGAAAGATCAGTTCCCTGTAACACTGCAGACTGCATGCCTGGACCATCACGTGCTCCTTTAAACCGCTGTGAGCTGTTAAGTGATCTCTAATAGACTTGCTAATGTCGTTTCTGACAATATGACACTGTTAATGCATAAAAATGGACTAAAACGGAGCTCCAGCTTAGAAAAGCCTTTTCTGTGTGTACCACTGTGACTTGCGCTGCTGGTCTGTTATGTGTTTGTTCTGCTGTCAGAGCTGCTCTTTCAGTCCTGCCGTAGCTGACCGTTAGCCACTCACCTCTGCTAACTGTGGGACTGAATGAAAAGCGAACGCGGGTGAGCGCATGTGTGCATAAGTGACATTGCACAATGCTGCAAGTGACCCGAAAGCGCAAGTTACTCAGCTTGTTCAGTCGTTCTTACAAAACGTGAACACTGACTCATGGCCCTGATTCGTTTTTCTGGGCCGCAGGATCACATTCAGCCGTGTAAGCTGATATTTTTAGTGAGGCTCTTTTGGTTCTTCTCTTTTTTTTGCCCGGCCCGTCTTTACCTTCCTGTTTTTGCCTCACACGGACGTTTAGTTTTGGCTCTTGTTGAAAGAATCACCCAGATGGAGTGGAGAGTGGAGGGGAGCGCAGGCCTGATTTTTAGCCCGGAGAAAAAGCAACGGCCAATGTTAACAATAAACACAGCGATGAAGGTGAAAACGTGCTTTATTCTGCAGCAGGGAGAGGGACGGCTGTTTTGAGGTGAAACAAGAAAGAAATACTGGTTCTTCTGTGTCGATCTGTGTGTATTGGGGTAAAGATGGCTACTGTTTTCGAATGTTAAGGCCACTGAACAGCGGTGTAGCGAAAAAGGTTGACTGTGTCAAAAGTTGATGCGTTAGCTCAGGGGGCGCAACCCAAATGTTGAGAAGCCCCATTTAATCCTGCCAATAAAAATCAAACCAGCTTGGAAGCCACAACACTTAATGTCCATTTTATCATCTTGGCTGCAAATCTGTCTCAGTATGTTTTAATGTGCTAGTATAGAAAGAAATCTAATATAAACAAAAACATAGACTCACTCTGCTCTGCTTTAAGCTTTAGCTCAGCTACAACCACTTTTCTCACATCTCCAGCAGGAAACTTTTCAGCGAAAGTAGAACAGTTTCTTGAAAACGTTCGACTTTATATGAGGCTGAAGTTTCTTGTTCACTGACTTCAGCTTTGTGGCTTTTTAGTGTTTGAGTTTCTCATTGCAGATTAAACGTATCAGGAAACCAGCTGGAGTGATTATAAACACTAATAAGTCCATTCATCTCCAAATCATCGATGTTCATCTTAAATCTCTCTCTTTGCCGTTTCGTTAGCTACTAGCTAAGCGAGATTGTCTGTGTTGCTATGGTGACCAGCAGTCTGCGCTGATCTTCAGGGTTAAAGGGTGAATTAGCAGTTCTACATTAACTCCAGAGTTTAAGACCATTTATTGCTAAACTCTGACTGGACTCACATGATGCTGGTTGTCATGGTAACGTTTACACTAAGTGGTTCTATACACGTGTAATTGTGGATCTGATTACCTGTAGTGAGCATGTAAACTGAGATTGTCATCAGATTGTTGAGTAGAGTAAAATATAAACAGCTCAGTCTGAATCTATAATCAGAATGTGTTCAATCAGATTGGCAACAATCTTTGCATGTAAACACAGCCATTGTGATTAATTGGGATTAATTGTTTTAAAACAACTCCACCATACATGCAGACTTATTGCCTTTCTGTAAAATTCAGTGCTGTGAATGATGAACATGCCATTCATGTGAATCATGTAGATTTGAAGAGTTTTTGATTTAGGAAAGGGGCCAATAGGCCAATCAGAGCTAAGGTAATGTTACATCAGTGTTACAGTGTTACATCCTGCACTGTGTTCACTTCTTTGGTGCCTGTGTGAAGCGAACTGCTCTTTAAGTTATTTTGGAATAACACTAGTTTTACATAAACACTGTCATCTACTGTTCAGCCTTGTGAAATGTCAGGAAGGTATTAAGGTATGAACAAGTAGATACTGCCCAACAATTCATTCCAACAAATACAGTTCATAACACAACACAAGCGCAAGCCTCGTTCTGAGCTGGGGCTGGAAGATTAATCAGGTGCAGTCGCAATTTGAAGGAGTGAAATTTTCAAATTGCAAGAGCTGCGGTTTTAATTATGGTCTGTATTATAAACAAATCTGTCTTAAAGGTGAACTCTGGGATTTGAGTAAATGGAGGTCGTTCTCTGCTTTTTTTACTGTGTGTGCGCGTGCGCGTGCGCGTGCGCGTGCGTGTGTGTGTGTGCGTGTGCGTGTGTGTGTGTGCGTGTGTGTGCGTGTGTGTGCGTGTACGTGCGTGTGTGTGTGTGTGTGTGCGTGTGTGTGTACGTGTACGTGTGTGTAATGCAGGTACAGCAGCAGTGTGTTGGTGTGTATCTGATCTCTCTGTGTTTGTTTGTGTGGAAACCAGTAGAGGCTGTTGATACTAGAGAGCAAGTTAAACAGGGGAGAGATGAATTAGGCTGAACTCCAGCAGAGCAGGAAACACTGCAGTCTGCAGTAAAGCTGTGATGCTGTACTTGTTGCGTAGTAAATAATAATGTTATTGTGGTGCTTTTATATACCTTAATGATGTCTTTTCTTGCTCGAAGGAGAGTCAGATGTTTTCTGGTCAGTGAAGAACTGGAGTCATAGTTTTCAGGTAATTATCTGTGGTATTATTCGTGGGCTTTTATTAGAACAGGGTAATATGATAAAAACGTTAATCATTATTGTGACAAATTATGTTACACTTTTCTGAGTATAGCGTGGATACCGTCAGTACTTAACACCGAACAGCTAACTGCTTGTTTCATTATAAAGGCAGCATGATTAGTGCTGTTTAATTGGATTTAGTTCAGTGAAACGTTAAATGAAAATTATTGTACATTTTAGTTTTTGATATTGTAGCTTAAATATGGCACTAGAAGTGTTTTCAGTCAAATAAACCTCAGAAAAACTAAGTATTATGATGCATATCGTATTTCATGAAAATGTCATATATCGCAATATTATCTTTCTGGCTTATCGCCCACCACTAGCTGTGATATAGGGCTTCAGTGATTAGTCAGTCAAGCTGGAACCACTGATTCTGATAAAATGTTCATAGAGATAATGACACATTCATTATGTGTAAAAGCTCTATAATGTTCATATGATCCACACAGTCATTCTGACAGACTGTAATACACTGCAGGAAGCGTAGGGGGCGATATGGCTTCTACTGTTTCATTTAAAAAGCCTCTATAATGTTCATATGATCCACACAGTCACTCTGACAGACTGTAATACACTGCAGGAAGCGTAGGGGGCGATATGGCTTCTACTGTTTCATTTAAAAAGCCTCTATAATGTTCATATGATCCACACAGTCACTCTGACAGACTGTAATGCACTACAGGAAGTGTAGGGGGCGATATGGCTTCTACTGTTTCATTTAAAAAGCTCTATAATGTTCATATGATCCACACAGTCACTCTGACAGACTGTAATACACTACAGGAAGCGTAGGGGGCGAACCTTAACCCTCATATGTTTTTCATGTGTTACTGAGAGTCTGTTGAGTGTTTGTTTCATCTAAAAACAAAATAAAATGTCACTCAATATTGTAATAACAGTTTTTGTCCCCACGTTTGGTCAGTTGAGTAATGTGCGCTGACCGTGCTTCATTGTTTATACGCCCTTCAAATTAAATTTGGAAACAGTTTTGCTGTTTCGCTGCTTTTTTCATCCTTTTTGTGTCCACCTGTTGATTTTCGCCAAGTGACGGAAGGAAAAGTGCGAATAGACTCAAAAACAAGCAGAGAATTTGAGAAGTCGTCACATCCTGACAGCCAGGCCAGCTGTGCTTGGCAACCTTTAGGCTCTTGGCCTGAATGTCAGGAAATGAATAATTGATGAAAATCAATTTTGGTGCGTCACACAAACCTGTGTTCTTCCTCCACAGAAAAGAAACCCGCCGCATTTTTCTTTTCCTCCTTCTTTTTTTTGTTGTTTTTGTCCTGTTTCAAAATGATAAGCAGCCTCATTTTCTCCGTGTCTAAGCAGAGGCGTTCGGCGTCGGGCGTCAGAGGAGAATCACAGCATGCAGGTGGTCTGACCTTTTGAATAATTCACACACAAACTATTCCACACACACACACACACACACACACACACACACACACTCACTCGTTTCCTCATCTCTGAGATGATGATGATCCAGAAAAGCTTCAAATGAATGAATGAATGTTTTATGTTGGTGTGTATCTGAGCTAAAGGTCGAGGCCGGGTCGTCTGTATTTTGTGTTGATGTGCTACCAGTCAAAAGTTTGAGTACACCAAACTGCATGCAGTCGAATACAGTCCTCTATAGAGAACCCACTTAAATATGACAAAACTAGGAATAAAAGTAAAATATAAGAGGGTCTCTGCTGGTGGAACAAAACCTTGTATCTCCAAAATGGTAACTTTTCAGGAGAAGGAAAAAACATACTGTACCAGACGTTTTTCCAAGTAATTTTGGGATGTTTTTTTTGGTCCATTCATCATGAAATTACACACAATGTAAAGAAAAACATGCATTTTCAAATTATGTCACAAACCGATAAATGACAAAATGGAGATGGATGATAGTGACTCTATTTACAAACAGTGCAGTTTAAATATAATTGATAAATAATGTAAGCTTATAAAACGTCCCCTAACTTTTGCACAGGCCACATTTTTTTTAATATGTTAAATTCAGCAAATAAACAGTAATTGTGCATTAAAGTGTGCAGAAGTGTGTCTCTGTAACAGACGTGTTCATTATTTGCACTCAGAAAATCAGCAAAGAAACGTCTTGACTGGGGCGCCCAAACATAGATTTGACCAAATCTAATAATATTAATGCAATAAGTGGTGACTTTACATATCAGTGTGTTCGTCTAACTGTTTTCAAACCTCTCCTCGAAGAAGTCCAGCAGTAACTGTCATCATCCAGCGCCTGATTTGGCTAATCAGCACTTCATTAAGGCTGTTTTTGCTACTGTGCCTTTAAGTTTGATGTATCATCACTGTCCAAAGAAAAACATGGATCTCAGTTTTTGTTGATTTTTAGTTTTCTGTATCATTTGAACTCAGTGGCTGTCCTTACCGTGTAAAAATGTAATGATGAATGGACCAATAGAAATGCTCCAAAAATATTGGAATAAAGTTGGAATAAAACATCTTCATATTGACTTACATTGAAAGTAAAGAGTGTTTTTGCCCTCTTCTGTAAAGCTAACATTTTGGAGACTCTTTTCTTTGGACAGCGACGATATGTAAATGAGCTCTGTTCTGATTGGCTGCCCTTTTAATGTGCCGCATTCAAAAAGCAGTCTGGACTGAAAACACTTCTTATAACTTCAGTGTGAGTGGGTGGGGCTAAACTGCTGTAGGCTGAACTGGTAATTCAATTATAATAATAAGTTACATTTATTTAGCGCCTTTACGGAACAAAGAACAATAAATGTGGATAAATGTAAGTTTGTTTGGTTGTTGTGACAATACAAAAACGATGAATTCAAAACAGGCTGGTTTTGCAGTGTATTTTCCCTATTTGGACGATTTAGTCTGTGGTGTAAGTGATATTTTTGAAATGTTTTACACTACATTTCAAATTTTTTTTTTCAGCTTGAAAAGTTATTTACAAGGAAAATTCATGTTTCCATGATTTTTTATTATTTTTGAACTCCAGTTTTGGAAATTCGTGTTTTTTTGGGTTTTTTTTTGCTTATTTTGCAAACCAGCTGAGCTATTCTTAGCTTATAGAAGTGTGTAATAAAACTTTGAGCCTGTTGGTGGGGCTAATAATTCATACTTAATGGCTGTTTTGACTGTAATTTAAGTAAGTGAAGACTTTTTCTCTGACTTCTGCGCAGTACTGTACATTTTAACCATAAATATAAACAAACACACAGTGCTAAGATCACCCGGCCCTGGTTAGCGGTCGTCCTGAGCTCTGTACTGTGTTTCTGTGAGCTGCGGTGTTGGATGAGTTGGTGTTGGCTGTGGTCTTTCTGTCAGCTTCACTGCTAACTCAGCCCCATAATCAACACCAGCCAATTACCCTCCCAAACCACGGCTCTGTCCGCTTACAGAACCAAATTAGGCCTTTCTGACTTCAGCGAGGCCAATTAATCACATCACAGAGCATCTCTCTCCTCTTCCCAAACGGGGAGGATTGATGGCGAACTGCTGCGATATCTACGCACCTTATCACATTACTGCCCGCTTTACCACGGTAATTCAATTTGGGCTTTGGCCGTGGGCTTAGAGACAGCACGTCGCAGCGAGTGATGGCAGCTAGGGGGCGTGATGGTGCTCGGATGCCAGTTGCCAGTTTGAAGGAGTATATAATGCACTATTAATGTGAGGCTTTTAGTCGCTATTTTCCACCTTCTTTGTCACTTTCTCCCTTGAAATTAGCAAAGAAGCGGTGTGGAAATGGCAGACTCTAAACTCTCTGTCTATATTTTTTGCCATGTGTTGTTTTGTGGAAAGGAACATATTTCATATATTTTTTTTCATATTTGTCAAACACTGAAGTACAGATTTGAATACAAGATACAGAGTGTACTACAACCCCATTTCCAAAAAAAGTTGGGAAGAATGTAAATAAAAATAGGATGCAATGATCTGCAAATCATGTAAACCATATTTTTAAAGGAAATACTGCAAAGACGACATATCAAATGTTGAAACTGAGAAATTTTATTGTTTTTTGATAAATATGTGCCCATTTTGAATTTAATGCCAACAACTCATTTTTAGTTCCAAAATATTCAGGACGGGGGCCTGTTTACCACTGAGTTTCATCACCTCTTCTTTAACAACACTCTGTAAGCGTTTGTGAACTGAGGAGTCACTGCTGTAGTTTAGAAAGTGAAATGTTTTCTGTTCTTGTTTGATACAGGATTTCAGCTGCTCATCAGTTCGGGGTCTCATTTGTCATATTTTTCATTTCATAATGTGCCAAATGTTTTCAGTGGTGACAGGTCTGGACTGCAGGCAGGTCAGTTTAGCACCCGGACCCGGAATATGGAGCAATGCTGCTGTAATACATGCAGAATGTGGTTTGACATTGTCTTGCTGAAATAATCAAGGCCTTCCCTGAAAAAGACGTCGTCTGGATGGCAGCATATGTTGCCAAAACATGTATATATCATTCAGCATTAATGGTGCCTTTACTGATGTGCACGTCAACTATGCCATGTGCACTAATGCCCCCTATACCATCATGAATACTGGCTTTTGAACTGTGCACTGATAACAAGCTGAGTGGTCTTTAGCCCGGAGGACACAGCGTCCATGATTTCCAAAAATATTTTTAGATGTTGATTCGTCAGATCACAGGACACTTTTCCACTTCCCCTCAGTCCATTTAAATGAGCTTAAATGAGTGACATTGTGTTCCGACAGTGATGATATATTATTCTGTGTCAGATGATCAGTTTCACACTAGAAAGCTGTAAAACAGTGAATGAAGAAATGTTAGATGTACACAGAATGATGAACAGGGCTGTAGAAGATTGTATCAAACTAGAGGTGGTGATTTAAGTTTGAGCAAATAAAGAGGAACTCCACAGATTTTTCAACATTTCTGCACAATTAAGTGGTTAAACTGTAAACAAAGTCATTCAGAGTGGTTTGGTGTTGGAATTGTTCACAGT
The DNA here is from genome assembly GCF_904425465.1 of Colossoma macropomum. NCBI lineage: Eukaryota > Metazoa > Chordata > Actinopteri > Characiformes > Serrasalmidae > Colossoma > Colossoma macropomum. The sequence goes on from NW_023494790.1 coordinate 1,083,942, forward strand.
GGTGGTGATAGGAACCAGATGTCCACCTCTAAAAGCTCCCTCACAGAAAGTTCCTACATGAAATGGTTATGAATTCACTGCCTGATGACTGAGACACTGTTTTATATGGTTTTGAGAACCTAAACTCCATTCATGGTGGAGGGATACATGCAGGGCGCTGTGAGGCAAAATAGTCCCCAAAGAAAACTTATTATTTTCAGATTTTCTACTATTTTCCATCATCAACATTCCATATAAACTCAGAAGACTCGTGTAGGTTCACTGGTGGTTCTGGATAGTAAATACAATGTCTGTATTTGTGTTGTAGTCATGGCGACCCCTGGTTCCTATCACCTGTAAAGAAATCAGAATAATTTATCATTTAATGACTTCTTGTTTACAGAATATTTACAAAATATGTGTTTATTTAAAATATATTTAAAAATACCTTTTGATGAATAGTTTGTAAAATGTATACCCACCCATAAACGCCTACAGCACACAGGTAGAGAAATGTTGACAGGTGTGTTTTATTATAAAGCAAGAAAGAAACTCTTATCAAGACTGAGGATTTCGGTAGTAAACAGTCTTTAAACGAATGTCATCATTTTAATTATTTGTTTATTGCTTTTAGTAAATGTAGAGCATATTTAGCCTTATTACTTTTCTCTGCCTCAGCTATGTGATGGTGTGTAACTCCTGTTTTTGCTCTAATTACTCTAATTGTGTTTATCTCACTTAAAATGTTGCCTTAGTTTTTTAGACTCAGTTTCTCTTTTTAGTTAAATTCTAAACATTAAGACAGGTAACTCCCTGCTATGCTTTTCTTCTTAGATATACTTAATAATCACTTTAATGCACAAATTTAGTTAAGTAATACAGTTATGTAAAATTGCACAAAAGTGATGTTGATGTGAGATTAATAACTGTAGCACATACGTTTTAAATTAGGACAGGTTTTTAATATGGAACTGTGCTGAAGTGTAAAGTGTGTTGATCACTTTTTAGTAGTGCTGGATGACTGATAGATTTTCAAACCACAATATTTTGGAAATATGGCAGATATTCAATTCTGGGTTGTAAATTCAATAAGTTAGCATCAATAATGTGGCATTAATAAAGTTAATTAACCCTCACCTCTGCTGCTCTATCCTGAAAGAAGGTCCTGCCAGCCTGATACAGCTTGTTTGTTGTTTGATTTGATTGTTTTGTTCTTTCTTCTCTTAAAATGATGCCGAAGAAAAAAACTTTACACAGTAATTTAAACATTCAGACAGAAAACACTTAGTATTTATCTGAACAGAAGAAGAAAAACAGAAGAAAAACTACCTTGCAGATCCTTAAAGCTGTATAAAGCAGAAATATGTGGATGATTCTGCTGAACTGGTTCAGAGTCAGAGTTGAAAACATATTTAGGTTTTTTAACTGACTTTAAATCCTTTTGCTTTGTACCTTTTAATGATGTTTGTTTTATTAAATACATGATTCGGGACATTCTATTTTGTCACTACCAAAACAATCATAACACTACCGAAACTTTACCAAATGTCTCAGTAGTGACTGTTTCAGTGGTGACCATTTCAGCTCATTTTGAATGGCACTCGAAAACGCAGCCAATAAATGACCAGCAGACACAGCTTTGAACAGCTGTACATACAAAAATCATCATATTTTTCATTAAAACTGAGTTTGCTTAATTTCAGAAAATGTTTCAGTAATGACGGTTCATAATGTTCCACACTGGTTTTCAGACTTTGGGACACATTTACTACAGAACAATGGGATCTACCTGCTCACCATGTGGCCATGAGGGACAGGGATGCAGCCTCACTTCCTGCTCTAAAATTCAGTGGAGCGTTCCTGCAGCAGAACGCACCTGTACAGCGTTCGGTGCAGTGTTTGTGCTGCAGATCGCACCTGTACAGCGTTCAGTGCAGTGTTTGTGCTGCTGAACACACCTGTACAGCATTCAGTGCAGTGTTTGTGCTGCAGATCGCACCTGTACAGCGTTCAGTGCAGTGTTTGTGCTGCAGATCGCACCTGTACAGCGTTCGGTGCAGTGTTTGTGCTGCTGAACATACCTGTACAGCGTTCAGTGCAGTGTTTGTGCTGCTGAACACACCTGTACAGCGTTCAGTGCAGTGTTTGTGCTGCTGAACATACCTGTACAGCGTTCAGTGCAGTGTTTGTGCTGCTGAACACACCTGTACAGCGTTCGGTGCAGTGTTTGTGCTGCTGAACATACCTGTACAGCGTTCAGTGCAGTGTTTGTGCTGCTGAACATACCTGTACAGCGTTCAGTGCAGTGTTTGTGCTCCAGATCAGTGCGTGTGCGGTGGTGTGGGCACACATGCACACCCACACTCTGTTCCAGGGCGTTTGATTGATGGGGCCTTGAGAGAGACAGAGTGAGTGAGCGAGTGACACGCTGAGAGTGAGCGAAAGTGAGAGATAAGAGAGTAGGTGAGAAAGCTTGTGCGGGTGACGGAGAGATTAGGGGATGGAAGGACGGCAGGGAAGGTTGGAGTGAGTGAGAGAAAAAGACTGAAGGAGCTTTATGAGCAGAACATCTGACGGAAAGTGTTTCACAGGTTAGCTGAGCTGCACAAACCCAAACATAATGCCTGATTGCTGGAGATCCTGATCCAGATTTTTGCCCCCAGATCCTGGCAGAGTGCCTTGTCCCTTTTAAGACTGAGCATTCAGTATCTGTAGATTTCAACAAATTTCAAATTCCAAAGTCTCCAAAAACTTGAAAATGTTAAACTAGAGAATCTCACTAACATTACGCCGTATATGGTATTATGCATCATATATACGTCTGAAATCCTGGGCCTGGTCTACGCTACATCTGCATAGCGGCCTGTGTCGCCTCTCATTCAGTCAGTGTACTGATCTTTCTACTGAACTGATTCAAAGAGCAGTAAGCCCCGAGAGGCCTGGGTCACTGCGATTTCATCACGGGGAAGGGTGTTCTTACATCTAAAACTCCCTTCTCGTGATGAAATCGCAGTGACCCACTGTCTCTCATGGCTTATTGCTAAATATTTTAAATAATTATTTAAGTTATTATTAATAATAACCAACGTAAACAAGTTTTCCGCCAAGAAATGTAGTTCCTTTAGAGTACGGTATCGTTGCCAAGTAGCCATTCACCACTGAATGAGGAGAAGAATGTTTGATAGCCAATCACTGTACACGGCAAACATTTCATGATTTTTAAAACTTTTTTCATGTAACAGTGAACATATGATGACACAGCACTGTTTAATGCAGAAACTTTCACTTTATAGGTACATTTTGGTCACCAAATCACCACCGAGAGTCTTCTGCCAGTCTGACGACGCCACTTTTCTCACACTGGGGCTGAATCTCAAACGGCTGCCTACATAGTGCACTACGTATGAACTTAAATACTCCTGCAGCCCAACAGAGCAAAACATTGCTAAAAATGGTCATTTGGGACTTGGACACATTCACTCTCAACAGGCAGTCACTATCTGACAGCAAAAATCTAGAATTTCTAAACTTAATATTGCACAGCTCACTATTTAGCTAGGGAGTACGGAGCCGTTTGGGACTCAGTCTGGGTTTGACGCGGCTTCTGACTGAAACACAGACATTTGAAGCGTGTGAGACATTCAGGTGACACTCCTCCTTTTATACTGCTGTTTTTCAGTGAATCATATCGTGAGTTTAATTCAAGCCTATGATATTAATGATGGAGTTGTTAAGCATGTTTGCTATCTTTTAGCCTGTTAGCTAGCTGACCAGCCCGGTTCTAGATAAGAACATAAGTTTTCAGCCCCTTAGTTTAAACAAAATCAGGTTCCTGCTCCATCAGTCCACTCGGTGCTCCGTGTGGTCAGCGTTAAAGATTAATCCATTAACAGCAGAAGGGTTTTTCATGCTGTGGTGCAGTGATAGAGTTACTCAGCCAATCAGATTTTAGGACCAGAACTATCCGTTTTATGAAACACATTTTAACTGATCTTGGACTTTACACTAAAATCATTTTGCTTTGAGTGACCCTGTACATTGATTATGTTTATTTTATTAAAACACATAACACTCCATATCAGCGAAACAATCATGACACTACCAAACTTTACCAAATGTTTCAGTAGTGACCGTTTCAGTAGTGACTGTTTCAGTAGTGACTGTTTCATCCTATTTTTCTTAAAGCACGAAAAGTTTACTTAATTGCAGAAAATGTTTTGAGATTGCCAATTACTAATGTTCCAAAAAAAAAAAATGCGTTATTTTAAGTGTAAATTTAGGGGTTAAGGTTTGGGACAGACAGTTTCCCAATAAAACGTATATATTTAGCTTATTACTCTCTGTTAATGCCTTGGGTTTAAATAGATCATAATAACTATTGTAAATATCTGAATAAAGGTCTGAATACTTAATGAGTGAAGTAGTTTTGTGATTGTGGGACAGCAATTCTGTAGAATAATCCATACAGATGTTCAGTCGTCTTTATCTACACGTTGTTGTTGTTGTTGTTGTTGTTGTTGTTGTTGTTTCTTGGTAGCCGATCAGAGTATTAAACACACCATCCAGCAGATGTTTTCTAATGATATTTTTTTGTTGTTGTTTTGTTTCTTTAATAGATTCTTCTCTCTCCTGTGTTCAGAATAGCTCTGGAGTTTAAGAGAAACCAGGAATGAAGTTAAGCAGTAATCAGTCGCGATCACATGTGGCCGTGTTGGGTTGGTACAAAGATTTCAGGCTTGCTTGCTAAGCTCCCCCAAAGTGCATAAGCATTCCTTAAAGTGGCAGCAGCGGTGGGTGGAGTAACCCTTTAACAGAGTGTGAGAGGAGAGTGTTTTCTGTCCGGTGTGATCGTGAATTTTCCTGAATTATTCCTGAGAATCGGTGCTTTTACTGTTTTACAGATGTGTAAAATGCCAGCTTGTTCCAGCAGCCCAAGTCCTGAGTAGCAAACCGCTGTAAAGCCCAGTCTGCGGTCCGTCTCTTACTGCCTTGAAGCTGAAATTAGCTGCATGTTTGGATATTCCATTGCACCTTAAATGACAATGCCTGAATGCACCTGCTGCACCATTTAAAGTGGAACTTTTGAACGAGACACTGGCAAATAAGCCAACTTCAGCCTAGTGCCTCTGAGTGGGGTCGGGTTCAGGCTTCAGTTTCCTGCCTGTGCAGACCTCTAATACCATAGTGAACCATCTTGGGTCTTGAGGGAACCAAAAGTTGTTCTTCTGTTGCTGTGGTCACCAGCCCTCTTCCTGGAAATCTGCTTTCCTACAGAGTTTAGTTCCAACATGCATGTAAGGCCTTGATCAGACTCCCAGCCCAAATCCCATTTTTGCAATAGAGTCTGGCTGCACATGTGCACTCTCAGACCGATTCACTCTCAGACCGATTCACTCTCAGACAGACGCACTCTCAGACAGACGCACTCTCAGACAGACGCACTCTCAGACCGATTCACTCTCAGACCGATTCACTCTCAGACCGATTCACTCTCAGACCGACGCACTCTCAGACCAATTCACTCTCAGACCGATTCACTCTCAGACCGATTCACTCTCAGACCGACGCACTCTCAGACCGATTCACTCTCAGACCGATTCACTCTCAGACCGATTCACTCTCAGACAGACGCACTCTCAGACCGATTCACTCTCAGACCGATTCACTCTCAGACAGACGCACTCTCAGACCGATTCACTCTCAGACAGACGCACTCTCAGACCGATTCACTCTCAGACCGACGCACTCTCAGACCAATTCACTCTCAGACAGACGCACTCTCAGACAGACGCACTCTCAGACCAATTCACTCTCAGACAGACGCACTCTCAGACCGATTCACTCTCAGACAGACGCACTCTCAGACCGATTCACTCTCAGACAGACGCACTCTCTGACAGACGCACTCTCAGACAGATGCACTCTCAGACCGATTCACTTTCAGACCGATTCACTCTCAGACAGACGCACTCTCAGACCGGTTCACTCTGACAGACGCACTCTCAGACAGATGCACTCTCTGCCCCAGTGACGTCACGTGCACATGCACATCTGCTTCAATGGCAGAAGTGGCCCAACGGCTCGGTGACTTTTGGCTGCTGCTATCATCTTTTGTCTGTCATCACTTAATCAATTTTTCATCCATAACTCAGCGAGAGAGTCCCTGCTGAAAAAGTTCATAGAGCCCATTAAAAGTGTCTGCTGGTTCCTGGTGGTGTCCAGTAGTCGCTGATGGTGTTCTGTGTTTTCCTGATGAGTTGATATCACAGTGTAAAGGATTCTGATCGTTTAATCAGGTGTTTTTGGGGCTGATTCCAGATACATTTGATCATTTCCTAATGGTCTCTAATGGCAACCATCAAGCCAATTCCCATTAGGAAGTGAAACCATCAGGTTTTATCCTAACGGCGCTGCAAACAGTGACGTTGTGACGGTTTCGGTGCCCACAGCGTCGCCTGCGTGGTGCTTTTCTACACTGTCACAATGTTGAACTGAATTCCTCAGAAAGTTATGACAGTGTTGTCTGACAGCTTTCTAGGAGGTTGTGACGACTTTGACGAGACAGCGAAACTAATCGGTACTACGTTGACTGTACATCACAACCTCCTAGAATCCTTACTGAGTTCTATTTTAATCAATATTACAGTTTTTGATAACCGGTTCTGATCGTCTTCAGCTTGGCTTTCATGAGCTTCATGAGTTTCAGTAGCCTGTTTGTTTTTTCTGCTAATAAACCCAACATTCATGTTTTATCGTTGTGGTACGTTTTAATTTTGTTTCCATATTTAATTACCTTATTAACGTTAATATACGTTCAGTGTAGCTCTTGTTGCCCAGCAGTTCATGTTTCATTGTTTTCCCTCATAAAACTGACAAAAACTCGTGGCAGAGCAGCACTGACTCCATCAACAGGCTGGTGGTGCACGTCAGGCTGAGAGTGCAGGTCTGCAGCCTGAGCCTTCTCGATTTTTGGCTTATCCAGATTGATTTTTTTGATAGTCTGGACAGCAAAAAACCACATAAACTCAGATTTCCACAAATCGGATCCAAACCACATTTGGAGGTGGTTTCAAAATGTGATTCCATTCAGATTTTTACAGATGTGTCTCAGTCTGGACGCTCTGGGCGCTTAAATCGGGCTTCAAAGTGCCTTTTGTGTCACTCGCAATGCAGCAAATGACAATATCAAGTCCAGAGTTCTGAAGAAGAGCACCAGAGAGTCATGATTATGCCAGAGAGTTTTGAAGAGCTTGGAGGGCGAGATGATGCACCTCCATCTCTCCGTTTGAAATCCACATCGCCGGCGTAGCTGCATAGTTGCTGACGCCGATGTCGTTACCACGGCAACCCATGCAGATAGACTGGTGATGTCTGGACGTACAAATCCTATCTGATCACTGATTAGTAACAGTGCGGCCAGTCGTCACAAAAGATCTGATTTGAGAAACGAACCCGATGCCTGCAGTTTGGACACAGCCTAACATGCTGCTCTGGTCTTACCTAACAGTAGTGCAGCTGATCCAGCCAATCAGGGGCTTCTGAAGAAGTTAATTAGCTGGAGCAGGTGTGGCTGATTGTGGTTGGAACAGGATTCCACAGGAAAGTAGATCTCCAGGACCAGGGTAGGTGTCCACTGTTCCATTCTCTAAGGATCCCTACTGGGCACCCTTATTTTGGAGAGTGGAGTGTTGAGATGGGTCACTGCTCTCCTCTATTGATCACTTATTGATTACACCCAGCCAGCTTCTGAGAAGTCAGCAGGTGTGTTTGCAGGCTCTCCACTGTTGTAAAGGAAAAGTTACTATTCCAAAGATTAAATAACCTCAAAATAAACAAGCTGTAAATTAGTGGTCATTTTATTACATATATAAGGCTAGTTTTATTGAGATTAGGCTAATTATCCTGCGCTGCCTGAGGTTTGTAATGGCCTGTAAGTGCTGTTTTTGCACCAAAGCCTTTTTATTCATTTATTCATTTGTTTAGTTGGCTCAATTAAGACATTCTCATTAGTGTTTAAGTTTCCTTTTATGTGGACTTAAACTGAAGCAACTACAGAATATGCATTTTTAATATTTAAATATGCGTGTTTAGTAGACAAGTTTAGTTTTATATAAATGCACATGGTGAGTTCTTTGTGAGTAGATGTCACGTCCCTCTGCTGGACAGAAGTGGTCAGTGCAGCTCTGTCCCTCTCTCACTATTAGCCACAATTAGCCCTATTTTTCATATTTCATAAACAAATTTTGTGCTTGATGTTCTGTCGCTATAGCAGTGCATGAGACTCTTTATCTCAGTCGAGTGCTGTATCTCATCTGGGCCACCTGTTGCCTCTTAGCCAGGTGTTCTGTTATCAGTGCTTTTATTAAAATGACCGTTTAGGATACTCAGATGTGTGTTGTGGTGAGGCTCTTGACCCTGTTTCGCTCACACCTGTCTGTGATAGTTCAGATAGAAATTCACTTTTTTTTACAGTTTCCAAACTTATTACAAATGAAGTCCATCAGCCAAAACATGTTTTGTGTCTGAAGTTTGCTTGAGATTTTAAACACTGTGTCCACTCGCCGTCCACTCTATTAGACACTCCTACCTTGTCAGTCCACCTTGTGGATGTAAGGTCAGAGACGATAGCTCATCTGCTGCTGCACAGTTTGTGTTGGTCATCCTCTAGTCCTTCATCAGTGGTCACAGGACGCTGCCCACAGGACGCTGTTGGCTGGATATTTTTGGTTGGTGGACTATTCTCAGTCCAGCAGCGATACTGAGGTGTTTAAAAACTCCAGCAGCACTGCTGTGTCTGATCCACTCAGACCAGCACAACACACACTAACACACCACCACCACGTCAGTGTTACTGCAGTGCTGAATGATCCACCACCCAAATAGTACCTGCTCTGTGAGGGTCCATGGGGGTCCTGACCGCTGAAGAACAGGGTAAAAGGGGGCTAACAAAGTATCAGAGAAACAGATGGACTACAGTCTGTAACTGTAGAACTACAAAGTGCACCTATATAGTAAGTGGAGCTGATAAAATGGACAATGAGCGTAGAAACAAGGAGGTGGTCAGAATGTTATGTCTGATTGGTGTACGGGATCTAAGATGGGCACACGGACAGGCTGGATCTGTTTGGTGATCTTTCATGCTCCACCATTTAGACTATTAGTTTTTTTTAATTTGTGTTTATGAACAAATAAATGATGATTTTCCCCCAAGTGTGGTATTTTAGGCTGTATTTTAAAGTGTGGGTGAAGGTATTTGTGTATGAGTCGGTATTAAGTGGCCCTGTGTCTGTGTTTTCTCCCTGCAGGTGTTCTGTGGGGTTATGCCCCGTTTAGGGTGGACGGCGCTGTAACTGGAGCCTGACCCACACCTGAGGAAAGTAAGTTAAAAGAGAGGGAGGAGAGGGAAAAGAAGGAAAACGTGTGTGAGATAGACGTCTCTACTCCACAATGGCTCTGACAGACAAACACAAAGTCAAGAGGCAGCGGCTGGACAGAATCTGTGAGGGTAAGAGCAGGTTTTCTTCATCCGTTACTGTCTGTCCATCCCTCCCAACCTGCTGATGATGATCTGTGCTTGACCGTAACAACCAGCATACTCAGTGAAACATCTCAGTTAGAGCTTGACTGATATATCAGTTGGTCGATATTCACAACCACGGTTTAATGAAGATCAGTGAAAATGGCAGCTTTTAGCTTGTGAAGAGTTCTACCTTGGTTCTTCAAGGGTTCTTTAGTAAAGATAATGGTTCTGTATAGAACCATGGATACTCAAAGAACCATTGGCATGATTAAAGGGCTCTTAGCGTCGTTACAGGGTTTTTCAGATTGATGGAGCTTGGACAAGCTTGACATCGTAACAATAGCAGAACCCTTTTTGGTGCTGTATAGAACCCTTTTCAAAAAGGTTCTACATAGAACCATCTACAGCATATCCTCAGTCAAACTGAATTACCCTTTCCTTATGCGAAGAACCCTTTAATCATGCAAAGTGTTCTTTGAGTGTTCATGGTTCTGTATAGAACCATTATCTTTACTAAAGAAACCCTTGGAGAACAGTCTTTTTTAGAGTGTGCAGTATTTATGTTATTTATTTGCAAAGCTGTTCTACAGATTGTACAGTTCTGGGAGAGAGAACAGTCATTACGCTTTTTACAGACTAGTAGATCAAGATCTGCATTCACAAAGCTTCTCAGAGCAGGAGAGCTGATCTAGAACCTGTTCCAGTCTGTAAAGTCATGGTAATAAAGAGGAATCTGATCCTATATCATCACTCCTGCTCATAGAGACTTCATGAACACTGGCTGATTTACTAATCCAGGGCTTGGCAACCCGAATATTAAGAAGAGCCATTTTGTATTTCAATAAAAATCAAACCACTTTGGGAGCCACAAGATTTTATGTCCATTTTACCATCTTGGCTGTGAATGTCTCAGTATGTGCTGATGTAACACAGACTTACTTTGATCTGCTTTAAGCTTCAGCTCAGCTGTAGCCACTTTTCTCGCATCTCCGGCAGGAAACTTTTCCACAAGAGTAGAACAGTTTCTTGTAAAATGTCTCTCAATGTTTGACTTTTTATGAGGCTGAAGTCTCATTCGCCAGCTTCTTGTTTGAGTTTTCCCGTTCCACCTTAAGTGGTGCCTGAGGCGTGTTGCACCACTTAAGGTGGAACAGGAAAATACGAAAAAGAAGTTGTCGAACAAGAAACTGACTTCGGGTTTGCGACTTTTTAGTGTTTGAGTTTCTGGTTGCAGATTAAACGTATCAGGAAACCAGCTGGAGTGATTATAAACACTAATCAGTCCATTCATCTCCAAATTATCAATGTTCATCTTAAATCTCTCTCTTTGCCGTTTCGTTAGCTACTAGCTAGGTGAGACTGTTGTCCGTGTTGCTATGGTGACCAGCAGTCTGTGCTGATCTTCAGGGTTAAAGGGTGAATCAGCAGTTCTACATTAACTCCAGAGTTTAAGACCATTTATTGTTAAACTGTGTTGAACGATCAGCAGAGCTTTATTTTACTGTAAAGGAGGATTATTTTATTTTTACCTACAGATCTGATTCAGCTGTGGAGCCACAAGAGGGCAGTAAAGAGCCGCACGCTGCTGACCCCTGTACTAGTCTATAAAAGTAATTTGAATGTGATAACTGTTCTCACTCCCAGAATTGTTTGTAAAATGTGTGGAACGTTAATGGCCACTGTCACAACAAACCTACATGAGCGTAAGGAGCTTTTATATTTATATATATATATTTATTAGTTTTTGTAAGCCTATATATAAAAAGCTGCCTGGGAAAGCTTTCGTACTTTTTTTTCACAACACTAAATTGTGTCTAATTTTTGGCTTCAGTCTGATTCCTACGTGTACAGTGAGACTGTACATCCAATCATAGGCACATTTATTTCAATCATAATTTATCACCTTGATATCAACAGCTTTGTCAGACATTGCATTTCATATCCATATTGCACAGCCATATTGATTATCGGCCACAAACTTTTCACATGGGTTTGCCTCTTGTGCGTGTGATCATAACAGCCTAAATAAAATGTTGACTCTGTAACCTGCATTTGACCTTTTGTGCAGTATAAATGACCACAAAAGCAGTGTTGTTCTACACGTTAACCCGGAGCCTCATACACAACCCCATGAAGTCTTAAGGGTGGCCTGCTGGCCTTTTTTGCCCCATGTTAGTGTCTGACTTCTGAACAGTGGGACCTCTGCAGATGCAGCTCAGTTGCGTTTTATTGTACACTGCCCATCAAAGGTTTGGGCACACCTAACTTTTAACATGTTTTTAGTACAATTAAAGCTTTATTGGTCACACACACAGCCATACACAGTATAATGTGCCGTGAAATGCTTAATCGACTGTCAGTTGCCATGAAAAACAGACTGTACAATAGAAAATTACAGTCAAAAAGAAAGGGAAGAAGAGAAACTGTAAAAATATAGGGATATAATAAAACTCGTGTGTGCACAGTAGTCGTGCTTTCCTTGTCAGTTTGCAATAACTTACCGTGTTAAAGCCTAATCAGGTTTATTCAGAGGAAAACAATGTCGTGTGTAAATATTGTGACAGTATTGGTGACAGTGCTGCGTTGGGAATAAAGCCAAAGACCACTCATTTTCTCCCGGTACAATGTCGGCGCTCATCAGTGCTCAAACCTTCCAGGTGTTTAAACCACTTTCGGGCCAAAAGAGTTCCAGTAAGTGCTTTAACAATGTATTGGAAAAGTAAACGGTCAAATCATTCTGAACAAACATACCCCACACATTAGCAGCTGCATCTCTGCGGTGTTTGTTCTGACTTCATTTGAAATGCAGTAGTGAAAATCAAACACTGCTCTGAAGATTTCAGAAGGCTGAACTGACTCAGGGGCAGTGTTTGTGTTGGCTCTGTCCTCCAGGGCTTTGGATTTGAAGTGCGATTTCAGGATGGTTGTATATTCTGGAAATGTGCATGATTTTCAAAACCGAAGTGGATTTTTTGTCCTCATAAGTGAACCAGCAACATTTCTAAAAGTGTTTGTGTTTAAATGCTGTTTGTTTATGTCAGTGTTGCAGGATTATTTGATATGAACGACGCTGCAGTTTTATCTCTGTTTTATCTCAGCATGGCTGTCTTTGTGTTTGTGGAGAGGTGTGAATAGTTTTCACTCGTCCCCTTTCGGTCCTCATTGCTCACTAGCGGCTCAACACAGAGACAACATTTCACACACAGACAGACAACAGAGTCCTAGTTAACGTGATGACAGAGATATGGGCAAAACATTTTACTTTATTTGATTATATTAATGAAAAATATGACTTAATTTGCATTCTGTTGGTGAATGGCCACTAGGGGGCCTGCAGAAAGAGGTTAAAATAGTGATGGGCGATATGACCTCAAATCAGTATCACGATTAATTGAACATTTTACCTTGATCACGATTAGTGAACGATTTTTTAGATTTGTTTTTTTTTGGGGGGTTTCGTCCTCAGAGTTCAAGGTTTGTACTGTAAATACACACTTATTAAAACTGGGATTGTTTTTCTAATGAAAGAACGCAAATCTTTGTGACTTAGTAATATATAGTAATAATAATATAAAGTAACGTACAGATGAACCATTTATGGTTATTTATTGAATATTTCCAACAATTGAAATCAAAGCACACGAAGCTTGAAATTAAAATGTCTTATGAAAAAGTTTACATTAATAAACTTTAATTTCTTACAAACAAAATGATTTTTTTAAATGTTGCCATGTGGAAAGTGGAACATAACTGAATCTTGTAAACAAGTATTATTTTAAATAATTAATGCTACGTGAAAAGTAGAAATGAGTGCAAAGTGAGGCTGAAGTATGGGTCCATCGTCCTACTTGACCAGAGGTCAGGTGTGGCTGGAAGTGCTGAACATGTTTTGTGCCTCAGTTTGGGAAAATATTTCCGTGATGGCGCAGTGTCTCTTCTGTCGAGGGTTTTAATGAGAAACAGAGTGGTGGAGTTACCTGAAACTGTTTTTCCACAGTGTTTACGTTTGACTTTTTGTTTGGTGTCGTCTTCACTAAAGCCAGAATGCGTCCAAAAGACGGACACTGCGTTTTTCTTTGGTCCAAGCTGCTAGAGTTGCTCAGTTGGCTCGGTGTTTGAGCTTCCATATCGCAGACTGGACAGGTCGGAGTCACGTGACTATACACACAGTACACACACAGACACACAGAGTGGGGAAAGGATTAACAGAATTAAAGAAAAGTATGGACAGTGTGGGCAAGATTACATCAGGTAGAGGTTCTGAATGTCTGTTTCGATTAAATTTCAATGAATAGCTCTTGGTTAAAATGCAGACTGTCAGTTGTGATGGTATTTGCACACTGTATGGAATGTCTCTTGCTCCGTATCTCAGCAGTAAAGCAGTATATAATGCATATCACTGCTGTCGGAAGAAAACCTCGTATCTCCAAAATGGTAACTTTACAGGAGAAGGAAAAACCCTACTTTACTTTTAATGGAAGTCAATGGAACCAGACGTCTTTCCCGAGTCATTTTGGTCCATTCATCATTCTTTTAGTCCATTCATCATGAAATTTACCTACAGTGTAAAGGATGAAAGCTATTTGTTGTAACTTTGGCTTAATATTTTTAAGCTGATTGGTTGAAGCAGCGTGCCTCTGACTCCCTCTTACTCTGTGACTGTCTCTGCTACTCTGCTCTGCTGTGCTGTGAGATGGAGAGAGCAGGTTTGTTCATCAGGGTTAGTTATACTCTGGAAGAATACTGCGGTCTCACAATGGAAAATCTGCCTGATTTCTAGGAAATGAAGGAAACTTTTCCACATTCGTAATGTTACCAATATCCCAATATAGACGACTACGGGAGGAAGAATAGTGTCACTGTCACAGGAAACCTCTTAACTCAACTTTTCTATGTACTAAATACAATTATTTACAGTAGTAATTGAATAATTCATAGTATTTACTGGATAATTCATATCGTTTACTGAATAATTTATAGTGGATGCTGAATATTTCATGCACTCTCAGAAATAAAGGTACTAAACCGTCACTGGGTCAGTTCCCCTCTCATCACTGGGGTGGAACCCTCAAGGCTCCATCTCAGTACCTTTAGTCAGGGAACATAACTGAACCATAATCCACTGAATGATATGTTCTAAGCTGTACTGACTCCACACACCCCGTCTCGTCTCCAGGCTTTTATTTTACTGTTCTGTTTAAAACATTCGGTTATGAAAAGGTACAAATACGAACTTTTCACCTGGAAACACTTATTTAAGGTTCACAACTGGCCCGTAAAATCATTGAGTGTGTTTACATGCACCTAATAATCCGATAACTGGAGACACAACTCAACACGTTTACATGCACTTGAGTAATCAGATAACGGGGAAACTCCAGGTCTACATGAGTCAGACAGTAATCGGATTTCTGCTTTACAGCCAGCCAATAAACTCACAGAAGAAGACGAGATGTAAACATAATGTAAAACTCAAACTTAATGCTGCGACTTTTTTTAAACATCACTTTACCTGAAAATATGAACAGACATCATCTAGAAGATGAATATTTACATCCTTCATTTCATCGAGAATGTATTTGGTTTCAGTGTCGCTACAAAAGCTGCTCATTTATTTCCGGTACCGCCGTCTGTTTTCACACATGCTCAGACTGAGAAATCTGACTACTGAGCTCAAATCCAGACCTCACTCCGATCTAAGAAATCAGAGTGTGCTGTTTACATGACCATTTGAATAATCAGATAACTGCAGAAATCCGATTATGAAGGTACGGTTACATTGTTTGTACCTTGCGTACCTTGATAAACACAAACTGTACCCACACAGTACCTTTATTCGGACAGTGCAGCAGTTTATAGTAGTTCAGAATGAAATATAGTAGTGAAGTTAAACTTACTGTTTTCTCTTTCCCAGTGAGGTGTGTGTGTGTGTGTGTGTGTGTGTGTGTGTGTGTGTGTGGGTGGAGGGGGGTGTGGAGTGTCTTCAGTAGGTGCAGTAGAAGCTCTTTCTTTTCTGCTTCTGTCCCAGAGAGGATAGTTAAGCTCCTTAAGAGTCCTGACCCCAACTTCACTGCCATCTCCACCCCCTGGCTGAGAGAGAGAGGGCAAGAGAGAGAGACCTACAGAGAGGCTGAAAGGCAAAGAGATACTGAGAGAAGGAGTGATAGTGATAGACAGCCTGAGAGAAAGAGTAAGACAGACAGAGAGAGGGAGGGAGGCAGTGGAGGAGGTGGAAAGTGGAAAATGAAGTGAAACGTGTCGTTCTCCTCCCAGCCTGTGTGTTTATTGTGCTCGATCATGTTGAAGTGTCACGGCACTGTGTGTGAAATGAGTATCACATGCTTTACACTCTGACCACACACACACACACACACACACACACACACACACACACACACACACACACACAGAGCTCAGCTCAGCACCATCTCACACTTTTTTAATTCATAGTAGGCACTGAATGTATAGTAGTTACTGAATAATTCATAGTGGTTACTGAACAGTTTCTAGCAGTTACTGAAGAATCTATAGTCATTACTGAGCAATTCATAGTAGCTACTGAATCATTTGTAGTAGGTACTGAATAATGTAATGTAGCTGCTGAATAATTCGGAGTAGTTACTGAATTGTTTATAGCAGGTGCTCAATATTTTGCCTGCCTGGAAACAAATAGAACAAGCTGTTAAGGGAATCCTGACTGTTTTTAAACCAAACTCGTGATTCAACAGCTTCATCGAACATCACGTTTTCTGTTCTGCATCGTGCAGCCTTCGTGTCGTCAATTGTAAAATATCAGCAGCACAAATTAGACTAAATCAGTCACATTCATGCAACACTCAGTGTGGAAAGCATAAACCATTAAACAGCATTTCATGCATGTGTGACCACTGTGAAAGGTCATATTTGAGTGCGTTTGCATGCACTCAGTAATCCAATCATAATCGGATTTCTGCAGTTATCTGATTTATCCAAATGGTCATGTGAACAGCACACTCTGATCTAGAAATCTGAGAAAGAGGCTGGATTTTAGCTCAGTAATCAGATTTCTCAGTGCTGTAAACTCTTACTCTGATTTCTTTCGGATTTCTCAGTCTGAGCATGTGCGAAAACAGACGACGTGACCGGAAATGAGTGAGCAGCGTCGCCACGGGACGCAGCGAAACACTTTTGGAGCGACACTGAAACCAAATACATGCTTGACGAAATAAAAAATGTAAATATTCTTCATCTTCTAGATCATGTGTGTTCATATCTACAACTAAAGTAACGCAATGTTTTAAGAAAAAAGCTGCAGCCTGAAGTTTGAGATTACGTTACGTTTACATCATGTCTTCTGTGAATTTTTGGCCAGTTGTAAAGCAGAAATCTGATTACTGCCTGACTTATGTAGACCTAGAGTTTCCCATTATCTGATTACTCAAGTGCATGTAAACACATTGATCGGATTGCTGAAAAAAACGGATTTTCTGCAGTTATCGGATTATTAAGTGCCTATAAAAACGCTCACTGATATCACTTTGTGTCAGTGGTGCAGAAATGGAGTGTTTCTCACCGATGTGGTCGGCGTGTTGGGATCTGTTGTTGTTGTGATTGTTATATAATCAGATCTTCTAACATATTCAAATGAGTGCCGTTTAGTCGCCACATTCAGATGCATCAATGCATTTTTTGCGCTCCTCTTTGAAGCCTCCAACAAGTGTTGCAGTGATGATGTATTTAATGTTACTGTTTTCCATTTTTACTTTATCAGAACTGTTTTCTCACCAGACCAACCTGCGTCTTATTCCTCCATATATCCCTGATGGGTTTGAAGTCGAACCACACAGAATATTCTCTCTGTGTTTGGTTCGTGGCGAATGTTCCAGGAAGCTTTTCAAGAGATCATCACAGGCATCTGCAGCTGTTGCTAACAAGCCCGATGTGAAGCTCCCCTGTGTTCTCCTGCCTGGGAAAAGAAAGACTTGAAGACACAGCCGTCTGAAGTGACAGCAGAGGAACAGGTGTGGCTGTGATGGAGAGGAGAAGAGAGGGAGTTGTGGAGTGTCTGGGCTGTTAAATGATGATGCTAAACATTGATTCAACGTTAATAATGCACATTTGAAGTGTTCTTGATCCGTTATACTGTTACGGTAGTTGCAGCAAAGACTTTGAACAGCTTCTACTTTGGTACAGCAGGTGGTGCTGTCTGCCTTTACTCAGTTAATGGAGAGGGAGAAGAAGTCTAGCTGTTCACTTATAACATAAACCAGCAGGACAGTTAGCTGGTAAACTGTCTTCTGTAATCTGTTATATGTAGGGACGCTGAATAATTTGAGTAGTCCAGTTTTAGGTGGTATTTGTTACTCAGTAACTTCATCTACATTCTGTTTTTTTATTTTGTAATGTTCAACAATGGCAACATAGTACAGTATAAACTAATATAAAACAGTTTGGTTTCTTACACCCTTTTCCTTAAAGACCCGTGCTTGTCTCTCTACTCCACTCAGAGCAATATAATAAAACTATTTACTATAATAAATAAGGTACCTTGGTGGATAGAAAATAAAATTGACAAAACTTCATCTTTTTTTAAGCTGCACAAACTGCAAGACATTTAGTCTGCAAAGGCTTTTAAGTAGAACTGTTATTGTTAATATATTGAAAATGTTAAATGATGAAGTGATGAGGAAAATTCTCAGTGTGAAATTTGTGATAAGAATAGAAAATGCAGTTTCATTCGCTGACTGACTGTCTGATTGACTTTCTGTCTGTCTGACTGACTGTCTGATTGACTTTCTGTCTGTCTGACTGACTGTCTGATTGACTTTCTGTTTGACTAACTGACTGACTGACTGTCTGATTGACTTTCTGTTTGACTAACTGACTAACTGACTGACTTTCTGACTGACTGACAGTCTGTCTGTCTGACTGTCTGTCTGTCTGACTTTCTGACTGACTGACAGTCTGTTTGTCTGACTGCCTGACTGTTTGACTGACTGACTTTCTGACTCTGACTGTCTGTCTGACTAACTGACTTTCTGACTGACTGTCTGTCTTTCTGTCTGACTGACTGATTGCCTGATTTACTGTTTTTCTGGCTGACTGTCTGTCTGACTTTCTGACTTACTGACTGACAGTCTGTCTGTCTGACTGACTGACTGACCGTCTGTTTGTCTGACAAACTGACTTTCTGACTGACTGGCTGTCTTTCTGTCTGACTGACGGACTGACTGACTGCCGGTCTGACTGACTTTCTCACTGACTGATTGCCTGATTTACTGTTTTTCTGGCTGACAGTCTGTCTGACTGTTTGACTGACTGACTTTCTGACTCTGACTGACTCTCCGTCTGACTGACTGACTGACTGACAACTTTTTTGAAACGTGTATGTGTTTATGTTTTTTCATTTTGGACCATATGTGAGCTGGTTAGCTTCGCTGTGGGCCGTGTTTATATACTGCTGCACTGGCTTAATTGTAAAAATGCCCCCCAGCTTTATTGTAATACTGAACCTACAGGGGTTTGACTGCTTTGCTCCAGGCGTTTTTACCAGAAGTTGCAGAGGAGAGATTGTGTGGCCTGGCAAGCCGGCAAAACTAGGTCTTCCTAATATTTTATGTATGTCAGTGTGTTTTTTAACCATTTCCAAACCTCTCCTTGAGAAGAGAAGACCAGTGTTAACTGACGTTATCATCTGATTTGGCTGTGTGGAGTTCAGCAAACCTGTATGGTGACTAGAGGCCTCCAGGAGAAATCTGGAACCAAAATTTATTCGTCAAGATGCCAGCTACTTTTAAATACTGAAATACTTGCTAATTTTTACTGTTGTTATATTTATTTGCATGTATTCTAATTTAAGTGTTTTTACCAGCAAAAACACACTTACTGACCTGATGAATGGTTTTAAACCAGTAAGGCTTTTGCACAGGATAATGATCGTAATTGTTGATTCATAGTAATTGACACCTACTGGATATATTTTGCACTGCAGCAATGAACATACTTAAAATTATGGTTATTTATCAAACATAAGACATTCTTATTATGGGTGATTTTGAAAATTAGTAGTTAGATACTCATTCAGAAATACCAGCAAATATTTGTAGCCTGTAAAATACTGTTTGGATGAAAAAAATATTTTCACACATACATACATTCATATGGAAAAATGACATCATCTGAGTTTTTTCGCCAGTATGTAAAATTCAGCAAATAAATAGTAATTGTGCATTATTTGTATGTTTTCTGTGGAGAAGGTGTACACTGTAAACAACGCTTCTTGGTACTACATAGACCCGTTAAGAACCAAAAACAGCTGGTTTTCCATTTTAGAGAAGAACCATTTGACCATGCAGAGATCCATTTATGCATTCAGATGGTTCTTTGAGTGTTCATGGTTCAATATAGAACTATTACATTTACTAAAGAACCCATGAAGAACCATTTTTTAAGATTATACTTGTTTTCGGTTAGAAAATTAACAAAACGTCATTTGACTGAGGTTGTTTAAACTGTTCCATACAACTGTGCATGTTTAACGCCTTTCTTATGTAACTCGCTGATTTGTAGCCTATGTTACACCAGAATAAGCCTTTTGTCTTCTTCATGGTTCAAAATACTATTCAGACGTATTAATACTGTTCATCTTTGATCATCGTTAGAGAATGCATGTAAGAATTATCAGTAATTATCAATGTTGAATAATAGGAAAAATGCATGATAAGATTTGTGACCACACTGTCCAGCCCTGCCTGGTACTGCAGTGCCTGTTACTGCAGACTCACCTGCAGATGTACTGCAGAAGGACTTGGCTGGAGTGGAGGACACCAGATGGCCCTCAGCAGTGGAGCTTTAGAACACCTTCCAGTCAACCATTGTGAAATCTGAAGAAAGCAAGATATGCACCTCGCCACCTTGCTGATCTGAGCGTGGGCCAAAGACGGAGGCAGGGTTCCTCCCACAGCGCTGCACTGTGGACTTGGATCTGGGTGGAAATTTTATTTTTGCTGACATTATCATCAGGCCAGGAGCAACTGTTAATGTGATTGGTGGAGATGGAAATACAGCAGTGGTGGAGGTATGGAGGTCAGTCTGGTCTGCTGGAAGTGTTGCTAATAATGTTACCTAAACATGAATACATTAAGGCCATAAACATTGTAATAAACGATAACACAGACATCTTTCACAAAATACATAGTTAAGATCAAAGCATGGCTTTGTGCATAGCGACATCTCCATCCATGCAAGAGTATTATATACAGTTTATAGACAAAAGTATTGGGGAACCTACACATTACACCTAAAACAACATCCCTAAATCCAGAGGCATTAATATGGAGCTGGTCCCCCTTTGCAGCTCTAACAGCTTCCACTCTTCTGGGAAACTTTCTACAAGATGTTGGAGAGTCTGTGGGAATTTGTGTCCATTCATTCAGAAGAGCATTTGTGAGGTCAGACACTGATGTTGGATGAGAGGGCCTGGATCACAATCTCCGTTCTAGTTCGTCCCAAAGGTGTTGATGGGGTTGAGGTCAGGGCTCTGTGAGGGCCAGTCAAGTTCTTCCACATCAAACTCACCCAGTCAGGCCTTTATGGAGCTGCTTTGGTCACTGGGGCTCAGTCATGCTGGAACAGGAAAGGTTCTTCCCCAAACTGTTCACGCAGAGTTGGAAGTGTACAACTGTCCAAAATGTCTTGGTGCTGAAGTATTAAGATAGGACTGAAAAGATTTGCAACAAAATTCGTAATAATATATTAATAATTTTGACCCAAGGAATCAGGAAAAAAATGAATCTGGTCTAAAAGTTTTGATTTATGAGTAATAAGGCAAAATGCATTTTTCAGCGCAGTAGCACCCCCTTTAGGCCGATTAGGCTCATGTCTTGCGCCTGAGTAGCGGGAGGGACTACTACCTATTGACCAAGTTTCTTGTCTCTAGGACTTGCGGTTTGGTCTGGGCGATTCGTTTTAGGGCAGAAAAATAATAAAAATCTTTACAATTCCAACAGAGTTCAGTGCACTGCGTACTTGAACTCTAACAAGAACTTCTGCCCTAGAGTTTAGATAGAACCTGAAAACATGACATCAGAAGCAGAAAGGAAAGTCCTTGTGAGAGTGTCAGTGCCATCTCTACTCTTAGTCCATGAAATTATGAAATATAAATCACAAACGACAAAGCGCAGAAATTGAGTTTATTGCCTTGAGTGGCCAGCCGTTCTCTGTTGTTGGGCACGTTGGCTTTCGAGTCATATTCTGTTGCCTACATACTGTAAACATTTTTAATGGTTTTGGCAAAGGATTTTCATTTTGCTCTAAAAGTGTTATTGCTTCTGTTCACAAGACCCTTGACATCTCAATAAATCTTTGATTATTTATATTTTAGCCTTATATTGAGACGGATTAAACTGACCCTTTTCTATATCTCAGATAATACAGGCGTAAATTTTCCTCTTAAAATATGCTAAAAATCCGGCGACCATGTCTGGATCTCCACCCGTCAGGCGAGACCTGCAGCTCGACTTGACAGGCTAATTTGATCGGAGTATTTCTGCTGAGCGTCTCAGGCTTCTGGGTGCTGTTTTCATCCCAGCTCTTTTCACACTACATGACTGGGTGCTCGCTGCTGTCAGTCAGCAGTTGGAAATAAACAAACAAACCTTTTCTTCGAGCCTTTTTTTGTGTGGGGTTTTTGCATCGGAGAGATGGTTTTTCCTCTCCCGACACGTCTCTGTGAAACGTGTCCCGTCATGCAGCCAAGTAGGAATTAAGACATTAGTGGCATTCAGACATGCAATTTTACTGTGGCTATGGAAACCCTTTGGCTATATGACAGCAATGATTAAATCATTACGCTGGCTCGTATGAATTTTGCATAATCTAGCCTCGCTGCATTAAGGAGTTGAAGGGCTGTTTTATCAAGAGCTGTTAGTTAAGCTAATCAGAGCAACCACTGGGAATGACTAGCTCTCGCTCGGCGCTGAGGGCTGACAAGCTTTTCCAGCGTTTTATCTGTTAGTGCTAGACAGCTCAGGCCAGCTTTCTTCTGGGTAGAGCAATGGACCAGTGGTCATACCATCCTGACTGTAATTCTGAGCCTAGGGGTCCTGCTTGGGAACCATGAGAAGAACCTGAGAATAACATTTCTCTTCAGATGGGGTTGAAGGAGTTAGCAGACAGTGTTGATTATGGAATGAAGCTGATGTCTTTTACTTGAAGTTTCTCTATAATGCTCTGATTCATAAACGCAAGGTCTGTACCTCCCTGTATCTGGGAGGAAGTAGGTAGGGGTGAATGATTTGGGGAAGATATCGAATTGCGATTTTTCTGATCAATATTGTGATTACGGTTTAAATCCAATTATTTTCTATACATTTTACAATTTCCCGGCCTGTTTTTGGCGAAGAAGACCAGAATATCCACTTAAATGGTGCAGCAGTTACATTCTAGCACCTCGGGCACCATTTATGGTGGAACGAGAGATTTCGAACAAGAAGCTGGTGAAATGAGAAGCGATTTCAGCCTCGTAGAAAATTGAATATTGAAAGACATTTTACAAGAAACTGTTCTACTTTTGTGGAAAAGCTTCTGCCGGAGATGTGAGAAAAGCGGCTATAGCTGAGCTGAAGCTTAAAGCATAACAAAGTAAGTCTGAGTTTTCGTTTATATTTTTTAGCATGAAGCTTGAACGTTGAGTGCGTCAGACTACCAGTTAGCTGTGATGTCACACATACAGACATGGGTGTTTTGTTGCTTCTGACTGGTTTATCTCATCTAAACACAGCTGTGTTATTAGGTTAATTTTTTTCCATTCATAACTTGTTAAGACAACATTGTTTATAATGTTTCATATAATAAAATATCTTCAATGTTGTATTAAGTTTTAAATGGAAGAAATGTGATATAATCAATGTATTGTATAATAAAAATTGCAGCTCTTGCGATTTGAAAAATGCATTTTCAAATTGCTATTTCGATAAAAAAACGATTAATCTTTCAGCCCTGTAGGCTGTAGGTTGTCCCGTTTCTTGTTTTTGCATTCAGTAGGACCCTCATAGTGCCCTTACTGTAGCCTCTAGTAAAGACTGCAGAGATTCAGACTCTGCTGCAGCCTATCAGAATGCCGATGTCTGTGTCTCGACAGTGTCAGTTTCGAAAAAAAAGTTGTTAATTTATTGATTTATTTTGTGCAAACCACAGCAAGGCAGCAGTATTCCCACATGTAAACATTGCTTAACTTTTTAATTTGAACTTTTGAAAGTGCTATTCTTTATTAATACCACATTTATTGTATCTAATGTAGATGAGATGTAGTTGAAACGTGGCTGCACTGGTTAAACACACGCAACACTGCAGACAGATTTAAAGCCTGTACAGAAAGGAGCCTCTGTGGTTCAGTGTACATTTTAGCCACGCTTTACATTCCAGCGTCAGGTTTCAGACTGAAAAATGAGTAAAAATGTGTCTCGGCTCTCGTTAAGCAGGTGAAATGGGTCATTTTAAACGGTCTTGAACGACACTGCTTCAGAGAAGAAGGCAGGCTAAGCTAAGTGCCCTCAAACTCTCAGACAGTAAAAGCTCACAATTCTGCTCTTTCTTTCTACATTAGTTACAGTTTTGTGGTCAAATTAAAGATGACAGCATGTTACACCCACAACTTTTACTGAACTGCACTTTATTATGTTCTTTTATTTGACAAACATTGAGACCCAACCACACAATCTGCCTCCGAGCACTGTTTAATTTCTCAACACACTCAGCATTTGGCCATTATTACATTTAAATTAAAGCCATATTGAGACCACTGAAAGGCACAGAGGATCACATGAGACACGAAGAAAGGCAGTGAGTCAGATAAACAGACACACATGTCACCTCAATAGGAGAACGTTTTAATGTTAGTGAACCAAACCTGAAAAATCATGTTGAAACTTTTGTTTCATAAATTTGTATAAGCAGAGTGTAAAAATGAACTCGAGCTTTGCGCCTATTGGTGCTGTGCTAGGTGATGCTAGTGTTCTTCTCTTATTACTCTTATTCTGACATCGTATTAATAAACCTTTTTTGGTGCTACATAGAACCCTTTTCAAAAAGGTCCTATATAGAACCATATGCAACATATATATCCATGCCGTTGTGATGGATGCCCAGTTTCTGTTTTCTTTTATTCTGCCTCAAAATGGAAGAAGAGAAGCTCATCCATGAAGTGGAATAAAGAATCTTGACGACCCTTCCAGAAAACAGTCTGGAGACTAGATTTCAGAGATCTGGAGGTGAACATCGTCTGTTGTATGTCAGTAGCCACGTTTACATGCAGCCTGATAATGCATTGATAATCTGACAAATAGCTTGATTGGAATAGAACACGACCTCAGTCGGAATAGTCTAGTCCGATTGAGGCCATTCAGAATACAGTGTCTATCCGACTGATCGAGGTGGGTAATCCTGTAAATAATCCATTAAATAGAAGAATAATATCAGTGTAAACGCCTGTATCTGATTACATTCCCTATCGGAAAGTTTAAGTCCGTTCTACATGTTCGTCGCGTCACAGTGAAAGTTTATACCGTTCAACATGGCGGAGCAGAAACTGGTCTGCAGAGGAGACGAAGTTTATGCTCTGATCTTTAAAAGACGGCGGTGGGACGGACGTCCAGCTTATGTGTCTCAGAACACGACGTCTTCCTCTCGGCCTTCTTTAATAAGGACATGTAAAGGACGTTTTCCTGAGTCTGACATCATTTTAAAGCAGTTAAAAACACAAATGCTGCTCACTGCTGCTCGTCTCACTCTGACTGGACTCACGTGATGCTGGTTGTCATGGTAACGTAGTAGCATGAAAACAGAGATTTTCATCAGATTGTTGAGTAGAGTGAGAATAAACACCTCAGTCTTCATCTGTAATTGGAATGTAATCAATCAGGTTGGAGGAAATCTTTGCATGTGAACACAGCCAGTGATTGATACTGAGCTCGATAGCTAGGTAGACAAAGCACATGCAGATACAACTGAGCTGCCCAACGCCAGGAGGCGCTATAGTGCTATTTTGACCGTGATTTAGGCTGTGGGGATAAAACATAACCAGTTATGCTCTCTATTAAATCAGTGTCCCAAAACCAAAGCAGAACAGCTTCGATTTTCTGACTGATTTGTTTGTTTTGGCTTGATGTGCATATTTGACGTTTTCAGTGTAGACATCCTGAAGACTTGGTGACACAGTGTGACTCTAAATTTGAAGGCTTGCTGTAAGATGTTAGTTATAAAAAGCTATATATTATTTCTATAAAACGCGTTCAGTACTGAGGGAATGTGTGCTCTAGATTTTAGAGTAAACTGCTAAACGCACAGCTGATGAGTAAAAGGCTTATAAAAGCAGAAATAAAAACATTAATATGATGATTACTGAAATTAACAACTTGTAAAAGCATTTGTTTAGGTTCGTTGTGTTTGTGAGTGTTTGCTTCTCAGTTTTTACAGCTAAATCTTTGTTCATTTAAAGTAGTTGAATTTTTTTGCAAGCTGCCTTTCATAACCAGGGAGTTTTTTTTTTTTGTTTTTTTTTAAAGATGCCACCAACTTCTTTCCCTCCACTTCTCCTCTGCATGCTCTCCACCTCTCCACCTCCACCCCCTCTTCTTTCTCTGTCTCATCCTCATCCTCCTCTTCCTGCTCTCCAAAAAGCGTGGCGCCTCTGCCTCGCCCTTCTGTTGTCCCATCTGTGTTTCAGCGTGGGCCACTGGCCTGGGAACGGCAGGCACACTTCGCATGAGGAGAAGGAAGAGGGAGGGGAAAAAACCCACCATGCAACCAACTGAGCTCCACAAGGCTGATCCAACTATGAGATCAGACTCTCAGTCCTGGTCCAGAACTGCGAGTCACACTCAGGGCAGACACTTATGGGTGGAAACTCCTCTCATATAAAGCTGAGATTAGAGCAAATGGCACGTTTATGTAAATCTTATTCAGTCGCCCACCAGCTTCGGTTATTTTACATGATGAATGAAAACCTGGTTGTGAAGTTCATTTGCTTTGCGTATCTCAGTTTATGTGTCAGCAGATTCGTTAGGTTTAAAGCTGCGGCTTGCAAATGACCAAATTTGGATTGTATTGGCTTCTTTGTGCTTGATAGTGCATTAATAATGAGATAATGAAACGTGCATTGTGTCGCGACG
>NW_023494790.1:1115587-1170587 GCF_904425465.1 Colossoma macropomum
TTTACATCTTGTAAGAACTCTGTAGAGGCTAGTGATTCTTTTTTATGGCAGTCTTTAGCGCTTTTATTCTTTCATCCTGGACAGTATTCTTGACCTCTTTAGCTTCTGTTTCTTCATGACTAAAAGAGCTCTTTGGTCTTCAGTGTGGTCTTTGATGGGGTGCCTTCCACGAACTGCCTTCTGCTTCTTAACATCGTACCAAACAGATGATTTGATCTCTGATTTTATGTGTTGATTTTTCAGGTCGTGAACTTTGTGTAGTGTTTCATTAATAAAATTGCCTCTAAGCAAGATTTCGGTCCGATACTCAAGTCAGTTAAGTCTTTTAATTTGAGCAAAACAAGCAAGTAAAGGAGGAAATGAAGGTGTTGCCTCGTGAATGGCCAGTTTGTCCTGCTTGCTCTTGGATTAGATACTTGCTTGCACTGTTCCTTGTGAATGTCATGACCTGACTGCCTCCCAGTGGTGCTCTAAAACACTTCATAATCACTAGGTGGCATAGGTTGCAAGCTTGCAGTCAGTCCTCTGAGGTAGAGTATATAGTAAACAGAGTAGGCCACAGAGAGCACGGGGTGCTGGCATTCTGCGCCCTTTCTCTCTCTTTGGTTTAAGCGATGTCACAGGAGGCAGTGGAATTAAGCAGGTTTTATTTTGGCTAATCCCTTGGGGCAATGGTAGGGGCTAGTAAAATGGCCTCGCCGAAGGAAAGGATAAACCCCACTGGATTAGCATGACCCCACCTCCGGGCCCTTCATTCTCCCTCGTGGAGGTTCCTCACAACATACATCCGACAACCGTATGAGGCTGTCCCTACTATGTAGAGTTTTATGGAATAGAGGCCTCATAAGGTGCGTGTTTTTGTGTGTGTGTGTGTGTGTGTGTGTGTGTGTGTGTGTGTGTGTGTGTGTATGGGGCTGTGTTCTTGCGTCTGTGTTTTGTCTTGTCACATTTTGCCACCCTCCCCTCCCTTTGCATGCTTATGTTTCCAGGGCTGAATAATTTAGGGACTGCCTGCCAATATGTGGCCACATGATAGCGCTGCCTGAGGGGAGGGTAAAAAAAAATGCCTGCTGGAGATCAGGTGAAATGATCCCTTATGCTTCACCCCCTTTTTTCTCCA
Source organism: Colossoma macropomum (assembly GCF_904425465.1). Taxonomy (NCBI): domain Eukaryota; kingdom Metazoa; phylum Chordata; class Actinopteri; order Characiformes; family Serrasalmidae; genus Colossoma; species Colossoma macropomum. The sequence goes on from NW_023494790.1 coordinate 1,116,708, forward strand.
CCTGCTTCTTTGAAGCGAAACATGAGAGGTGAAATAGAATCCCTGCTATTTTTTTTCTTTCCACACCTCACACCCTCTTTTGTTTTCTGTCCGGTCCCTGAGCTGCATAGTGCTGTTGTAGTCGTCCTCTTGGCAGGATCGGGTCGGGATGGATTGAGGGGTGGTGGGACGAGGGTACCTGTCCACACTACTCTGTCACCATTGCGGGGCGAAGGAACTCTGTCTCCTTTGGGAGCGACGGTGAACTTTGGTTCGATCCTCTCCTGCCTCCGTGCTCCCTACTGAATCCTGAAACAGAGCAGCAACAGGTATCCTTCGCCTTCCCGGACGAATTCTACAGCGACTGTGTCCCTGAGAGTTATGGCGATCTTTCCCTGAGGGTAAGTCCTGAACCAGACTTGAGCGACCACTATCTTGGGCAAGCCATGGCTGTTAGGGGCACCGTTCCACCTCCTGATTACTACCCTTTTGACACTGCCTTATCTGCCCAGCCACCTGAAGATCTGCAGGGCTTTTATAGAGGGAGCCAGCACCTTCTTAACAGATCAGGCTCGCATTATGGGCTGTCTGCAGGAGGGGTCAGATCCACCTGGGATCAAGGGCAAGCTAGAGCTCCAGCTCCTGCACCTACACCTGCCCCTGCTCCACCGCCCCCACCTCCTCCACCTCCTCCTCCTCCCCCTCCACCTCTCCCTCCCACGGCTCATGAGATGAGCCGTTTGTATAGGGATTCACTAGCGGTCAAGATGATCCCAGACGGTCAGCGTATTCGCAGTAGGGCTGCCTCTCCTTCCTGTTTCGGAAACGAGCCCGCTGTTGCAAGGTTTGCAGCTGATCAGGCCTCTTTAGCAGGCCTTTCTGTTTACAGCGACGTCAACGGCCTGCCCTTGGACCCCTGCCAGCCTCTTTCCACCTGCATAGTGGTGGATCCTACGGCTCCTGCTGTGGACGGAAGCGTACCCCGAGGTATGTCTGTCTACGGTACCATTCCCACTCCAAGAATGCCCTATGATCCTGCCTATGATGCTAGTGCAGCTATGGTGCCAGCCACACCAGCTCCAATCACAGCTGGAATCCCGGCCCACCAGCCCTTCGGCAGCTGTTACTGTGGATCCGAAGAGGACCGTGGACCCGGCTTACCTGTCTCTCCTTCGTACGGAGGGTCTTTCCGAGAGCACCATAACCCTGTTGCTGCAGCAAGGTTTTGACTCCACCGGTATGCTGGCCATGATGGAGGACCACGATATCCGCTCTGTGGCTCCCAATCTAGGCCAGGCCAGGGTGTTGTCCAGGGTGGTGCTCAACTGCAAGACCGGAGCCACTGGTGCTACAGCAGTGCGTGGTCGCTCCAACAGCTTTAGCCACCGCAATGACCTCTACGCCCAACCTCAAGGTATAACCATGGATCCCAACCTCATGCAGCAGCCCCCGAGTGCCCTGCAGGCTGTCTCTCCCAGGATGGGCGAGTTTCTCGGCCGCCGACCAAGCAGCGCTCCTTCTCAGCATCTCTTAGAAACCACTACTTATCCAGGAGTACGCCCACTTGGTGGGCTTCCTGTCAGTCCTGGGGCATACAACACTGCCATTCCTCAGACGCGACCTTTAACCATGTACAACGCCCACACTGGTCTGGCATTGTCGGCCCTCCCTTCGCAGCATCAACCAGGGGTTCCAGGCACCCCTGGTCCAGCACCGAAAACCTTCTCCGGCACTTACACACCCATGGAGCTGATGAAGAGAGCACCCAGTCTGCCTCATCTACCTCCAACCCAGAGCCCTCACCACAGCCCCCAGCTGTTGCGGAAAGGCGCAGTTCCGGTGGAAAGCGCAGTCATGCCTGTGGCTACGTCTCTCCAGCCTCAGACCATGAACCCAAATAATAAGATGACACGACGCACTGGTCCTCCGGTCATTGTTTCCACCATGGCCTCACCAGATACAAGTAAACAACCCCTTCTTATCTGTCCCTGCTTTCCACTCTTATCTAGCTTCTGGCTTGTCCTTCTGTGATTCGAGTGTGGTCCTCTTGGCACTGTATTAGGACTAGATCGAGATTCAGCTTATAGTCTATCATTGAAGTATTCCCTGCTGTTTTGCCGCGCATGGATTATGCCTTTGACATGAAATAGAGCTCTCCATGTAAAACGTGGGAGGCTTTTCAAATGTTTTCCTGTTTTTTAAAAAGTGATATCCAAAGTCGTGCTAACGGCAAACATTGATGTTGGATGTGCAAAGCAGCTTTGGCTAAGAGCTCTGTTTTTAGACTTTGACACTATTTATACACTCTGTGCAGCGAGTTTGAACCACGTGCCCTCGGGATTCTGGTTTTGTGATCTCGGCTGAACTTCCTGAAATGCTTGAGCGGGCTCGCCTTACTATTTTATTATGGAAATTGGGAGGCCCCTCTTCAGCGATGAGCTGAATATATATTTGAGTTTCCTTGTGTGTGCTTGTGAGCGAGAGAGAGCGCTCTGTGTGTGTGTTTAATTTGCATTTGAATAAGAATATAAGAACAAGAAGATCCCGTTCATAGTTCGCGTTTCAGTTCTGATGCAACATCTTAGGCTCGTCTTCAAAGCCCTGGCAAGCGTATGCTGTTCTATCTTACATGATTTGATGTTTTGTTAATGGTGGAACCGTTTCAAGATGTTAATGAATCACATTGACTAGAGGTATTTATAACTAATGATGTGCACTACATTGCTGTGTGTCGGGAGAAAAGATGGGTTGTAAGATAATATTTTGGGGTACTGCTGTTTAAAAAAATAAGTCAAGTATTGTGGTTCATTATTTTTCTTCAAGTAACTGGCAACACATGTTTATTTAGCTCTTTGCCTGCTTGTGACTCTTGCGCTGTAAGCACCAGATTTCTTTTGATTGCTCTGACGAAAAAAATTCTACTTCTAATGGTCCTTGGCGAAACCAAACATTTATGGATTAGCGGCAAGCACAGCTTTGTTTTTACAGTAGTTTTGTGTGTGTTTTTTAGGATTTGACTGGAACACTGTCACTCTCTACTTTCCTCCTCTGCTGGCGTAATCAAGTCTTAAAACCCTGAAATCCCATTAGAGCTAATAGGATGCAGAAGGCGCTTGTTCTAGGCACCGGCACGTGGCTACACCATCTTTTTTAAGACCTGAACGTCTCAGGAACTGCAGCGGATCTGTTGGAGATTATTGGGAAAGGCAGATAAGACAGATGTTTGAGCTATCTTAGGCAATACATCATCAGAACGATGAACAACTGACAACAAAACATTCAATGAGTTAATGAAACCACTCACAATTTCATGTATTTGTACTGTGAAGCTGATTTAGTCTGTAAAATTAGTACCAATTGATTTATAACGATGGTGAGGATCAGTCAAAACAAAGTGAAGTAGAAGTTCAGCTCCTGCAACCACAGTTCCAGTTTCCTTTAACAGAATTTTGGAGGCCAAATTGCAGTTTTGGGTTAATCCCCTCGTACATCACAGCGTTTCTTATTCCGCATGCATTATACATGCACAAGCCATGTTGAAGGCCAGTGTTCTTTGTCAAAGGGAAGGCTTCAATAATTGATCAGTGCTGCGCATTGTGCCGCTGCTGTGGTGTGTTTTAAGTCTGTTGGTTTATTGGAGAGTTTGGTTGTCTCGTTTCTTGATGTTGGGTTTTGGGCAAAGTTGTTCAAAAGTTTCTCTTGCAGTAATAAGTGCTATAAAATACTAAGTTTTGGATTGAAGTCTTATAAACTACATACCAAAACATAAAACGGTGGTTTGTTCACAATTTAAAGTATTTTGGGAGCAACGAGACGTTATAGCATGCCAGAAAAAGAGCACATGGTTTTGCTGCTTTTACGCCATAATAAATTTCATTACTGCCTTTATAAACAACCAGTTTATCGTGCTGTCAGAAGAAAACCTCATATCTCCATTTTTATTGTTTTTCAGTTTCTGACATAATTTAAAAATGTCTGTTGCCTTTTACTTTGTGTGTAAATTTCATGATAAATGGACCAAAAAAAATGGACCAAAATGACTAGGATAAAACTCTGGTTCCATTGACTTACATTGAAAGTAAAGTAGGTTTTTTCCTTCTCTTGTAAAGTTGTCATTTTGGAGATACCAGGTTTTCTTCCGACAACAGGGTTATTTGCAACTTAAATCTGTTTAACATTATTTTTCTTCACTCCTGATGATTTTCTAAAGAGAGCATGACTATTTATTAAGAACAGTCTGGGAAATGGAACAAACTCTGGTGCTTTGAATGGTTAAAAACATGGCTGGATTGGTGCTAAATAAGACTTGGGGGTGGTAATTTGGCAAATAAAAAGTACTTATAAAGTGAAGGTTTTTGTATTAAACAGTGCTGCGTTATCATATGTTCACTTTTATATGACAAAGTTCATGAAATGACTGCAGTGTACAGTGACCGGCGGCCCATGGTTGCTCGGCAACGATACCATACTCTAAAGGAACTGCATTTCTTGTTGGAATACTTGTTTATGTTGATTATTGTTAATAATAACAAATTATTTTCTGAGAATTCGTGTATTTTATCATATTTGATGTTGGCCACTGTTTTCTAGAAGCAGTAAGCCACAAGAGGCCGTGTGTTACTGCGATTTTATCACAGGGAAGGGAGCGTTAGGCACTCCGCCTCACGTCGTGCCCAAGAACACCCCTTCCCAGTGGTAAAAACACACGTTTGTTTGGACGTTAAAGTTAAACCTCTACGCTATACAGCTTTCTCAGTTATTACTGGATCATCTGCAGCTTCGTTCATCTTCGAAAATTTCTTAAATTGTTTGCAGCTTCCTACAAACCTGAAATCGATTGTGTCATATTAGTCTTTTTAGACCTGTTTCTGGAAAAGAGTTGGTTTGATTCTGTTGAAAACAAGGGAACAGTGAGATTTTGAACAGTGGAGTACCTTGTGAACGAGTCTCGAGGGAAATAATGTGAAGGACAGTTCTTGAATGTTTACTTTAGCTTGCCTGCGTTCTCCTTTTCCTGTTCTCCCCACCTCCCGCTGACCATATTGGTTCTTTTATCTCTGTTCTTTACCCACTGCGGTCTCTCGTCTTTCACTGTTATTTCGTTCTGCTTTTATTGCTCCTGTTTACCGAAGTGGGATTCATCCTTGTTTCGTGTGCTTTTACTCTTAGATTGCTACCCAGAACACAAATGCGCAAATGCACCCAAGGTCGCCTCCTCCACCCGCCCCACTTCCCCCTGCACCCCCCTCCCCACTTCCCCCAACACCCCCCCCCACCACCCGTACACACTTTCCTTTCCATCTCTTCAAGTTAAACATTCTTGCAGCACAACAATCTCATTTGCATGTTGCTGACATTTGTTGCTCTTGTAATTTCCATCCGAGTAATGGCGGACCGCCGCTCTCCTCCTGCCACGCGTGATCCTTAATTGTGTGTTGCTAGGCAGCAATGGTGGGGGGGGTGTTAGTTGTAATCACATGGAGATAATCTGTCCGTTTAAAGAAGCGAAGGCTTTTTTTTCTCCTCTCTCGCTTTAACACTCTGTGGAAACTGCTGGAAATTTGTGTTGTGTATGAAAATGTTCGCTTTCAGGAGAAAACAAATAAAGAGACGTTGTGCATTTTCAGCGCAGAAGGTGGGAAAATAACTTAATGTGTGGAAGAAAAAGGACGAAAAAGCTTTGAAAACATGCCAGATGATTGAATCTGTTGCTCTTTATGTTGAATCTTGTAGCGAGCTGCACACATCAGGATCGATTTTGTGCACACGTTCATCGCTCTGGAGAGGCATCCGCAAGTCTGGAGAGATATTCCATATTTTTCAGGCCCATAATCTTCTGATGTATTAACATATTTAAGTCTGGAGTGATATCCAATACTTTTCATGCACATAATCTGCTGATGCATTAACATTTATAAACTGTAGAATTTCAGGTCCACCTGGATCAGCATCATAGAGAAATTTCACTTTAATTTGTGCTGTAAAATGAAACAAAATGCAGATATTTTAACACGGTCTGCTAAAACGAAATGAAATATATAATCAAATATCAGTCAAATTTAAAATCTGTCTAATGCTAGTATTTATTAAACAAACATCTGCTGATACGACATGATCCTGACAAAAGTGCCCGTCCTTAATTGTTAGTTATGTCATTTTCATTAGAGCTTGACCGATATATTGGTTGGCTAGTAATATCTGATATTGATGATCCATTGTTTGTCAATAATGCGCAGGTAATTTCTAACTTTTTTGGTAGAACTAATGAAAATTAAGAAAAATAAGCTGTAATTAGCAAAAATCAAAACCACTGTTATTGTGGGTTCTATTATGATGGTGAGTTTCTGCTGTTTAGTCGAGTTTAAAAGTCTAACAGTCAGTGAAAGCACTGTTTACTAACTTTATTAGAATATGATATTAAAAATATAAACTGTCTATTTAAAGGTGATGTTGGCTGATGTTATGAGTTATGTGGATTTTTAGCCCTTTAACATTTTGAGGTCCTCTCTTTTGTGTTTGTAAGGATTTTGCTAGTTTGTTGTTTTTGCAGATGAAGAAAAAAAAAGTCTTTCATTAAAACTCAACCCACATATCGGTTGGACGATATAGCCTATATGGACAACCTGTTATAGAGTTAAATTCATGCCATGAGAATAAATTGAATGTAAATTTTAAAAATCTGAATATTATTTTGAATCTGTATCATCTGAAATTGAATTTTGAACTGAAATTGAATTTTTGAATTGTATAAGAACAATATGAAATCAAAAACTGAATTTTGCCATCGATGACACAGTTGAACATCTGAATTTCAGTTTTTCTATTAATTCACTCTTTCAGATCCACTTTCAAAATGACATCAGGGTGTCCTGCAGGCAGAAGCAGTCGAACACAGAGTCTCTGTTCCTTGTTAGCTACACTTATTGCCATGTTATCAGAAACACCTACCATACAGGGACACTTGCGATGACTGACTGTAGCTCATCTGTTGCTGCAGTTTATCAACATTTATGTTTATGACATTCAAATTCAAATTCTTGCTTCTTCAGTCAAATTTCTAATGGCGTGAAACTCAGTGACTTTAGGGAAAGTGTTGTAAGTTGTGTGTTTTTGGATAATATACATCAGACAGAAGGTGTCATCATGTGCTGTAAATGACTGACTCATCAAGCCGCTGTGGTTTTCTGCTGTCTTGAATTTTATGCTGCGACTAATTCGATTGTTAAATGTTAGGGGATCAAAAAAATAAATTAAAAATATTAATCACTGAAAAAAATCCCTAAAGTAGTAACTTCACAGGAGAAAGATAAACATTATAGCGTTTAATGAAAGGTTATGTAATTGTCTAACTAAATCTTATTGAAATTAGTGGAGCGTTTCTATTGGTTTGTTTATCAAGAGATTTTCAGACAAAGGCCTGAACTGTGAACGCTTTGCCAACGAGCAGAGACAGCGCAGAATAATCACCAGCCAGGATACCGACTCTAGCTGATGTTAGCTCGGTCCAGAAACAGTGAAAATATATTTAATACCATGTCAGCACATCGTCCACTGAGGAGAGAATACCTCGTGTAGAAAGCAGCGAGTCCTCATCAGCATCCAGTATGACGCTGGTTAGCTCTGTTAGCTCATCAGCTCATCTGAAGAGGCAGCCTCAGTTACTCAGACACCACGTTACTCTGAGTGCTGCTCTATTTTGTGCAACACCAGTGCTGTCACCTAAAAAGGGAAACAGGCAGCTCCACATTGTTTTTAACAGCATCGTCTGCAGATAATATGAATATGAGTACCTTTATTGATGGTAGATTCAGTGTGCACTTCACGACAAGCTACCTAAATCAAAAGGAGAAATAAAAAAATTAAATAAAACAGAATAACATAACACGTAAGAGTGACCATACAGCAACAGTCAGTAGCAGAAGCCGTCAGTCAGCTTCACGTTCTGTTCTTCAGAAGTACACTGTACCATACCATTGTTGATACTGTACTGTAATATATTGTAATATATACTGTTCTATTCTACACTATGCATATTACACCTCCTATACTATACGTACTGTATAGTGATCAATGTGCAGGAATATACTATACCACACCATAGATCATTTACACATTGTTCACTTTGTTAACCGAGTATCTGTTTATGAGCTCTTACAGATACTCGAATGTCGAATGCTTGTGTTTTAAAGACATGCAAATAAAGCAGCCGTTGGTGAGGGGAGCGTTTCGGCTGGCTGTGATGGAAATGCAGCGTTAACTTACAGAGCAGTGCTGCTACAGATTTCACTATAAATAAAACATAATCAAAATACAAACACAACAAATACAACAAACACTACTCAGCTCAAATTATTTGTTTTTTGTTTGTTATAATTAATAAGATAATAATCTGGGGGGGCTGCGGCCCCCTCAGTACCCCCACGTCCTGCATCCCTGCCACTCAGAGGAAGAGACAAGCAGCAAAATGGGGCATTTTGCATTTTGTGAGAGAGAGAGCGAGACTGTGTGTGTGTGTGTGTGTGTGTGTGTGTGTGTGTGTGTGTGTGTGTGTGTGTAAGAGCAGAGTGGGAGGTCCCAGCAGCCTCTGCTGGATTGTCTTGGTTGGCTAAATCTGTAAGTAGGGTATTAACAAAACGGTTAAATGGTCTGGGCTCTGGAGCCGAGCGCCTCACAGCCCTCTACCTATTCTAAAGAGCGCACGCAGACACGCCCACACAGGCTATGGAGATGTCACTCGCTCGGATGGAGAACGCTGCAGGTCTGTATCACGTGAAGTGTGCGTGTGTGTGTGTGCGTGTGTGTGTGTGCGTGTGTGTGTGTGCGTGTGTGTGTGTGTGTGTGGTGTGTGGTCAGCTCAGGTGTGTCCTTTCTGATGACACGTGAGATGTGACTTGATAATCTGAAGGTGCGTGTCCTTAAACTCTTCCCGGGAGAAGATTTGGAGGAGGGAGGGATGAGCGAGAGAGAGAGAGAGAGACAGACAGAGAGAGAGAGAGAGACAGACAGAGAGAGAGAGAGGTGGCACCTGCAGGATTGCAAGGCATGATGGGAAGCCAAAGCGTCCATTGGCGGAGCTAACCAGCTAACCAGCTTACTTGCTGGACTGATAAGTTTGTTTTTAGCTGCTGACCTGAGATCAGTTCACTGTGTCTGGTTTGTAGTCAGCAGTGTATCTAGTGTATATATGTGTGTGTGTGTATATATATGTATGTATGTGTGTGTGTATATATATGTGTGTATGTATGAAAATCTGCAATTTGTAGTTCATATTGTCAACAGCGTAGTCTTAACATATTTGAAGTGGGGAAATTCAACCCAGTAATATCACAGAGCTCATCATCCAGCTGTAGATGAGTTCGACCAATAAGATGCAACTAAATGTGACATCACAACCACAGCTAACTGGCAGTCTGGCAATCCTAAAGCCAGAAGAACTGGATTTGCTGATGTTCTTGGCCAAAAAAACAAGCTTTGACCTTATTTTGCACAGAATAATTGCAGTTTAAACCGTAATGACAATGCTGACAAGAAAAATCGCAGGTCAGATATTCGTCAGATATTCAGTCAGATATTCGTCAGATATTCGTCAGATATTCAGTCAGATATTCAGTCAGATATTCGTCAGATATTCGTCAGATATTCGTCAGATATTCAGTCAGATATTTGTCAGATATTCGTCAGATATTCAGTCAGATATTTGCCTGTGTCTTGTTTGATTTTTCCCATTCCACCTTAAATGGACGCTTAAACGGACACTTCAGGCATCAGAAGTGGACTATTTAAGGTGGAACGGGAAATTTAGCTAGCTACGTCAGCACTACTAGCGATTGTTTGTGCTTGTTATCAAGAAAAGGACCATAGTACACTGAAACAACATTAAACTAAGATAATACGATGGTTATTGTAATTTTTTAACATAGAAAATTTTCACATTTGTGTGTTTCTTTGGTCTCTTGTTCTCCATCTTGCTGGTTTTTCTTGTTTTCTCATAACTCTCTGTTTGGAGTCTCTGAAAAACCTCCGTTTGGAGGGTCATGTAGCCCCAACACTTCACCCTCCCCCTCTATCTCAACAAGAATCGGGACACCCTACCCCTAGACGTGAACGTGCAAAACGGATGGGTAGGGCTGAGTGGTGGGGCGAGGGGTGAAATGGGACTGGGTCCAGTTTCTGTATTTCATAATTGTTTCCACATCTGCAGATATGTGCCTTCAAAAACAATGGATATTGGCCTCAGCCCACAACTGATAAATGATGTCACAGTATGCTTGTGGATATGATCAGTACTTAAAGGCCCGTGTTTTTTTTTCCCCACTCTCCATTCACTCTCCAGTCCCTACACTCTGTATATAGAAACTAAGCTAATAAAAACACCCTGTTTTAAATTAATTGTTTTTGTGATGTCACAAAAATGTACACATTTGTGCATATCCCACCTACTCAGCCTACAGCTGCTTAGCCCCACCCATTCGCACTGAACTTATAAGAAGTGTTTCAAGATGGGCTGCCAATCAGAACTGAGCTCATTTGCATATATCAGGTTCAATAAAAAAGCACTGCAAGAAAAATGGAGGATATGGGCCCTTTAAAGAACTCTGACCAGCTGTGTTTCGTTAGAAAGACAGCGTAGTTAGTCCTGTTTAGTAGGATTTAGTGCAGTGTGCGAAGTGTTAAAACCTTGTATTGATAGTTTTTGTGGTGTTTTATGCAGTGCAGCACTGCTGATTCTTCTTTTCCTGTTCCAACCAATCAGACCCCCAGAAATACTGTGATGCATGTTACTGTATATTGTAAAAAAGCACTGATTTGGTTTGTTGCTCATCTGAAGTGTGTGAAGAGATCTTGAAGCCGCGGATGTTCAGACGTGTGTGAGTGTGTGTGTGTGTGTGTGTGTGTGTGTGTGTGAGTGAGTGAGAGTGTGTGAGTGTGTGTGTGTGTGTGTGTGAGTGAGTGTGTGTGAGTGAGTGTGTGTGTGTGTGAGTGTGAGTGTGTGTGTGTGTGTGTGTGTGTGTGTGTGTGTGAGTGAGTGTGTGTGTGTGAGTGTGTGTGTGTGTGTGAGTGAGTGTGTGTGAGTGAGTGTGTGTGTGTGTGTGTGTGTGTGTGTGTGAGTGAGTGTGTGTGAGTGAGTGTGTGTGTGTGAGTGTGTGTGTGTGTGACTGAGTGTGTTTGGAGATGGTGAGCGTGGCTGTGTGTTATGTAAGCTCTAATAGAACCTCTCCCAGATGACTCTCTCTAAGATTTCAGTTTCCGAGCCTTTCGCGTCCAAGAACGGTCACAGAGTCTCACATCTTTAACACAGATGTCTCAAATGTTTATTAAAGCGATAGTTCAGCCTCTCATTTACTCATCAGCTCATTTACCTTTTCAGTTTTGCCCTGACCCATTTTATCTAGATAACCCAAACACAGGTATTTATTTACAGATAATTCAGTGGCTCATGCAGCGGATCCACCCCTCATCTCCTCCACCTGTGTTTTGTCAACATTCAAGTAGGTGGTTGGAGGCTCATTGATCGCTGTTTAAAACCAAACGTTTCCTCTGAAACTACTCTCTTAAAAAAGATGGTGCTTCAAGGTTCTTCAGTAAAGGAAACGGTTCTACAAAGCACCCAAAGAGTTCTTCTGTTTGTTACGATGTCAAGCTGACATAACATTACAGCACATCTGCCTCTGTGTGACAGTGTAACAGCACATCTGTCTCCTTATCTGACATAACGTTACAGCACATCTGTCTCCTTATCTAACATAATGTTACAGCACATCTGTCTCCTTATCTGACATGTTACAGCACATCTGCCTCCTTATCTGACATGTTGCAGCACATCTGCCTCCTTATCTGACATGTTGCAGCACATCTGCCTCCTTATCTGACATGTTGCAGCACATCTGTCTCCTTATCTGACATAACGTTACAGCACATCTGTCTCTCTGTGACAGTGTTACAGCACATCTGTCTCCTTATCTGACATAACGTTACAGCACATCTGTCTCTCTGTGACAGTGTTACAGCACATCTGCCTCCTTATCTCACGTTACAGCACATCTGTCTCCTTGTCTGACAATGTTACAGCACATCTGTCTCTATGTGACAGTGTTACAGCACATCTGCCTCCTTGTCTGACAATGTTACGGCACGTCTAACTGGCCACTTTATTAGAAACACCAACCTTGTGCTTCCACTCACTGGCCACTTCATTAGAAACATCTACTTTGTACATCCACTAACTGACCACAAAACCGCTGGTTGAGAGTGGATTGTCCGCCCAAAAATATCCAGGCAAGTGTAGCTCTGTGGTTAGAAACTGACCACTGATGAAGGGCTAGAGGACGACTGATACAAACTGTGCATGAACAGATGAGCCAAGGTCTCTAACTGGACACCAGCAATGTGGAGCTACAGTAAAAGTACTAAAGTGGTAAATTGGTCAGTCAGTGTAGAAAAAAATGTAAATATGTGTAAATATAATATGAAATATGCATTTTCATCATGCAGACAGCCATGACTCACTGCAGATTAACATCTATAATTCAGTACAGAGAGCGCCCTTTGTTTATTTAATTCATAGTCAAAACAGTCATTAAGAACTAATGAATCATTTTTCAGGAGACGTTTCTGAGGAGATTAGATGTAAAATGGTCCACTTGTGAGATCAGAGAGAAAGTTAAAGGAAGAAACGGGAGTAAATAATTCACTCGGTGTGAAACAGCTTGAACAGCCGTGTAGAATAACTCTGTTTGTCTTTTCTTTCTTTTGTGGTTTTTCTCTCACTCTTTCCGTCCGTTTGAGAGCAGCAGTGATGTTTCTCTGTCTGAAAGGTTACGGTGGTTTCTGAGAGGCTGTTTTCTGTGTTTGTCCTCCGCAGGTGGAAGTGTTTCTGTGCTGTTGGTTTGAAGAACTTTGGAAATGTGACCTTCTGAACTTTTCACTCTTCTGTTTTTCCTTCATTCTGTCCATTTGTTTGACCTTGAGTTCAAACCCTGACACCGAAACACCCACCTGCACCGCTGCCCTGAAACCAGAGAGGAGGGCAGTGCTGTCCGTCCTGTTGGCTGCTGAATAAGAGTCTGAAATACTGATCTGAAGGAGCTCTGGTTTTGTAAAGTTAGAGTTGATTCTAATCGTGTGGAATGGTGTTCAGTAAAGTATGAGCTCATTTTTTGGGGCACAGATAAAATAATCTGGCTTTTTTCAAATGCAAAGTGCAAAAAAAATCCATATGTTAGTTTTTGTTCCCCTTCTGTGTGAATAGTTTCTCCAGTCTCTCAGTTAAAGTTCTAAACCACAGCAAGTTAATCAAATATGTTAAAATTTGAGATTTAATTTCCTTAAGAATCACTGTGGGTTCAGTGTGAGGTCAGATATTTACAGCTCTAGTCTTTAAATCTAAATCGTTTAAAGCATATAGGCTGTGCAGCGCTGTTAACTGGTTAATGATATCAGTGCTTCATTCCTGTTAAACATATTCAGTAAATACAGATCAGCTGTAACTGATCTTCTGTTGTTATTTCAATAAACCTAATATCAGTGGTCAGTGTGCAAAATGCCCCCTGGTATTCGGGGGCTCCTATGTTGGCTTACTCACCATAGCGGTGCTGATGCTGGTTTTAATGGCAAAAATGTTTGATTTAACAATTTTCGTTCTGGAAATGCTCTTCTAATCGTTGAGTGTGTTGACATGCACCTGATAATCCGATCATAATCAGATTTCTGCAGTTATCTGATTATTCAAATGGTCGTGTAAACAGCACACTGATTTCTCAGATCGGCGTAAGGTCTAGAAATCTGATAAAGAGGTTGGATTTTAGCTCAGTAATCAGATTTCTCAGTGCTGTGAACTCTTACTCTGATTTCTTTCGGATTTCTCAGTCTGAGCATGTGTGAAAACAGATGGTGGTCCCGGAAATAAGTCAGCAGCGTCGCCACGAAACGCAGCAAAACACTTCTGGAGCGACACTGAAACCAAATACATCCTCAACGAAATGAAGGATTTAAATGTTCTTCATCTTCTAGACGATGTTTGTTTATATTTTCAGGTAAAGTGGTGCGATGTTTAAAAAAAGAAAAAGCCGCAGCATGAAGTTTTACGTCATGTTTACATCACGTCTTCTTCTGTGAGTTTATTGGCTGGTTGTAAAGCAGAAATCTGATTACTGTCTGACTCACATAGACCTGCAGTTTCCCCATTGTCTGCTTACTCAAGCGCATGTAAACGCGTTGATCAGATATTGACCAAATCTGATTTTCTGCAGTTATCGGATTATTAGGTGCATGTAAACACACTCACTCACTGAGACCTTACTCATCTCCTCTTTTGTCTTCGGTTTGAGAAATGAGTAATAGTTCACTCTGCCAGTCTTTTGGGAAAATTTGGCGAGTTTTCAGATTTACAAATATGTTTGGCAAACTGTAAAGTTTTTCAGAGGTACAGGTGCAGTTTCTAGGCTACGAAGGACCAAATACTTGAACCAGTCTGCTACTGCGCCACCCTGAGGCAGAGCAGTGCTGCAGCTCCAGTTAGTCAAAAATACCAAAGACAGAAGCTTGTCGGTTGTGGTTGAAGCAGATAAACAATGACAGCATAACGTCTTAATATGTCATAAATATCAGTTTATTTTCAGAGATTTTTAATTTTGACACATTCAGGAAGTCCTATAGGTTAATCAGGGGGTCCCGAACCCCCCAGGTCCCTCTGTATTTCGCCTCTTGTCCATGGCGAAAAATGGCTGTCAGATCTCGGCCTCCAGTCTGGGACAAAAACATCAAAACTCAGTCAAAAAAAATTGAAAAAACCCACCTCTACAATAGTGCTAATTTCTTCTAGCGCCTCTATGGGATTTCTAATAGTCTGTTAGCACTGAGCTAACGCTGAGCATTTTTTTGGCTGTTTTATTTTTTCCATTTCTGATTTTACCTGTATGTATCAGTTTTACAGTGACTTTTTCTGTAAAAAGTCCTGAGCTGCTGTTTTATGTTCCTAACAACCACCTGAAACCTGGTCAGACCTCGGCTCATATTCAGTCATTGACATATCTAGAACTTCCAGAAGGACCGTTTTAAACTGAAAGTTGATTGGTTGATTCCACTGTCCCTTTTTAATAATGTTGGCTGTCAATCTGACGTGTTAGGCCTTCAGTTCAGCTCCTGAAGTCCTAACCAATGGCTGAGCTTGCTTGGCTGTATCTACCTAAAAGGGGCATTTCAAGATCTTAACCTTTTTGTTTCCAACCCAAACTTAATAAAAGTATTACTGCAATACTTAGAAAGTTTAAATACAGTGAGCATGATGATTATATTAGAAAATTAAGCTAAAAAGTATGTTTATTAATGGTTACATGGACATATTTTTAGTTCTTCGAAGGCCTGGAAGGCCCAGAGAGCCGTATAAAGAATATTATTTCCTTTTATTATTATAGTTTTATTACTATCATTACTGGTTACTGGACGTGGAGTGCTGGGACAGAAATGGACAAATATCATTTCTGTTCAGAACTGACCAAAATGAGATGTTTTAGTTTCTAATTCCTGTTCAAGTTTTCTCTCAGTGATGTTCCTGTGTTTTGATTTCCTTCTGTGAAAAATATCGTTCGCTTTGCTTTTCTGTCTGTTCCCTGTACTGTTTTAATCTCTGCTCATCATTTGATGCTGTTCAGTGGAACGTTCTGCTAATATCGTTAGCGGTTCCAGCGCTATGCGTCAGAAGAAGCAGGAAAGCCTCTCTGTGTTAACAGCTCTGAGTGGACCGTCTCAGTCTCGAGTGCAGCGGCTCTGTTAGTCCATTTGTAAATCGGTACAGCTTCTCTCTGTTTACTGTGTTTCAGGCAATGAGAGCGGCTGAGATGTTTTCCTCTGTTTCGACCTCATTAGGAATAAAACAGCGCTCTTTCTGAAATAATGAGGGGCCTGTTTATGAAAAGATTAGGATCAGTTCTAAACCAAAGGATGAAGTGATGTAGTCACATGTGACATGGAAGCTTTCTGTCCAGAGCAAAGATAAAAACGTTTGGTGGTCATTAAGCACTGGAGTTGCAGCTTCTAGAGGGAGGATTTGTGCGGTTTTCCAGCTGCTGCTGAGTTTCTTTGATCATTAGTTAAAATCTGTGATCTTTGAATGTTTAATGTGATGTCCGGTGGGCGATTTAGTGGCTTGTCTGTGAAAAAGTTCTGGCATCCAGTGACCTGCCTTGAAATAAAAGAGCTACAACATAATAAACAGATAACTTACCCACTGACCTCAGGCTCAGGTTGGAGAATGGACATGTTGCCTCCTTCTTCCCAGCCATGAAGGACTCTGAATTCCTGATTTGCAGTTTGTGTGTTTTTCTTTGTTTTCTTTCAGGTAAAGAAAAATACAGTGGGCGTTACTTTTATTTGTTTGTTTGTTTGTTTGTTTGTATAATGGCCCGGTTTTTATCAAAAAAGACGGTGCATGTCTGACGTCATCATTTTCTAACTTCTTACTTGCAGCACAAGTACAGCCAAATGCTGACTGTGCAAATTCAGTTTTGCTGCAGGGCTGAGCTGCAGAGTCTACGATGGATCGTTTCTGGTGATGGATCTACGAATTAAAAAAAATAATGACATCAGGCTGGCACTTTCTTTTTTGACAAAAATAGGGCCATTTACCAAACAAACTACAAACAAATAATAATAATATATAATAGTAGAGCCCACTGTCTGAAAAAAACAAAGAAAAGCACACATTAAATGGCAAATCAGGAATTCAGAGTCATTCATGGCTGGGAGAGAAGGCAACACATCCATTCTTAGCCATATCAGCTCCACTTACTATATAGGTGCACTTTGTAGTTCTACAGTTACAGACTGTAGTCCATCTGTTTCTCTGATACTTTGTTAGCCCCCTTTTACCCTGTTCTTCAGTGGTCAGGACCCCCATGGACCCTCACAGAGCAGGTACTATTTGGGTGGTGGGTCATTCTCAGCACTGCAGTAACACTGACGTGGTGGTGGGGTGTTAGTGTGTGTTGCGCTGGTCTGAGTGGATCAGACACAGCAGTGCTGCTGGAGTTTTTAAACACCTCAGTGTCACTGCTGGACTGAGAATAGTCCACCAACCAAATTTGTCCAGCCAACAGCATCCTGTGGGCAGCGTCCTGTGACCACTGATGAAGGACTAGAGGATGACCAACACAAACTGTGCAGCAGCAGATGAGCTATCGTCTCTGACTTTACATCTATATATATATATATATATATATATATATATATATACATATATATATATATATATATATATATATATACACAATATCACTGCTGTTGGAATAAAACCTTATATTTCAAATGGTAACTTCACAGGAGAAGGTAAAAACATACTCTTCTTTTAATGTAAGTCAGTGGAACCAGACTTTTTACCAAGTCATTTTGGGCTGTTTCTTTTGATCCATTGAACCTCATGTCAAAAAAACCATGTATTCTAAACTATACTAAAAAACCTTTTTATATATATAGTATATCTATATATATATATATATATATATTATATATATATATATATATAATTCAATATGTTCCACATTGTTTTTCAGTATTTCCTGATATTTAACATTGATGAGTCCATCCCTCCTCACTGCTGCTGCTCTGTAAAAGAATTCAGACTAATCTGAAGCACTTAGTGAGTAACATTCTTTACGGTTAACTCTGAGATCCTGGATGTCGTTAGACAAGACTAAAAACTAAAAAACAAACAGGAACCACTATTTCTGGCATTTTGTGTCATGGACTATATAAAGGATGTGGTGCTCATTATCTATCAGATACAGCAGTTAAAATATCACTGTGTTTATTGCAATATACAGTTCATAAATAACCCAGCCTTCAATGCTGATATTGACAAAATATCACCCGTCACTATAGAGCATCGATCTCTATGGGCTGTGGTTAAGTGGTCAGCCAATCCAGAGGGTTCTTCAGATGTATTTTAGCCTGTGGTTTTCCATGTTATTTCCAAAGTAATAAAATATCATGGCATCACACTATCAGGTGATATTTAGGCTTCTGTTAATCTGGTTAACGAGTTGGCTTTATTAATAAAGTTAATGAGCCCATTTTTCCTGGCTACACTGATTTGATTGGATCACTTTATTCTGTTTTCTTTTCTTAAAAGAAAAATTGTAAAGATATTTTAAATTTTATGGGCATTATATCATAGATATTATGCTCATTATCTCTCAAATATAGCATTAAAATTATTGCTAAAACGGTCACAGTATGGCAGTATCACAGTAAATCTGTAAAGATGATGTATTGCTGAGCACTGCAACAACACATATGGTCATAAAGCCCAGCTTCTCTAGTTCACTGTGAAGCCTGCTGACACCTCAAATGGTTCTTCATGTTGAACAGCGTCTTGTAAACGCATCAGCAGCAACACGTTTGGTGTGAAACCTCACAAACGCAGCAGTAGCTTCTCTTTTTTATGTCCCGGCTTCTTAATAGGTTTCATAACTGTTCTCCTAATTTCACTAACATTGTTTCTATACAACCAGAACGTCTAGCTGTTCGGTTGGAGATGCTGTCAGTCTTTTTAATGGAAAGTTGAGGAGCTGTGGGAGAGATCAGGTGTTTATGACCAGGATCACATGACTCACCTGTGGTTTGGCGCGTGCGTGTGTGTGTTCTCTGCTCGGTCAGTGAGTGTGTAATAACATCTGTGTGGCAGTTGGAGTCTGAATTTATGATGATGAAAGCAGAGCTTCTCTAGAGCTGTACCGTTACGCTGTGTTCCACTTCAAGACTTCATGGCCCACACACTCCAGCCCGTTTACTGTAATGGAGCCCAGCTGCAGGTCTAATGGAGTGAAGGAGGTGTGGGCCTGTCACGCAGCTGCATGCTGGGGCTGCTTTGAAAACCACTGCACTGAAACGTCTTTGCAGACCAAGTTACACAGAGCGGAATACTGTAGCTGCTTGGGACGGCTGCATGCTGGGGCCCACTGTAGCACTGCAATTAGGGCCACTGCAGTATGGAGCCTATTGTAGCTCTCCTGCATTTTGGGCTCCACTGTAAGTCTGTTACAGGTTTTGCTGCTTGCTGGGGCCCACTGTAGCTTTGCTGTAGGAGCTACTGCATGCAGAGGCCCAGTGTTACTGTGTGTCATGCTGGGACCCACTATAGCTTTGCCGTAGGGGCCGCTGCATGCTGGGGTCCACTTGCCACTCTGTTGAATTCTGGGGCCTAGTGTAAGTCCGAAACAGGTACTGCTTCATGCTGGTCCCGTTGTAGGTCTGGCACTGAGACTGCTGCATGCTGGGACATACTTGTCACTCTGCTGCATTCTGGGGACAAGTGTAAGTCCATGACAGGTACTGCTGCATGCTGGGGCCCACTGTAGCTCTAACATGGAGACTGCTGCTTTCTGGGGCCCACTTGTCGCTCTGCGGCATTCTGGGGCCTAGTGTAAGACCGAAACAGGTACTCCTGCACAGTGGGGCCCATTGTTCCTCTGCCACAGAGACTGCTGCATGCTGGGGCCCCCTTCTAGCTCTGCTGCATTCTGGGGCCTATTGTAAGTCCAAAACAGGTACTGCTGCATGCTGGGGCCCATTGTAACTTTGGCATAAAAGCTGCTGGTCCACTGTAGCCCTGCTGCAGGCTAGTGTTCACTGCTGTGTTCTGTCAGAGTGCTGCTGCATAGTGCAGTCCACTGTACCACAGGGCCCACGACATACTGAGGCCTACAGTAGCTCTGCCTCAGGAACCACTGCATACTGGAAACCCACATTTGCTCTGCTGCGCCTTGAGACCCAGTATAGCTTTGCCACAAGAACCGCTGCATGCTGGAGCCCACAGTATCTCATCCATTGCTTTACTGCTTTAGCCTCTGCCAAGTCAGATGGTTTGTGTCACATAGTAGAGTGGGAGAGAGAGCCAGGAAAGGCGGAGTGGAGGAAAGAGGAGGCAGAAGGGTCTTCCCTTCAGAGACTGAACATCTGGAGTCCACCTGCAGCTGGACCTCTCTCTCTCTCTCTCTCTCTCTGTCTGCCGCTCTCTGGTTGTACATCTGAGACTGTGAATATAAGGTTTGTGGTATCGACCAGAAATCATAAAGCATTTTTGAAAGGCCTCATGATGTTTTCACAAAGATGCATTTTTTTTCCTTTACAAATGAGTGGTGGAATGCTCAAAAAGTAGCTGTGAATGACTGATACAAGTACACACCCTAGCAACTACCTGGAACACCGAAGCAACCACCTGGCAACCCCCATAACAACCGTGATGGATACCACAGTAACTATTAGCAATACCCTAAGAATCAATTTAAAAACCGTAGCAACCACATAACAATCCCTGAGCAACCACCATAGATACCATAGGGACCATCTAGCAACCACATGGAACACCATAGCAACCCCCATAACAACCATGATGGATACCATAGTAACTACTAGCAGTACCCTAACAATAAACTTAAAACCATAGCAATCCCTGAGCAACCACATAGTAATCCCATAGCAACCATCAAACAACCACCTGGAACACCATTGCAACCACCTAGCAATTACAGAGCAACCGCCATAGATACCATAGCAACCATCTAGTAACCATATACATATATATATATGTGTGTGTGTGTGTGTGTGTGTGTGTGTGTGTGTGTGTGTGTATACCCCTCTAGCCCACGCTTGGCATTGGACAAGGAGACCTCAGGCTCATGTGCAGCTGCTCCAGAGCCCATTCTGTTGGTCAGTGCTTTTAAGTGGAGGTTGTACACCCTGTATTTCAGCACTGGGTGACCTTAAAGTAGCTGAATTCACTCAGTAGAAGGGCCGTCTAGATACTTTTGGACAATGTCAGTATGTAGTAATACTTTAGTTTTTGTGTTTAGCAGTGAAAAAACTCTGTGTTCTGTTTTCTCCTCCTGTCTGTTCACTATTTTTTCCACCACTGTATTTCATTACTGAACCCAGGCACTGACATCCACGGCTGACCACAGCGCCCACTAGTGGACTTCTCAGTCAGTGCTAGCCTAAGAAATTGTTACCACACACAGGAACACTCTACTCAGGACTTTTAACCTCTGTACGCTGTAATCACTCCCTGCTGTGTGTGGGTGTGTGTGTGTGTGTGTGTGTGTGGGTGTGTGTGTCTGTGTGTGGGTGTGTGTGTCTGTGTGTGTGTGGGTGTGTGTGTCTGTGTGTGGGTGTGTGTGTGTGTGTGTGTGTGTGTCTGTGTGTGGGTGTGTGTGTCTGTGTGTGGGTGTGTGGGTGTGTGTGTTGGTGGGGGGAAAAAGGTGAGAAGAAACTGAGTGTATGAGTGGATGGAGATATAAGGGGAGAGAGTGAATGAGAAAAAAAGAGAGTAGAAGAAAGAACAAGAGAGAGAGAATAAGAGAAGGGAAGAAAGGCAGAAAAATGACAAAAAAAGAATGAAAGGGTTCAAAAATGGTAACAGTGGGAGAAACAAGGAAGAAAGAATGAGAATGAATGAATGAATGAATGAAAGAAGAAAGAAAAGGGATATGTATGTGTATATATATATATGTAGAGAAGAAAGTCTGAGAGATCAAGAAAGAATGAAAGAGAGAAAAGGAAAAGGGGAGAAAGAGAAAGAAGGTATGAGAGAAGAAAAAAGAAAGGAATAGGTAGAAAAATGAGAGAAAAGAAAGGTAGAAAGAAAAAAGAGAGAGATAAGAAAGGTAGAAAGAAAAAAAGAGGTAGAGAGAGAAAAGAAAGAGGTAGAGAGAAGAAAGGGAGAAAGAAAGAAGGTATGAGAGAAGTAGAAAGAGCGATAGAGTGTAGAAAGAATGAGAGAAGAAAGAACGAGAAAAGGAAGAATGAAAAGAGAGAGAAGAAGGAATGAGAGGGATTCAAATAGTGTCATGCTAACAGAAGCTGGTGGCGCATTAACCAGACTGAACGCCTACTGACGCTGCCTCGCTCTCTCTCGCTCGCTCTCTCTCTCTCTGTCTCTCTCGCTCGCTCTCTCTCTCTCCGTCTCTCTCGCTCGCTCTCTCTCCGTCTCTCTTGCTCTCTCTCTCTCCGTCTCTCTCGCTCTCTCTCGCTCTCTCTCTCTCGCTCTCTCTCGCTCTCTCACTCTGTTTTTCCCCAATGTGTCCTCTCTCACTTTTATAGTCGCTGGGGTTTTTCTGTCCTTTTCTCTGAGGAGAGAGAGAGAGAGGGAGAGAGAGAGAGCAGTTAAGTGACTACAGCAGGGAGAGGAGGACGAGGCTGAGTGACGGAGCTCTTTTTTCTCTTTTTTGTGTGTTTTTGTTTTTTTTTCCCTCTCTCTTTTTCGGCGATGCCGGAGTCACCCAGACTTCTGCTTTCTCTTCCGGGAAAATGATAAAGAAAAGAAAGAAAGAAACGAGAGAGACACAGACGAGAGCGAACAGCCGACCTGCTGCTGGACCACCGGCTCGGAGAGTGTGAGAGGAGAGCTGTCTGTCCTCTCTCTGTCTCTCTGTCTGTCTCTCTCTCTCTCTCTGTCTGTCTCTCTGTCTCTCTGTTTATGAGGATGAAGTGGAGCCTCTTGAGGAGAAACCTGTCGTAACCCACGCAAACGAAA
This sequence comes from Colossoma macropomum, assembly GCF_904425465.1. NCBI lineage: Eukaryota > Metazoa > Chordata > Actinopteri > Characiformes > Serrasalmidae > Colossoma > Colossoma macropomum. The sequence continues at coordinate 1,139,212 of NW_023494790.1, forward strand.
GAAACAGAAGGGGGAGGGGGGAGGGAGAGGGGTGAAGGAGTGGGGTGGGGAGGGGGAGGAAGAGAGGCAGAAGGAGTGGAGGAGTGCAGGGAGACCCCCCGGAGGGCACATGGACCAAAACTCATCTTTTTTCTTCCCTTTATTGCTGCCCCCTCCCTCGCTTTATTCCTGGCTGCTGTTTGTAGCTGTTAAGGTGAAGAATGTGGAGGCAGCGATTTACAGGCAAGCACAACATCTCCCTTTATCTCTCTCTCTCTCTCTCTCTCTCTCTCTCTCTCTCGTACTCTTTCTCTATTGCTCACTTTCCTTTTCTCTCCCCTCTCACCACTCTTTTTCTGTCTTGCTCTCTCTATTTATCTCTCTCTCTCTCATTTATGCTCTCTCTCTCCCTCTCCTGTTCTCTTTTTCTCTCTCTTTCCTGTTTTCTCTCTCTCCCTTTTCCCAGTTCTCTCTCTCTCTCTCTCTCTCTCTCTTCTCTTTCCTGTTCTTTCTCTCCCTCTATCTCTCTCCCTCTATCTCTCTCCTCTCACTCTCTATGCTCTCTTTCTTTTCTTCTCTTGCTCTCTTTCTGTTTCACTCCTGTTTTCTTTCCTCTCTCTCTCTCTCTCTCTCTCTCTCTCTCTCTCTCTCTCTCTCTCTCTCTCTGTTTCACTCCTGTTTTCTTTCCTCTCTCTCTCTCTCTCTCTCTCTCTCAGTGAATGGGTGGGGTTGGCAGAAGCAGGACAAGTGGTCTTTTGTGTTTTGCTCTGAGGGAGTAAGCGAGTGAGCGAGCGAGAGAGTGAGTGAGTGTTGAAGGGTCTCCTGTACTTCCTCCAGACCCCCCCCCCGCAGGTCTTGTGTGGAGTGTGTGCTGGAATCTTCTGTGCTGTTGTTTCATCACATTAGCTGAAGAGTTTTTGTGTTTCTAAGTGACTTTGAGACCATGATGCTGCTTTAAAGGGCTCATATCCTGCATTTTTCACCTTTACGGTCCTCTTATGATGTTTGTGAGGGTTTATGTACCAAAAACGATCATCGAAATTCATTTGCATATCACTGCTGACGGAATAAAACCTCGTGTCTCCAAAATGGCAACTTTACAGGAGAAGGAAAAAACTTTATGTACTCTTAATGTAAGTCAGTGGAAGCAGACGTTTTTCCAAGTCATTCTGGGTCGTTTCTTTTGGCCCATTCATCATGAAATTTACACCTAATGTGAAGAGCGACAGGCATTTTCAAACTGTCAAAAACTGAAATTCGACAAGGTTTTGTTCCGACAGCGGTGATTTGACCATTTTCCAGCTTCTCTTTATTCCTTAGAGATAAATGGCCTGTTTTTGTTCCTGTCCCTTTAAGACTGATATATCGCTGTTGTCGGAACAAAACCGCGCATCTCTGTTTTTGTTGTTTTTCCATTTTTGACATAATTTGAAATTGCGTGCTGCCCTTTACAGTGAGTGTGTTTACATGCACTTAATAATCCAGTAACTGCAGAAAATCAGATTTTGTCAGTAACATGTTTACATGCGCTTGAGTAATCAGATAATGGGGAACCCCAGGTCTACAGTCAGACAGTAATCAGATTTCTGCTTTACAACCAGCCAATAAACTCACAGAAGAAGATGTGACGTAAACATAACGTAAAACTCAAACTTCATGACGTGGCTTTTTTTAAACATCACACCACTTTACCTGAAAATATGAACAAACATCGACTAGAAGATGAAGAATATTTAAATCCTTCATTTCGTTGAGCATGTATTTGGTTCGACGCTGCTCACTTATTTCCAGTGCCGTCGTCTGATTTCACACACGCTTAGACTGAGAAATCCGAAAGAAATCAGAGTAAGAGTTTACAGCACTGAGAAATCTGATTACTGAGCTAAAATCCAGCCTCTTTATCAGATTTCTAGATCAGAGTGTGCTGTTCACATGACCATTTGGATAAATCAGAACTGCAGAGGTCCGATTATGATCGGATTATTGGGTGCATGTAAACACACTCACTGGGTGTAAATTTCGTGATGAATGGACCTAAAAAATTTACCCAGAATTACTCTGAAAAAAGTTCTGATTCTGTTGACCTGCATTAAGGTTAGTCATTTTTTTTCTTCTTCTGTGAAATTGTCATTTTAGAGATATGAGATTCTTAACAGCAGCGATATGTAAATGAGCTCTGTTGTAGTTGGCTGCTCTGTACTGTGCTTCATTCACAAGAAGGTTTGGGCTGAAACACTGCTTATCATTTTGGTGTAAATGGGCGGGGCTAAACTGCTACTGGCCTAATATTTAAATGCACTGGCTTGTTTTTGACATTTCATGTGTTTACATACTTCTTCAGATACTTCAGATAAAAAAAGATGCTTTTCCATCATATAGACTCTTTAAATCATAGGCTGAATCTGGTATGTTTATGTATATTCTGGCCCTAGTTTGGCCTTCCTGATGTCTTATTTGTGGTACTGTGCAAAAGTCAGAGGGCACACTTTCATCACTCTCATTTCCAGTCAAAACAGCCATTAAAAACAAGTTATTTCAGGAGATTAGATGTAAAATAATCCACTTGCATAAGGAAGGAGAAAATGAATAAACAGGAGCTTCCAAAAACTGATTAAGAGCTCCAGAGTAAATGTGTCTCCTAAAAACCACCTGGAAGAGCTGGTCGACCCCAAAACTGCCCCCATCAGATAAACAGCACTTAAAGCTTTCATCTCTGAGAGAGAGGAGAAAATCAAGCTGCTTCAGATCTGAAAACATCCACAGGTGTTTCTGTCCATCCTTCCACTGTGAGAAGACGACTCAGCGCTGTGGGTCTGAAAGGATGTGTAGCTGATCAAGAAGAACCTCACTGAGAAAAGGAGACGGACACATCAAACAAAGAAGCTGAACGATGGACTGACCACCCCAGAGTCCAGACCTCAACACCACTGAATGTGTTTGGGATTAGGGTGTTTTGTGACTTGCACAGCACTGTGTATGTTGGTGTTTTAATTCACTCAATTAGATTTATTTATATTGGGCAGCTCTCTGTACAGCGGTTATGATGGGAAGCTCACTATGATTGGATTTTAAGGCCAAAATCTTCTCAAAACTATCATAAAACAGTGTCTCAGTCATCAGGCAGTGAATTCATAACCATTTCATGTAGGAACTTTCTGTGAGGGAGCTTTTAGAGGTGGACGTCTGGTTCCTATCACCACCACTGTGAACAGTTCTGACTCGGTAAGTTTCTCACCAAACCACTCTGAATGACTCTGTTTACATCTTATCTAAGTTAGTCTCGTGCAGTGAGACAGGCGTATTCTTGAATTAATAGTAATGAATTATTAGGTTTTGCATATATGACACCCCCTCCAACTGGTGGTGGTGCAGCCCTGCTTTGGCCAGCATTTGCTGATTTTAAATTGCTGACTTTACTTGGCCTGTGGATCAATACTGAGCTCTCAGACACATTCTGAAGTGTATGTTTAAATTAAAAACCAATTTGATTTACGTTGTCATTAAACTGTTTAATCAGCTTTATTCATAAAGACATTATTATTGTTTAAACCTGGAGGAGCTCCGAGCAGCTGTGCTGATTTTATTCAGTTTTGACCAGGAACCACAAATCCCAGAACCAGCAGCAGGAAATCATTTGTTCAGTTATAATTTGGGGAAATCTGCCAGAGTTTGTTTCCCAGTGATCAAACCCAGCCGTCACAGCCCTGCTGCCCTGGGGGGACACAAAACTGGGAGAAACTGGCTGAAATAGAAACTGAATGGAACTAATAATGTGGGGAAAGAAAACTGAAAAGAGTAAATATTCATTTGTGATAGTAAAATTAAAGCAAAAATGATGAGCTAGGAATTATTTTTTAATAAAAACAGTACATAAAAATAAAAATTAGGAAACGTTAAGATAAATAAGACAGATCAGGAGGACCAATTACACAAATAAATAAAAAAAATAGTAATAATAACAGGACTCTGTACCTTGGCACAGTGTAGAAGCTAATATTGTTCACCCCATTAGACTTCAGGACTTGCCCTTTGCAGGGATCCCTAAAAACTTTTAAAAACGTTTGGCTCTATAGTTGCCCACTCTTTTAGAATCTGGAAGGAGGTGGAAGCAATTATGGGAGGCCCCTTTCCCTACACTAGTAAAACACCTCTCTGGCATGATAGTAACCTCAATACAATTGGCCATTTGTACATAAAGTTTGGCATACATACCCTAAAAGATATTTTAATGAGGAGGGTTTGAAGTTATTTCAAGATCTCAGAGAAGAGTTTATCTTGCCTGGTTTTTCCTTTTTTTTAAATCTAAGACTGAGATCTGCCCTAAAGGCTTATGGTGGCCCCTGGTCCAACCAAATCACCTCACACCCTCTACAGAAATGGATAGATTCTACTGCTGTATCAGGAGGCATGGTATCTATGGTGAACGTGTCACTTAAACGATCATATTCTAATCTTTCAGCGTCTTTGTTTTGGGAGAAGGAACTTAATGTTAAACTGAATTGGGTTACAGTGTGGAAGAATTGCTTTATTACTTCAGAAAACCCTTCACACCACATAATTCATATTCAGTTCATACAAAAAGCGTATTTCACTCCTGATCTGCTGTATAATTGTCATTTGTGTAACTCAGCAATAGTCGGTACATATATGCGTATGTTTTGGACGTGTCCTATCGTGGGTGTCTTTTGGTCATATGTTCAAGATGCTCTCTCTAGTATTTTGGGAAAATCTGTACACAAAGATCCCCGGACTTTCCTCCTACTTGATGATTCTGCAGAATTGTTTTCTACTCATCAAAAAAGGATTTTTTTTGGTCAAAAAGACAAAACTGAAAATATGGTTTGACCCTCCGTTCCTAAGCATCTTCTTTGGCTTGCTTATTTTCGGGACATCACTCTTTTGGAATGTACAACAGCCAAAATCAGAACGACTGTGTCCTGGTCAGATACTGAGAGCGAATGGTTAACAGCAGTGAGAGCATAGCAGCCTTCAGTACTGATATGAGGGTGGAAACTTCAGTACACTGAGTTCATTTATCTATTTAGGTATTAATTTGTTTGTATGTCTTTTCCTCTTGTGTGGTTTTGCCACTGACCATCACTGCTGTCATCGCTGGTGTTACTGCTGTGATGTCTAGCGATGGTTGTTGACTCTGTACTGTGTTTGTTGTGGGGAGCTCTGTGAGCATGTCCTGGGCTTTTTGAACATAGTTCTTGTGTTCTTTGCATTTGCTTGTTAATAAAATATTGATCACAACAAAAAATAATTAATAATAATTAATTATAGTAAGTAAATAATTATTAATAATTAAAATAATTAAAAATAGTAAATAAAACTACTGAGTAGGGTAAGAATAAAAAATAAAGTAGAAAACAAAAGTAAAACATTAATTAATAGTAATGATAGTCATAAAATATTAAAAATAAGTATAATAAATGACAAAAAATAGATCAACCAAGAAAATAGCTAAAATAAATCATATAACATAAGCTAAAATATTAAAAAAATAAACAAACTCAACTGAAACCGTTGCCGGCTGAGTGGAGGTGGTTTAGAGATTAAAGTTTAACATGGTGGAGTGATATTACGCCGCTGAGCTGGACTCTTGGCTAATTGAAACTAGAAATGACCGTGAATGTCACCATTCTAACATTTGCTCAAATCCAGAGTTTAAAATATCATTTGAAAATAATAGCTCTTAATTTAGATACACAAAAGCTAAACTGTGTGCTAAAGTATCTCATTAGGCTGAAAGAGATTTTGACCAGCTGTCAGTAAAGCTTGTCCAACTTAGCAACAGTTGCTACAAAAGAACGGCAGCGAAGGCTCAGTCTGCTTAAATTATACAGTCTCAATTTGACTAATGAGCTGTTTATTTATTTATTTATTTATTTATGTATTTATTTTAATATATAGGGACCCGCGGGGCACAGCCTTCGATATACATCGAGAAAAAGATGCTGATAAAGTCGCAACTTGTACAGTGAAGTGAAGCCACACGGCCTCCTTATTGATTCTCTGTAAAATGGGTGAAATGGAACGAAAATGCCGAGATGTACTGAGTTTTCCTACAACAGTACACAAATTAACAGGTCCTGGCAAGACATGTTGTGAGTATCAGTGTAGAAGTTTTGTTTTATGACTAATATAATATAATTTATACAACAGTGAGTTCCGGCCACGCGAGCTGGTTGAGAGTCGTTCTAACTGTGCTGTTATTTCACCATAAAATCACAGGTTTCTCACAAGCAATTTGAACGTTTTTACTTCTTACTTTGCCACAAACAGAAAACGGACACTTTTAAGATCACATTTGACCGACAGCCGATTTGGTCAGACTCTGAAGATGAGACGACACTAAATTCCCAAACTGTCATCACCACTGAGCAGCTTTTCAGTCGGCAGCTGTGACAGAAGAACAGCTGAACAACCTGGAATCAGCCAGAAATGAACCCAACACCATTCGCCAAACTAAATGGGCTGTAAGATGCTTTACAGACTGGCTGGAACAAAACAACATTAATACTGATCTGGCAAAAACTGACAAACTGAGCTGAACTTGATATTGCGGCAGTTTTATGGCTCAGTCTGATTTGGTCAGACTCTGAAGATCAGACTACACGTTTGGCGAATGGTATTGGGTTCATTTCTGGCTGATTCCAGGTTGTTCAGCGGTTCTTCTGTCTCAGCTGCCGACTGAAAAGCTGCTCAGTGGTGATGACAGTTTGGGAATTTAGTGTGTGGAGCTGGAGAACGAACTGCCGGCTGTGCAGCGAGTGGGCGGAGCTCGTTACTCTGACGTAGCAACAAGCTACAAGCTTATTCTTATAGTTCTCTCTCTCCATTTTAATCCCTCATTCTTTCGTTCTCTCTGTCTCTCATTCTCTTACTCATTCTCTCTCTCCCTCTCTTTCTCTTTCTCTTTCTCTCTCATTCTCTTATTTTCTCTTACTCCTTCTTTCATTCTTATTCTCTTATTTCTCATCCTCTCATTTCTCTCTTTCTTATTCATATAGTCCTCTCTCCATTTTAATCCCTCGTTCTTTCTTTTTCTTACACCCTCTCTCTTTCTCTCTCTCTCTCATTCTCTCTCTCTCTCTCTCATTCTCTTATTTTCTCTTACTCTTTCTTTCATTCTTATTCTCTTCTATTTCTCATCTTCTCATTTCTCTTTCTGATTCTTATAGTTCTCTCTCTCTAATCTCTCATTCTTTCATTCTCTTACTCTCTCTCTCTCTCTCTGTTTGGTCACACATGTCAGTGTATCACGGTCATGCTGATAAGCTGTTGAGCTATCGCTATGACAACAGTAGCAGGCTCTCTCTTTGGCCGTGCCGGTGAGTTCCTGCGTTCCGCCGCTTACATTCTCTCCATTCCTCAGTTTTCACTCTTTATTTCCTGACTCTCTCCCTCTCTCCCTCTCTCTCTCTCCGTCTGTCAGTGTGGGGTTGTGTACGGATGACCTTGCGCTTTTTATAATCTCACCACACATCTTCCACCTTTCCTGACTCTCTTTATCTCTCTCTCTTTCTTTCTTTCTCTCTCTCTCTCTCGAACACAACCGTTAACTCTGTCACTTCAGCTCAGCTCAGTAAGCTTTATTGGTGCGACTGTACTGAGTTACAGTGTTGATTTTATGGCCAACCTCCTTTTCTTTACAGCCAAATCAGCCGATGGCATTTATTTATTTATTTATTTGTTTATTTATATTTAGTGCCTTGTTTTTGCACAAAGTTTGACTTGTCTTTGACTTGTTTTTAATCTTTAGCGGGCGCTAAAACAATCATTCTGCATGTTGCACATATGCAAATTCATCACATTATAAACAATAATTTCGACCATGTGTTCAGTGTCTGTCATAATGGGCACAAACCAGTGAAGAAGTCATTCCACTGCAGCATGGAAAAACCATTTACTGCCGAAGTTGCCAGATCGGGTCATTAAGTTGGTGTATTTGCACCCAATCTAATTAACTCAAAAGTCAATTTGAACACTTTATAAAATGAGTATTACCAATAAGTAGATCACCAAAACAGCAACCTTTAATTTAACGTCTTTCATGTTATGAACAAATACAAAGTCCAACTACAGCAGCATTTTAAAGTAAATGGCAGCTAAAGTTACCAAATCAGCTCATTTGTTCCCCGTCTGATTGTCTCACGAGTCAAATTCAACACGTTATCAAATGAAAATGTCCATTTCCAGCGAGTAGATAAAAAGCATTTTGGTGTAAAGTCTGTCATACTATGAACATGTCATCGCTGTCCAATGAAAAACGTATCTCCATTTTTTGCAATTTGTACTTTTCTGCATCATTTGAGCTCAGCAGTTGTGCTTTACATTGTCTGAAAAGTTCATGATGATTGGACCAATAGAAATGCTCTGAAATAGCTTAGAATAAAAACTGTTTCCATTAGCTTACACTGAAAGTAAAGAACGTTTTTGCCCCTCCTGTAAACTGTTACTATTTTGGAGATACTTGTTTTTTGTTGTACAGCGATGATATGAAAGATAAGTTCCCTTTACTGCAGCATTTTAATATAACAGGCTGCATTTTAAAGCCTTAAAATTATGTACAAATCTTTACTGACGTGTACCCGAGGAGGGTCATGGCCAAAATAGCAATGTCGGGCAAACTTGCAAAGCAAGCTTGGACCCCTCAAATCGCTGCTTGCGGCTATATTTCTTGACAGTATTTGTACTCGGACTTGTCTTGGTTTAAATAGTATTTGTACTCGGACTTTTCTTGGTCCTGACAGTATTCGTACTCGGTCCTGGTCTAGGTTGTGTCTGTACTCGGGCTTGTCTTGATCTCTAGTATTTGGTCTCGATAGTATTTACATTCAGTCTCAGACAGGAGGAGTTTAGACCAACAGTTTCAAACTGAAGCTCATCCCTTCAGCCAGCGCTGCCTGTTCTGTCTGCTAAACTAAAACAGAGTGAGCTGGACAGCAGACAGTGATGCACAGACAGGCGGTGATGATGTCGGTCACTTTTGGCTGCGGTTTTAATGGTAGTATCTCTCCATGCCGAGTTTCTGCTGTGGATGCAGTGTTTCTCTCTCACGCTCGCGCCTGCTGGTCTTTTTTAAGATGACGTTAAGAGAAATGTTTTCATAGTTTTGTTTTTTTGGTCGTGTGCGATGCTGTACTGCCGTCTGCGCTGTCTGTATTCCCTCCTTTAATCATGGAATGTAAATGAAACATGCAGATGTCATCGAGCAGCTAATTGGTTTGTTTTCCAATTTTTTCTTATTGACATTATCGATAATGTCGATTAGTTGTTGCAGCCCTAAAATCAGTCCCCCCCCTCAAGAGGTACAGCCTCAGTCTGCTGGTTGTAGTTGGTCAGCTAATGAGGCTGTTAGAGTGGGTAGAGATTGTCCTGTTCAGTGCGCTGGTGAGAGTCTGGGGTCCTTTAACAGAATCAGTGTTTTACAGAGCGAATTACCTTTTGATGTGTTTGTGAAAACATCAGAGTGGCGTTTTGTGTAAAGGAGGTAAAGGGGGGGGGGCTGACAGAGTAAGGATTTCAGTAAATTAATGTCTCTTAATCTAAAACTGAATCAACTACTGGTTTATGGAAATGCGCGTGTACATACCGTTTATTGATCCTTGTTAGGCCCAGTCACGTTTCTTATTTTTACCCCTACCCCTTGTTTTCGAGTGTTGCCCCTTGGAACTGAGTTCCAGGGTAGTGGTTGAGATCTTCCCTCTGAAATGGGACCCTCAAATAAAAAGAGCATCACTTCATTAACAGCTACCAGCGCTGCTCTGTAGGTGACCCTGCCAGTCTGCAGTGACAGCAGAGGAGGGTAAAGTTCAGCTCCTCACTGCTGGGCTTTAGTTACATTTAGGGCATCATATGATCTTCAAAGAGGGGGGCAATTATTTATTATCACCCACCCCTAATTCTTCAGTGATATGAAGCTGAAGTCAGATATTCACCAGATTCTTGTTCGAATTTTCCCGTTCCACCTTAAATGGTGCCAGAATGTAACTGCTGCACCATTTAAGGTGGAGTGGGAAATTTAGCTAGCTACAGAGACGTCAGCACTACTAGTGATTGTTTTACACGTGTTATGAAGAAAAGGACCATAATACACTGAAACAACATTAAACTAAGATAATATGATGGTTATTGTAATTTTTCAACAGAGAAAATTCTCTTCTTGTTCTCCATCTTTCCTTTTTTTCTCATATCACTCTAATTAGAGTCTCTGAAAATCCTCCGTTTGGAGGGTCATGTAGTCCCAACACTTCGCCCTCCCCCTCTATCTCAACAAGAATCAGGACACCCTACCTCTAGACGAGAACACGCAAAACAGAGGGGTTAGAGCTAAGTGGTAGGGGCGAGGGGTGAAATGGGATTGGGAATTTATACCCCCCACAGCTTAAGATGTAACCTCAAGCATCTGTTGAAGGTTCATTCCACATAATGTTAGGCCCAGTCCCTTTTCACCCCTCACCCCTACCACTCAGCCCTAGCCTAAAGCACCAGAATTTTACTGCTGCTCCATTTAAGGTGGAACGGGAAAATTCGAACAAGAATCTGGTGAATATCTGACTTCAGCTTCATATCACTGAAGAATTAGGGGTGGGTGATAATAAATAATTGCCCCCCTCTTTGAAGTCATATGATGCCCTAAATGTAACTAAAGCCCAGCAGTGAGGAGCTGAACTTTACCCTCCTCTGCTGTCACTGCAGACTGGCAGGGTCGCCTACAGAGCAGCGCTGGTAGCTGTTAATGAAGTGATGCTCTTTTTATTTGAGGGTCTCATTTCAGAGGGAAGATTTCAACCACATTGTAACTCAGTTCTGAGGGGCAACGTAACACTTGAAAACAAGGGGTAGGGGTAAGAATAAGAAATGGGACTGGGCCTTAATTAACTAATTAACTACCTTAACTATGAAAAATCTCTAACCAGTGGTGCTGAGTTAATATCTCTGCTGTAGCCCCACTCAGCTAGTACTGCAGTAGGTGCTTCTGGTGGGATTTTGGTCTTGATTTCTCTCTCTCTCTCTCTCTCTGCAGGTATCAGGCCTCAGATCATGAACGGACCCTCGTTGCACCCTCGCCCCCTGGTGGCGCTGTTGGACGGCCGTGACTGTACAGTGGAGATGCCCATCCTCAAAGACCTGGCAACCGTGGCGTTCTGCGACGCTCAGTCCACACAAGAGATACACGAAAAGGTACACAAACCCGAAGCTAAACTTTAATAGTAAAACAATAATGAAATGAACCACTTCATCTATACGTTTGAGGTACTTTTTGCATAAAGAGATTACACCATTCTGTTTTTCAGTCCTGTGTTAGCAGATGAGGGCTTGAACAGTTGTTTCTTCAGTACACTAGGGGGCAGTATCCACCTTTTACTCGCTAAATGCTTAAAAGGAAGAAGTCCGTCTGTTTGCTCATGACACAAGCCGACAGGACAGTTTTTGGTTATTAGGCTGAGTTTGTTGATCTTGTTGGTTATAATGTTGAATAAAAAGACCTATTTAAAGTGCAGCGTCTACAAACACCGATCATGCATTATATCAAACATGCAACTGCGCATTAGTCAATGCAGGTAATTAATACATCTTAAAGAGAAATTCCACAAAATGTTTGAAATGTATGCATACATTAGTGGTTGAAATATAAGTAAAGTCATTTGTGGTTTGATGTAAAATGGTTCATTGTAGGGAAACTTGCCGACTCAGGTTTCTTTACAGTGGTGGTGATAGGAACCAGGGGTCGCCATGACTACAACACTAATATAGACATTTTATTTACTATCCAGAACCACCAGTGAACCTACACGAGTCTTCTGAGTTTATATGGAATGTTGATGATGGAAAATAGTGGAAAATCTGAAATCAGTTTTCTTTGGGGACTATTTTGCCTCACAGCGCCCTGCATGTATCCCTCCACCATGAATGGAGTTTAAGTTCTCATAACTATCATAAAACAGTGTCTCAGTAATCAGGCAGTGAATTCATAACCATTTCATGTAGGAACTTTCTGTGAGGGAGCTTTTAGAGGTGGACGTCTGGTTCCTATCACCACCACTGTGAACAGTTCTGACTCGGTAAGTTTATCTAGAACAGAGCGTTTCACACCAAACCACTCTGAATGACTCTGTTTACATCTTAACCACTTAATTATGCAGAAAGTTTGAGAATTTGGTAAAATTCGCTGTTAATAATCATTGAAATTGAATATAGCACTATATTGGACACAGGTCCAAAAGTATTCGGACAGAATACTGTAGAATCTCCATATGAGACGCTCTGGAGCAGCTGCACATGAGCCTAAGGTCTCCAGGCCCAGTGCCAAAGCCCCCCAGCACTGGGCTGTGGAGCAGTGGAACTGTGTTCTCTGGAGCTCCATCCAGTACCTTTGGGATGAGCTGGAGTGACCCAGAACTGACCATCCAACATCAGTACCTGACCTCAATCATATCCTCACAGCAATGTTCCAACATCTAGAGTAAAGCCTTCCCTGTTACTGCAGCACAGAGGGACAAACTCACTGTTAATACTCTTAAATTCAAAAACTTAGTGTAGCTTAACCTTTAGCTTTCTTTCTCCTGCTCTCTCTCTCTCTCTCCTCTCTCTCTCTCGTTCTTTCTCATTTCTTACATAAAGTGATGTTAATATGAAGAGCGTCTGGTCCTGTATTTCTTCTCTAATGGAGGGCTGCTTGGCCAGGCGCCCGGCAGTGTAATTATCTAGCGTTAGCGTGTAGCTTCAGCAGTGCTTCTTTATTGCTCATTATGCAGACAGACGCAGGGGTCATTGAGACTGAATGGAGGCCGTGGAGATGCTAACCGCTAACTGCACCGCTGCTGTCACTTTCTCTCCCTGCGATCAGGACCCTGCCCTCGTCTCTGTGTTATTAAACCGTCCAGTATGAAAACAGGCCGCTTTATAAAGAGGCTGTTGGTGGGAGACGTGGTGTGAGGGTGAGATGGAGAGAGATAGGAATGATTAGAGGAGCGGAAGGGGGGCGGGTGGGGGGTCTGATGGTCATATTCACCTTTATATTGTTCTGTAAATGCTAATAGCTGTCGTTTTTGGAGTGTCTTTATCTCAGGCCAGTTTTGTGGGATTTAAATTGTGATTATTTTCTGGGTTTTTTTTTAACCAGCATATCGATTTGTTCTGGCTTTAGGCTCAAATGCTGAACGTAGTGTGGCAGACGGCCGGTCAGTTGTGGTCGTGCGGGTGTTTGGTTGCTTCTGATTGGTGTAACTCATCTACAGGCAGTTCACAAATGCAGTGCTGTTAGGTTATTAGGTTATTTCCCCACTTAAAACTTGTACGCTAGAATTAAAATTGCAGCTCTTGCGATAAGAAAATTGCATTTTGTTTCAAATTGTGGCTTCAGTATAAACCGATTAACCCGTGTCGTGTTCAGGTCTGTGGGACCCGTTTTCAGTGTTTACCAAAATAAAAAATGATGTGATTTATTATTATTTTAACCTCAGATTCTTGGTCTTGCTCATTTTCTTAATAAAATAACCCATTTTCAGTGTCTTCACTCTGTTCACCCCCCACACATTTATATTACACATGTGGTGTTGGGTGAACCCACAGGGAGTAAAAGTGTGGAGGTGCTGGGTCCTTCACTCTGTTCTCCTCCTACATGGCCTGCTGTTAGTGTGTGTGTGTGTGTGTGTGTTTGTGTGTGTGTGGACAACATGGACAGGCTGCTGACTGGCTACAGCTGCTAAAGGAGAACCCTACGCTGGACACTCGTGATATTTTAAACATCTGGCATTTTTATATAAACTGTTATGGCTGTGTTGATTTAAATGAACAATAGTGTGGTGGGTCCAGCAGACCACTGAGTAACAAACACATCAACACCACACAAGGGTTAATCTTTCAACCCTGTTACCATCATAGGCAGATATGAAAACTCCAATATTTTTATATATTTATTGGATCATTCTTTATTCATTAATTCATTAATTCATTTATTAATTCATTTATTTATTGATTTACGTCTCCTGAATATCATCGTAATGATGGTACCGTGTTGTGGTAAGGATGAATTTCTGTTTAGAAATCTGGATCCTGCTGTATTTTTAATCTCATCGTTAAAAAAACAAAACAAACAACGTTAATCACAAAAGAGTAAATTCAGCGTTTTGTGTGTGCAGCAGTATTAATATTCTGCATTGATAACAATAACTGAAAAGCAAAGCCTGCACAATTTCTCACTCACCCTAATTGTAGTCAGTCAGATGAGACATGCGCTGCTGTCGGGAACAAAACCTCGGATCTCCAAAAATGAAACTTTTACAGGACGAGGAAAAACATTCTTAACTTTCAATGGAAGTAAATGGAGAAATGTTTTTTTTCAAGTAATTTTGGACCATTTCTGTTGGTCCATTCGTCATGAAATTTTCACAAAACTACACTTTTCGGATAATGTCCAAAAACGAAAAATCACAAAAAAAAGGAGCTATGAAGTTTTAGACCTGAAACTTCAAAGCTAACATTGCTAACAAAACTGGCAGTAAATAAAAACACAAAATAAATGTAAACTATGTGGGCTTTAGGATGCGCGGATAGCTGGCCACGGACAGCTGTAGTATCACCAGGGATCGAACTCATGATCTCCTGACGATAGGGCCAACGTTCAGGAGTCGCAACCCAAATGTTAAGAAGAGCCATTTTGTCCTTTTAACAAAAATCAAACCACCTTGGGAGCCACAACATTTATGTCCATTTTACCATCTTGGCTGTAAATCTGTCTCATAATGTGCTGATGTACTAGTATAGGATAAAAAATATAAACAAAAACTCAGACTTACTTTGCTCTGCTTTAAGCTTTAGATCAGCTATAGCTGCTTTTCTCGCCTCTCCAGCAGGAAACTTTTTCACAAAAGTAGATCAGTTTCTTGTAAAACGTCTCTAAACATTCAATTTTTTACGAGAAGTCGCTTCTCATTCGCCAGCTTCTTGTTTGAATTTTCCCATTCCACCTTAAACGGTGCCTGAGGCGCCAGAATGTAACCGCTGCACCATTTAAAGTGGAAAATTCCAGTGAGAAGTTGGAGAATGAGAAGCAGCTTCAGCCTCGCGACCCTTTAGTGTTTGAGTTTCTCACTGCAGATTAAACGTATCAGGAAACCAGCTGGAGTGATTATAATGTAAATAAGTCCATTCATCTCCGAATTATTAATGTCCATCTTAAATCTTTCTCTTTGTTGGTCTCTCTTACCTACTAGCTAGGCAAGATTGTCTGTGTTGCTATGGTGACCAGCAGTTTGGACAGTTGAAAGTGGCCCTTTTTTGTTTCCAGCGGTGAGATTTCGGTGCTTCCCTGCTCTTAAACTTCTATGTAAGTTTAAATGAAGTATGACTTCACTTATGGTTTCCTGTTGTCTGGTTCAGTTCTCTAAGACTGCTTCACAGCAGTGATCTGATTATCTGTCTCAGCGTCGCAAAAGAAAATTCAGTTTGACGACAGAAAAACTGATCAACTCTCCAAACACTCAGAACCTTCTACACACACTTGAGTGTGAGGATGTGAACTAGAGAGACACACAGAGAGAAATATATAGAGCGATGACTCACTCAGTTCCATTAGTCTATAAAAGGCCATGTTAAAGCACTGCTGTGACACTGCTGAAGGAGGAATGATGTCAGCTGTATTAACCCACTGCTGATTACCCATCATACACTCCAGCACACACTTTATTCTTCTAAATGTCTGACTTGTGTGACTCGGAGAGAAACACGTCTGAAAAAAAATTGTAATTTGTTTAAACTGAAGGCATTAATTGAGATGATATTAAGCTAAATATATACAGAATCATCATTTATAGAATGCTTTCTAGTGGGAGGTGTCTGTCCCAAATCCCTAACCCCTAAATTTACACCTTTCAAAAATAATGTGAATTTTTAAAATTCTTTTAAAGTTGAAAGATTTATCATGAGTTTAATTTTTAAACTAAAAAACTATATTCAAAAATTAATGTCTCGTGTTTTCATGTCACTACTAAAACACAAAGTAGGCGGGGCCTTATTTTAGCCACGCCCCTGCATTTAAGAGCAGGAAGTGAGCCTGCATCCCTGTCCCTCTTGGCTACATGGTGAGCAGTTAGATCCCATTGTTTTGAAGTAAATGTGTCCCAAAGTCTGAAAATCAGTGTGGAACATTATGAACTGTCACTACTGAAACACAGATTTTCTACAGTTAACTCAATTTTGCACAGTTTTAATGAAAAATACTCTGATTTTCTGTGTGAACAGCTGTTGAAAGCTGTGTTTGCTGGTCATGTAGAGGCTGAGTTTCTGAGCTCAAAATGAGCTAAAATTGTCTCTGAAACAGTCACTACTGAAACAGTCACTACTGAAACATTTGGTAAAGTTGTGGTGGAGTTGTGATTGTTTTGGTAATAAATGGAAAAATTGAATGTTCAATCATTTATTTTAGTAAACATAATTAAGGAATAGAGTCACTCAAACCAGAAGGGTTTTAGTCTGAAGTCCAAATCAGTTAAAAGTCAGAAATGTGTTTTCAGCTCTGACTTTGAGCCAGTTTAGTAGAATCAGCCACCTCAGTCAGACCATCCACCAGGGGGCCTCCCAAACACTCTGCCACAGTTAGCACCCTTCCTGTGCAGTTACCATGGTGGAGATACCAGGTTTTGCTCTGAAAGTGACAATGCTAAGTTTGGATATCTGTGTATTTTAATAAGCCCGTCTGTCTGTAGTGCGTCTTTGGGGCAGTGAGACACATTTCTCTAATGAAGTATTGTGTTTTGTTGTTTTGGCTCTAAATGTGTCAGGATTGTGTGTTGCAGGTGCTGAATGAGGCCGTTGGCGCAATGATGTACCACACCATCACTCTGACGCGCGAAGACCTGGAGAAGTTTAAAGCTCTGCGCATCATCATCCGCATCGGCAGCGGCTACGACAACATCGACATCAAAGCTGCAGGGGAGCTCGGTATGACTTTTAAAAGGAATTCATTGTTATTTATTAAGGGTGTAACAGTTTGATGTCACTTTATTTGAAGGCTACTTACAAAGGGACTTCATAACACATGCATAAGCATTGAATGACACTTAAATAGCACTGAATAACACAGCATTTATAACAGTTAATGCCAGTATTCACAAGATTACATAACCTGTTTTATGAAGTAAATGATACTGTATTGCCATAAAGGGCCACAATCTAATATGACAAACGTTTGTTCCGTTTATAACAATGTTATGCAGCATCATTCCCGAGTAATGGAACTTACATATCAGCACAAAAGTCCAAAAGTACAATTTCTATTAAGGAATTTCTATTACCCTGTTCTTCAGTGGTCAGGACCCCCATGGACCCTCAGAGAGCAGGTACTATTTGGGTGGTGGATCATTCTCAGCACTGCAGTAACACTGACACTGGTGGTGTGTTAGTGTGTGTTGTGCTGGTCTGAGTGGATCAGACACAGCAGTGCTGCTGGAGTGTTTCCATAATACCTGCTCTGTGGCGGTCCTGTGGGGGTCCTGATCATTGATGAACAGTCTGATATTGTAGAACTAAAAAGTGCAAATATACATTAAAAGGAGCTGATAAAATGGACAATGAGTGTACAAACAAGGTAGGTGTACCTAATAAAGTGCTCCATATGTCGCAGCTGTCAAAACAAAATCTCGTATCTCCATTTTTCAGTTTTTGCCATAATTTGAAAATGCCTGTTATCTTTCACATTGTATGTAAATTTCATGATGAACGGCCCAAAATGATGTGGAAAAAAAGTCTGGTTCCATTGACTTACAGAGTCGAAGGCAGCTCATTAGAACAGAGACTGCGTGATTACATATGAGGTCAAGAAGATCGTTTTTTTAAATAGATTTTTAATTGTATTTAGTGTTTCTGTTCTGAGTGGTGAAGTGGCAGCATAACGTTTTAAAAGGAAATACAACAACAAAAAGAGAGAACAATGAGTTTTACTCCCTGTTTCAGGTTCAAAACTGATGTCTCAGCTGCAGCGCTGCTCAAAAGTGGAAACACCACTGCAGTACGAATCACTTCAGCTTAACTGACCCACAGAATTTAGTTCAGAGTATAAAGTCTTAGTCAATTTCCTGAATAGCCTTCATTAGTTTTTATTTTAATTGAATTGGATTTTTAATTTTATTTTGTTTATTCTGTATTATGAAAAAACAGGCTTTTGTATTCTGTGGCTTTTGTTTGTGTGTTTGTTTGTTTGTTTTTTAATGAACAACAACCAGAGTAAGTCTGGAGTGAGAGGTTTGGTGTAACTGGACCTTCACACATTTTAAGACCCATTACAGAGTATTATAGACCCCTTTTTAAATCAAACAGTGGACACAGTATCGCCCCAGTGCTTCATACACTGTACTGCAGTGTGTCAGAATGACTGCGCCTGATTATAAAGAAAATGTCGATACTTTTTCATAGGAACAATACGAGATACAAGGTTTTGCCCCAACAGCGATGATATATTATGTTGATTGTTATGATATATAGTATGTTGATATTAAGGAGACCTGTGTAGCAGCACTCAAGTAGAAATACAGTGATATATGGAGCTCTTAAACTGGCCTCTGTCTTACAAACTACATTACTTGGCTTCATAACAGTGTTATAAATGAAACCAATGTCTGTCAGTTTAGTTTAAGGGCCCTTATATCTGTACAATGTCATTTACTACTGTTTCATACCAGTGTGTTACTGACATGCACTGGTCATACATACTCAACTATTGCAACTATAATCAACTAATGCTTATGCACAGAGTCTCCATG
The DNA here is from genome assembly GCF_904425465.1 of Colossoma macropomum. Classification (NCBI taxonomy): domain Eukaryota; kingdom Metazoa; phylum Chordata; class Actinopteri; order Characiformes; family Serrasalmidae; genus Colossoma; species Colossoma macropomum. The sequence goes on from NW_023494790.1 coordinate 1,157,961, forward strand.
AAGGCAGCCTTCAAATAAAGTCTTACCAGTATAGTGAAATGTACTGGTGTGTCCTGTCAAAGTGAAGTAGGCGGGGCAGAAATCGCATCAAACCTTAATCTGTGTATCGCTGCCTGCCTAAAAAATCGGCTGAAGTGCGTGTTGAAATACACTGAGTTGTGAAATCAAGCTACAAAACCGTTTAAGTGCTTCTAAGATTTATATCAGTTCAAATAATGTAGCAAATGTCATAAATGGATCATTTCACACCAAATCAAGGATGTGTCCGGTCATATTGTGGATTTCCATGAATAAAGTCAAGCAGAGATCAAAAATAAACCTCTCTTTACTGAGAACACCAGTGTCTGTGTTTGGTAGCTGCTGATTTTAAGGCTCTAAAAGCCCTTTAGGCTGCCTAAGAGTGCCTTTTTATTGCTGGCTGTAAAGTCCTGTATATTTCAGAAATTGGTCACTGTCTGGAATTTTAAACTGCGTAATATTGCAGTATAAGCCAACCGCGCCTATTCTTAGAGTCATCACGCCGACCCAGACTGTATGAGTGTGTTAGCAAAGCCTTGCGCAGCTTCCAGACATGCTGGCGAATCAGCCAGAGTTCCACACTGTGAACTCTTCACCCGTCCTCAGTGTAAAGCTGGGCGATGTGGCTGAAATCTAACTTCACAATACTTTAATACTTTCAAAATACACACCAGCATTTTTTGTGAACAACTTTTTTAGTTTAATTAGTAAACAGAAAAGAAGATGTACGCTGACAACACAGATATAAATAAATACAAAAAAAATCAGTTCCTATTGGTAATCGCCACATTGATTCGCTGACTCCACCCACTTCGCGTCGCCAATTCCACTGATCATCGCTCATTTTCCCTCACAGTCCGATTTATTGATTTCTCCTCCCTTCCTTTCTTCAGTTATACTTTGTAAATATGTTTAGTAAATAATGTTAATCCAGCTCAGAGTCAGCAACAACACTCTCTATAAAATCATTTTATATCAGGCCTGGTCATTATTTTTGTTCTCTCAGTTGTTTGTAATATTTGTCTAAGTTTATTTTCTAAAATAAAAGTCTCTGTGCATTTAAAATCTGTTTGAGGAGATTAAAAACTAGTTAAAGCTTGTATGCTGGATGGTAATTTGGGTGGTCCTAAGGTGGACCAGCTGTGGCAAACAGTCAGCGGGATGCCGACCTTATCAAGCCAGTGGACCGATATATGCTCACTGTCTGGGAGATGGACAGATCTTTATTGTTATCGTTTAAAAACAATGAAAAACCATTTAGCAGCTCTGGAATTGACAGCAAGAACATAAACAGAAAATAATAAAAATTAGAATTGTGCACAATGAAATGATGTACAGTGCAAGATAAGATATCTCAGACTTAGTCTCCCAGTCTACTATAGATGGAATAATGGCAGCGGTGCTTTCACCACAAATACACAATCACAGAGACTAAATAGCGTTTTCCTCACAAACTGACTGCACAGACTCAGGTTACTGTCCTGCATACAAGCTTTAACTAGTTTTTAATCTCCCCAAACAGATTTTAAATGCACAGAGACTTTTATTTTAGAAAATAAACTAAGACAAATATTACAAACAAGTAAGAGAGAAAAAAAATAATGACCAGGCCTGATATAAAATGATTTTATAGAGAATGTCGTTGACACTGAGCTGGATTAACATTATTTACCAAACTAATTTACAAAGTGTAACTAAAGAAAGGAAGGAAGGAAAAATCAGTAAACTGGACTGTGAGTGGAAAATGAGTGATCAATGGAATTTTGTCAATTATTCTGCTTAACCACCGGTGGGCCGCCCCGAAAACGCTGAGCAAAACGCCAGTGGACCGCCAGCTTCGCCATCAGCGGGTGACAGTGGTCCACTATCCTCTAGAGAGGAGAGGGAGGGGAGGAGGGACTTGTGCATCTCACTGACTGAATATTATATTTCTTGCAGCTCACACCGGCGTTTTGAAGATACTCTGAGGTTTGATAAGTTGGAACAGACACGGTTCAACGACTGCGCAGCAGTGCTCCATTTAGAAAGGCATCAAAAACTTCATAAACTAGCGATGGCCGTTTCACTCTAAATTGATATTCACATTTTAAAGGCATTGTCTGAAAAAATTGAGAAGATTGCAGGGAAAAAGAAAAAAGAGCCCCATAAGACTTCTATACCTACCCATCGGATGCATCAGGCAGAGAACATGCAGCGTCCGAACTCAGCATCTCCCCCTTACTGTATTAAATCTCAGACCAAACGTCTACAGGGGGTGACATGTGGCTTGAATTCTACACTGAGAAATGCAGAGAATCTGAGGTCTTTAGAAAACAGACACACGTTAATCGTCTTATCACCTCATACCTTTTAGCTGGAACACAGTGAGTTTATGAGTGATCAGTTCACTAAATGGTGTAGTAAGTTTAGTTCTCCTAAATATACACTCTTAAAAATAATGGTTCTTCAGGGGTTCTTCAGTAAAGAAAATGGTTCTATATAGAACCATTAATGCTCAACGATTAAATGGTTCTTTGCATAAAGAAAGGGCTCTTCAGACTGATGGAGAATGTGCTATAGATGGTTCTATGTAGAACCTTTTTGAAAAGGGTTCTGTGTAGTACCCTAAAGGGTTCTTCTATTGTTCTGGTGTCAAGCTTGTAACAATAGAACTGTTTTGGGTGCTATATAGAACTCTTTTCAGAAAGGTTCTATATAGAACCATCTACAAGTAGGCGGGGCAGAAATCGCATCAAACCTTAACATGTGTATCGCTGCCTGCCTAAAAGATCGGCTGAAGTGCGTGTTGAAATACACTGAGTTGTGAAATCAAGCTACAAAACCATTTAAGTGTTTCTAAGATTTATATCAGTTCAAATAATGTAGCAAATATCATAAATGGATCATTTCACACCAAATCATCAAGGATGTGTCCGGTCATATTATGGATTTCCATGAATAAAGTCAAGCAGAGATCAAAAATAAACCTCTCTTTACTGAGAACACCAGTGTCTGTGTTTGGTAGCTGCTGATTTTAAGGCTCTAAAAGCCCTTTAGGCTGCCTAAGAGTGCCTTTTTAGAACTGTTTTCAAAAAGGCTCTATATAGAACCATCTACAGCACATTTTCCATCTGAAAAAAGAGGAGTGACTGCCTATGATCATAAAACGTCAATATTGTTTTTCACAGTCAATGCTGTTGACTAAAAATTCGCTGTTTAATGATTGCAGCCCTTGCGTTGTTCAAATAAGATCTCTCGTACCGAATACCAACAACGTGTGTGTGTGTGTGTGTGTGTGTGTGTGTGTGTGTGTGTGGCTGCAGGTATCGCGGTGTGTAATATCCCGTCGGCGGCGGTGGAGGAGACGGCCGACTCCACACTGTGTCACATCCTGAACCTGTACCGCCGGAACACGTGGCTGTACCAGGCTCTCCGGGAGGGCACGCGGGTCCAGAGCGTGGAGCAGATCAGAGAGGTGGCGTCAGGAGCCGCGAGAATCAGAGGGGAAACACTCGGACTCATCGGCTTCGGTCAGGAACGCCAACGCACACATTTTAATGCACAACTACTGTTTATTTGCTGCGTTTAATATATTGAGAGGAGAGAAACTGTCCAAATGCACATTTTATATTTTTTGTTTTGTTTATATTTTTTGTTTTGTTTATATTTTACTCAAGTAAACAAGAAGGTGTGGTTGGCTTAGTGTAGTGGGTAACACCTCTGCCTGCCATGCTATAGACTGGATTCGATGCCCTGACTGGGCAGACACCCTGCACTATACCAGTGTAACAGTAAGAGTCCTTCCAGACTCCAAACACCTGCCTGTGTAAAATGATCAGACTGTAAGTTGCTGTGGATAAGAGTGTCTGCCAAACGCAGTAAATGGAAGTCGTGTCCTTAAATTAGCAGAGAAATACTGTATGAAAAAATCAACAAAACATGTTATTGGACTGGGGTGTTCAAACTTCTGCACACATGCATGTGTATGTTAGTGGTGTCAGAGTTAACAGGTTGGTAATGCATTGCTAATTCCAAACTGATGTCCAGCTGCTTACACACTGTTACGTCTCCATGACCGCAGACGTTTCGTTCAAATACAGCTTTTGAACGACAAGGAGTTCCATTAATTTCACAGGTCTTTAGTTTCAAGTCCGAGTCAAGAGACAGTCGCTGACTTGAGTCCCCATCTCTGACACACACAGCTGTAAAACTTTACTGTGCCAACGAAGAGAGTCGGGAGACGTGAGATGTAATGATGACGTTCTTTATTGGAGAGCGCGATGGCCATCAGTCTTTATTCTGAAAGAGCTCGGTCCATCCTGACAGCAACCCACTCGCTCTGTCTGTTGGCAGTCTGCAGTCTCGGTCTGCAAACTTGGTCAGCAGTCCCAGTCTCAGTCTGTAGTCTGTCTTAGTCGCAATCTCAGTCTGCAGTCCCAGTCTGCAGTCTGTCCGTATTCTCAGTCTTAGACTGTAGTCTAAGTCTCAGTCTGCAGTCTGTATTCTCAGTCTGCAGTCTGTAGTCTCAGTCTGTGTTCTCAGTCTTAGACTGTAGTCTAAGTCTCAGTCTGCAGTCTCAGTCTGTATTCTCAGTCTGCAGTCTGTAGTCTCAGTCTGTGTTCTCAGTCTTAGACTGTAGTCTAAGTCTCAGTCTGCAGTCTGAGTCTCCGTCTGTAGTCACTTCTAGACCACACTTCATGCACTGAAAATGCTATCAATAATGTTTTGATTCCACATAATGCTTTCCAGTTTTAGCTGCTTTTGCAGTGGACATTATAGTTTTAATTTAGTGTTCATATTTTTGAAAAGTGCTTTTTTTGTTTGTTTATTTCACTACACTGATTTACTGTGATGAGCCCAAAAAACAAACGGCCCCCTGGAAAAATTAAATATAATTAAATATAAATATAATATAATTAAAGAACTTTCCCAAACTTCAAATACCCAAACAATGACGATGTCTACTGTTGTGCTAATTTAGAATTCCTAGCATTGCTTAACGGGCAGAACTTCCCAGAGGGAAATTGACCCGTCCAGTCTGAGTATTGCTGATTAAATGTTCACTATAGCGGTTGTTTTGATTAGCTGCAACACAGTGATAGCTCATCATTTTAAACTAAACTCTAACTAAAAGTAAATGGGATTTTGGCCATCGTTCTGTAAAGCTTGTCCAACCTAGCAACAGTTGCTACGACAATGTATTAAATAGAGTGAATGCAGCTGATAGAGTGCTGAGTCCTTTGTGGTGATGCTAATTGTATCTGATCAGTTTGCGTGCAGCTCCTGTGTATTGTTTGTTTACCGAGTTGTTTATTGGCGGCAGGGCGCTCTGGGCAGGCGGTGGCGGTCAGGGCGAAGGTGTTTGGCTTCAACGTGATCTTCTACGACCCGTACCTGCAGGACGGTCTGGAGCGCTCTCTGGGCGTGCAGAGAGTCTACACACTGCAGGACCTGCTCTACCAGAGCGACTGCGTGTCCCTGCACTGCAACCTCAACGAGCACAACCACCACCTGATCAACGACTTCACCATCAAACAGGTGCACTGCACTCACTGTCACGCACTGCATACACACCACTGCTGCACAGCGCTGGGAATATTCACCACCTGAAGCAGCTTGATTTTCTCCTCTCTCTCAGAGATGAAAGCTTTAAGTGCTGTTTATCTGATGGGGCAGTTTTGGGGTCGACCAGCTCTTCCAGGAGTTTTTTGAAGTTCAGTTTTGGAAACTCATTCATTTGACTTTGTGCTTCTTTGTGTGAGTGGATTATTCTATATCTCATCTAATCGGAGGTGAACTAAATGAAGGGAGCTCTGAGTTTCGCTCAGCGCCGTAGGTCTTAAACGCGTGTTTTAATGAGCTGTAATGTGATCTGTGTGTTGGTGAGGTTGTTCTTCTGCACGGTAGCTTAAGCTCAGTAAAGCTGGAAACAGATTCATTCCTTTGCTCTGTCAAATGCAATTAGCACCAGCCCACGACTCCAGCACAGATACACACTCACTGCTCTGTGTGTGCGCGAGTGTGTGCACGAGTGTGTGTGTGTGTGCGAGTGTGTGTGTGTGTCAGTCTGAGAGAGGGTGTAATTGTGTGTAAAAGCCCTCTCCCATCTTTTAACCTGCCCTGCCCCCTACAGGTCACAGAGAAAGGAAAGAGATAGAGAGATGTTATCTCCCTCTCTCTGACTCTCTCACTCTCCCTCTTATTTTTTCTTCTTTTCTCTCTCTCTCCTTTTATTCTCTTACTCTCCCTCTTACTATCTCTTTCTTCTCTATCTCCCTCTCTCTTACTCTCCCTAATATTCTCTCTCTCTCTCTTCTCTCTCCCGTCTTACTCTCTTATTCTCCATCTTATTCTCTCTCTCTCCGTTTATAGTTATGTATGGTTATCATTTTTTACTGTAATTTTATTATATCTTAATTCTGGATAGTGTTTCTATAAGAGCTTCATGCTGTTTATTCATTTTATTAGGATTTCCATTATGAAGTTATAGAACTTCCTAAAAACTTTCATCATTATGGAAACATCTAAAATTGTTTTTTTCCTCTTTTTAATTTCTTCTTACAAATTATTTGATTTTTTTCAGTTTAATATTAACATGTGAATATTTATCTGTAAGAAGAGTTTTAACATTATGAAGTTTATTTATTTATTTAAAGTGTGTGTGTGCGCTCTGTGTGTGTGTGTGTGTGTGTGCGTGTGCGTGTGTGCTGCAGATGCGTCAGGGAGCGTTCCTGGTGAACACGGCTCGAGGGGGGCTGGTGGATGAGAAGGCTTTGGCTCAGGCTCTGAAAGAGGGGAGGATACGTGGAGCTGCACTCGACGTTCACGAGACGGAACCGTTCAGGTGTGTATCACACAGATCAGTCCTGTTTAACACTGAATTACCAAGAGTTTGATCACATTATCGCCTCTGCCCCAACTCTTTTGGAAATTGTTGCTGGCATTAAATTCAAAATGGAAAAATGTTTTTTAAAAATCAATAAAATTTCTCAATTTAAATGATTGATATGTTGTCTCTGTGCTATTTTCAGTTAAATGTTGAGGGGTTTCGTGATTCATACATCACTGCATTCTGTCTTTATTGACATTTTGCACAGCGTCTGACTTTTTTGGAAACGGGGTTGTATATTTCTTAGGTGTGTTGACTCCAGTGTCACTGACATGAAGCTCTTATGAAGCATCAAAAACTATTAGACCTCTAATTGCGCCCCCCTGTGGAGAGTTTGTGCATCAGTCTAAAAACAGTCAGAATTTCCCTGAACAGCATTTTCTCTTCATGTTTGCGGTCAGGCTGATTAAATATGTAGGTTTTTATTTTCAATATACGAAAAAATATATATATATTTACTTCTTTAGAAAACTTCTTATGGTGAGGCACGTGTGTTGTAACAGTGCCCATTAGTACCTCATACATTTTACCATACGGGCTATGCATTTATTGTGCAATTTCACTTGTAATTATGACTTGGAACGGAAACAAATTTATTATAATTCTGCCAGCACATGAAGGCAGCAATATATACAATTCTAATTGTCGACCATCATTATGCTTTTAAACTGTGCACTGATAACAAGCTGAGTGGTCTTTAGCCAAAAAGAATTTCAAATGTTGATTCGTCGGACCACAGGACACTTTTCCACTTCACCTCAGTCCATTTTAAATGAGCTCAGGCCCAGAGAAGGCGGCGGCGTTTCTGGATCCTGTATATATCTGGTTTCTTCTTTTCATGATGGAGTTTTAACTTGCATTTGTGGATGCAGTGGTGAACTGTTTTCACAGACAGTGGTTTGCAGAAGTTTTTCTGAGCCCATGCAGTGATTTCCACTACAGAATCATGTCTGTCAACATCAAAAGAGCCACACATACGATTCTAATTGGCGACCATCATTAATTAACCTAGTTTTATACCATTTGTAAACGAATGATCTATAAAATCTCCATCTGTCTCTCTGCCTCTTCCTCTCTCTGTGTGTGTGTGTGTGTGCGTGTGTGTGTGTGTGTGTGTGTGTGTGTCTCTGTGTGTGTGTGTGTGTGTGTCTCTGTGTGTGCACGTGTGTGTGTGTGTGTGTCTCTGTGTGTGCACGTGTGTGTGTGTGTGTCTCTGTGTGTGTGTGTGTGCGTGCGTGTGCGTGTGCGTCTCTGTGTGTGTGTGCGTGTGCGCGTGTGTGTGTGTGTGTGCGTGTGTGTGTGTGTGTGTGTGCGTGCGCGTGCGCGTGCGTGTGCGTGCGTGTGCGTGTGTGTGTGTGTGTGTAGTTTTGCGCAGGGTCCACTGAAGGACGCCCCTAATTTGATCTGTACGCCGCACACAGCCTGGTACAGTGAGCAGGCCTCTCTGGAAATGAGAGAAGCAGCTGCCACAGAGATCCGCAGAGCCATCACCGGTACTCTCCTCCTCTTTCTCTCTCAGTGAGAGCTGGACGTTCTCAGTTTCTGTCAGTAATTATTCTCAGCCTCAGATGCTCCACCCACAGAGCTACACTGACCAAAAGTTTGCAGACACCTGCTCCTCCAGCATTTCTCCTGAAGTGATGGGTGGGTCAGACTACAGAAACGTCCACTTCTCTGTCTCTCCATAGGAGTCACTGGTGTTACTGATCCTCATTGGTGTTCCACATAATAAAGGAACACCAGAGACATTTTTAATGAACAATGCATTTTACTAAATAACTGCTACAGAGCATCAAACCACATGTTGTCAATCAGGGAATATCCACTAAAATATGGAATTTAATCCATTTGTATTCTGTTTTTCCACAATTACCTCAGAATAAAGTCGGTCACACCAGTGACTTCAGCTAAAAGCTTCATATGAAATCATGAGCTAAATGAGAATCTCTGATAACTGAAAGACACAGTGGACTCACCATGAGCTTTTCTTCATAGACCCTCAGAAAACAGGTAAAAGGAAGTCAAGTGATGTCATCAGTGTGATTTTTATTTCAAAATAAGAGTCATTTGTCATTTAAATCATATATTTCATAGTTATGTATAGATTAATTTAGTTAAAACTGCAGAAAAACATGTTTTTTCTTCAAAATATGGCCTCAGCCTTCACACACGACAGTGGGGATGAGCTCTTCTGTGGTGCTTGGAATTCTATATGATTGATTTACAAACCAATATTGCTAAATTCATGACTGAAGAAGGTGTAATTGTTAAATAACTTTATTTTAAAATATAAATAAACTCTAACCCTAACATGTTTTTAAGTGTAATATATCTGTAAACGCTAGGGGCACAAAAATGGACGTTTCTGTAGAATGACCGGGGTATTAACAGGGAGTTTGTCCCTCTTTGCTGCAGCAACAGCCTCTACTGTTCTGGGAAGGCTTTACACTAGATGTTGAACATTGCTGTGAGGATTTGATTGAGCATTAGTGAGGTCAGGTACTGATGTTGGATGGTCAGTTCTGGCTCACTCCAACTCATCCTAAAGGTACTGGATGGAGCTCCATCCCTCCAGAGAACACAGTTCCACTGCTACACAGCCCAGTGCTGGGGGGCTTTATACCCCTCTAGCACACGCTTGGCACTGGACATGATGCCTTATCATGGGCATGATGACCTCACTAATGCTCTTGTGGCTGAATGCAGGTAAATCCTCACAGCAATGTTCTAACACCTAGTATAAAGCCTAAACAGGAGAGTAGAGGCTGTTACTGCAGGAAAGAGAATGAGTTTTGAATTTTTCATTCGTTTTTATGTGTGTTTACTTTTTTATTGTTGTTTTCTGTTTGTTTAATTTCAGTTTTAATGGTGCATTAAAATGTGGTTTTATTTTCATTTAATCTTCCAATAAGGACTAGTTTCTGTTTAGTTTCAGTTTTGGTTGTTCATATTATGGTGAATATTTTGTCGGGGCATTAATTCCAAATCATTCTGTCATTTCCCTCTGGCATAACATTCTGACCACCTCCTTGTTTCTGCGCTCATTGTCCATTTTATCAGCTCCACTTACTGTTTGGGTGGTGGATCATTCTCAGCACTGCAGTAACACTGACGTGGTGGTGGTGGTGTGTTAGTGTGTGTTGTGCTGGTACGAGTGGATCAGACACAGCAGTGCTGCTGGAGTTTTTAAACACTGTGTCCACTCACTGTCCACTCTATTAGACACTCCTACCTTGTCAGTCCACCTTGTAGATGTAAAGTCAGAGACGATAGCTCATCTGCTGCTGCACAGTTTGTGTTGGTCATCCTCTAGTCCTTCATCAGTGGTCACAGGACGCTGCCCACAGGACGCTGTTGGCTGGATATTTTTGGTTGGTGGACTATTCTCAGTCCAGCAGTGACACTGAGGTGTTTAAAAACTCCCGCAGCACTGCTGTGTCTGATCCACTCAGACCAGCGCAACACACACTAACACCCCACCACCACGTCAGTGTTACTGCAGTGCTGAGAATGACCCACCACCCAAATAGTACCTGCTCTGTGAGGGTCCATAGGGGTCCTGACCACTGAAGAACAGGGTAAAAGGGGGCTAACAAAGTATCAGAGAAACAGATGGACTACAGTCTGTAACTGTAGAACTACAAAGTGCACCTATATAGTAAGTGGAGCTGATAAAATGGACAATGAGCGCAGAAACAAGGAGGTGCTCAGAATGTTATGGCTGATCGGTGTACATTGATAAGACTGGACACTCCTGGTCTAAGACAATAATAACAAATACAAGGGAGTGTAATCAGTTACAGAATCTCTCTCTCTTTCTCAGGTCGGATCCCGGACAGTCTAAGAAACTGTGTGAATAAGGAGTTTTTTGTTACAACAGCGACTTGGGGAGTGATGGACCAGCCAGGTGTTCACCCTGAGCTTAACGGTGCCGCCTACAGGTAAACCACTGAACTACATCTGCTCTCACACGAACACACGCGGCTGTGCGTATCTTTGGCTGCATCGCGTCCTTCGTTCTTATTCTTTGCTTTTGCATAACATTTTCATCTAAGCATGACCGTTTACAGCTCTGTGTTAATCGTAACTCTGTTTAAAACCTTTTTGTTCAGTATCATATCATCACCCCGTTGCCAGGTTTGCCCCCGTCTTTTTCCTTCTACAGTAAGAATTTCAGTAACTGCTAAACAGTGTCCAGTTCATAATCTGCACACGACAGAAAGTCCTCTTTAAAATGAGGATGGCTTCTACACAGATAGAGCCCAGACCTGGGTTAATTTACTCTGTAGGTGACCTTTCTTAGTGAAATCTGACCGGGTCCTGCAGTAAAATGAACAGAGAATTTTATCCAGAGCCCTTTATTTAAGGTGTGATTGCTAAGCCTTTATTGGTACCAGCTGGACTTCGCAAATGTCCATTTTGGTGTCCGTAGGTTTCTTCTTTACTTCTGCACTGGTGTTTAGCAGCAGCGGTCACTACAAATGATGCGCGTTTGAGAGTGTATGACTTTTGTGTAAATTAGAGGCCAACGTGCATCAAATTCAAGCTTCAAGGCTAGACCTGTTTTGGCTTTGTGATGTATTTTTGTCCTTTCTTATGGATAAACCAATGAATAAAACATTGTTTATGTGGTTATTTATTGTCATTTATCAGGCTGTTTAATATTAAATTAGTCCTGTCTGTTTCTCTGCCGCTTCTCTGTCCCAGCACAGCGATTATCGCTTATTAAGTTACTTGTCATCGCTGATATCCGTTACGTCACCCTATTGCCCAGACCTAGATAACAGCTTTCATAGAGTGTCAGAAACCGCATTAGCAAGGATACCCATGTGCCCTGGAATACCTGGATTATACCAGTTTTCCAGTGATAAAAATGAAGAAAAAAAAACTGATAGAAATGAACTAGAAATATTAGCGAGGTCCTGGACTGTTGCGCCACTGACCTAATATTTTAGCCTATTTTTCCTCAGATCTCAAAGTAGTCCTGCCCCATTTGAGCACTCTTAGTTGTTGTAGGTTGGAATGCTGCAGTGTGGAGTGTGGACAGATGACTGTGATATCAGAGCGACTGGTAGAGTGAAGATGTATGAAGGCACAAAAGCAGCGCGTAACGTTTACTAATGTTTCAGTGAAACTTGTGAAGATGGGTTGAAAGATGGTTTGTGTCCTTGTTTTAACCAGTAGACGGTTGTAAGGTGTTACATTGTTGACTTTAATGTTAAGTATGTTGGCAGATGTGACTCTTTCTAAGTTTCTAAGCAGACCAACAGCTGCAGCGTATAGAAATCATAGAAGAGTCCTGAAGAATTACTTCCTAAAGAAATGTTGGAGTCCATAACTCTGTGCAGTTTGAGGCGTGTGGGATGATTTACGCACTATTACTCGTTAGCTTGTTAGCTTGACATTAGCTTCCTATCTCCAGTGCAAAACTATAGAAGCAAACTTCACCAAACATGTCTTGGCTGATCAGCTACATTTGGGGAAAGAGCTCTAATTTGGCTTTTCGTTAGGCTGTTCCGTTAAGTAATGTCAGTACAGAGCTCCTTCAGTCTGAGTGAAACCAGTGTGAGGATTCTCCGTAACACAGCTCCTGAACTCTGAGTGACTCCCAACCCCAAACACCCCCCACCTCTGATTCTCTCTCTCAGCCAAGTGAACCAGACCCTCCAGGCCATCACTACCGGTGTCCCCCAAGATAAAATCAATGCCTAAATCATCAGCAGGTAAACACTGTTTATCAA
>NW_023494790.1:1173087-1335587 GCF_904425465.1 Colossoma macropomum
CATTTTTACTTCTTACTTCACCACAAACAGAAAACGGACACTTTTAAGATCACATTTGACCGACAGCCGATTTGGTCAGACTCTGAAGATGAGACGACACTAAATTCCCAAACTGTCGTCACCACTGAGCAGCTTTTCAGTCGGCAGCTGTGACAGAAGAACAGCTGAACAACCTGGAATCAGCCAGAAATGAACCCAACACCATTCGCCAAACTAAATGGGCTGTAAGATGCTTTACAGACTGGCTGGAACAAAACAACATTAATACTGATCTGGCAAAAACTGACAAAACTGAGCTGAACTTGATATTGGGTCAGTTTTATGGCTCAGTCTGATTTGGTCAGACTCTGAAGATCAGACTACACGTTTGGCGAATGGTGTTGGGTTCATTTCTGGCTGATTCCAGGTTGTTCAGCTGTTCTTCTGTCACAGCTGCCGACTGAAAAGCTGCTCAGTGGTGATGACAGTTTGGGAATTTAGTGTGAGGAGCTGGAGAACGAACTGCCGGCTGTGCAGCGAGTGGGCGGAGCTCGTTACTCTGACGTAGCAACAAGCTGCTCGTTAAGGAACTCTAATTTGGTGAAGGAACTGCGAACATTAAAACATATTAAACGCCGCGTTCACGGCCCAGTTTATTAATTTATTACTGTATTTATTTAACTGTTGTATTAAAGCAGTAGAACACTCGAGGAGTGTGTTATCACCAATAACATCACAGCCGCAATGTTATTTCATGATAACACTCCCTCTCGGGTTCTACTGCTTAAATATAGCTTATGTAGCTTTTTTTGGTGTGATGCGTAAATTAAGCAGCCGCTCCCATCTCTGTAATTTATAGTAGGATTTATTGTATACAAATATGTCATAAACATTAGATGTCCTGTGCTTAAACTACATTACCCAACACCCTGTGCAGATCTTATCCTGTCCCAACGCTGCTTAAATCTGTCGAGTAATGATTCCAGAGCGAATAACTGTAGTCGTGTTCGAGTTTTAACCGCTGAGATGAGGCTCGGCACAGTTCCTTTATCCTCAAATTCAACATGCACTGCTGTAATCTACATCATTTTAGCTGAGTAGAAAGAGAAGGAAAATGAAATATCTTGAAAGTACAGCAGCATGCAGAAGTGTTTTTTTTTGTGTGAATAAGTTTTCATATCCTCTACAGAGAACACACTTATGCACATTTCCGGAACCAGACGTCTGAAGAGTTTAACACCTCTAAAATCTCCCTCACAGGAAGTTGTTACACGAAATACGCTGCCTGAAGTCGGAGACACTGTTCTACAATAATTTTGAGAGTGTTTTGGCCTAAAAAGGGTTTTTTTAGGGTATGTTAATTGTGAGGAGGTACATGCAGGGTGTTGAGGCAAAATAATCCCACTTTTTCAGATTTATCACCATCATCAACATTCCATATAAACTCAGAAGACTCGTGTAGGTTCACTGGTGGTTCTGGATAGTAAATAAAATGTCTATATTTGTGTTGTAGTCATGGCGACCCCTGGTTCCTATCACCACCACTGTAAAGACATCTGAACCATTTTACACCAAACCAAATTTTGAACAGTTGGTGGAGTTCCCCTTGTGTTCTCTGTAGTGGATGTGTTAGCTTAACGAGCCCACTTTACTAGTCTAATGCTGTTCTATCTGACATTAACTGGAAGTTAATTGGACCTGTTTAATTTTAACCTCAATGCTGGCGTGAATGTCCAGGCTGTTACGGTACGACCCTGGGGGTAATTCAGGGTAATCAGCAGATACTTTATCCAGTACGAATCGGCCAGTCAGATCGCAAATTACACCTCCAGACCTCCTCTGGTAAAACTAATCCAGCTCAAATAGGGCTTAGTTCTCCCACTCCTCTTTCTCCACCACTTCTGCTCTCTTTTTGTGTGATTTGGCTAGTTTTGTTTTGGATAGTAAACATTTACCTTTTATTTTTCACGACTCATTTTTTCAGTCAACGTTAGTGCACCCTGCACATGTCTGGTCTCGGCTCATGCTGCTCTGTTGTCTTTGTACTCTTTTTTTTTTTGCACTTCTGCTTTGATTTTAATTTACTCAGGAGTCACTTTGATGTTGTGTTCAGACGGAGTGGACAGGTGAAGCGTGTTTTCTCCCCAGAGATGATCAGCAGTGCTGCTTTGGCTCCGTTACTGAACACAGAACACTCACGAATTGGACTGAATTAATAAGCAGGATTTCTCAGTAAGCTGGATAACTTGATTCACACTTACTGCGTCTGCGGCGTGAGGCAGCACTGTGTTTAGAGAACAGACCGCACACGTCTCGCAGCAAAATACACTGAAATAAGCTATGAAAATCACTGAAAATTAAATAGAAAACTGTATAAAAACTCTTTTTTTATTTTATTGAATTCATGGCGAAATACTAGTTAAACACTCTGTGCTGCAGACAGATTTTCTGGTTGGTCTACCAGGCTTGAAACTTTTGCCTAATCAGAAGTCAGAATGCTGTCCAGGATAAACGAATACGGGTCGTCCTCCATTTGGAGTGGGAATTCAGGGGGATACATGTTTCTTTCATCCCAAAACTAAATGATCTTAATGTGTCCATTAACATCTCCTATTATCATACATGCTGAAAGGAGAGCTCAGTTCAAACATTCTACAGTCACTGGTGTTGTATGAATATGGTGTAACTCCAGTGACGGTGACTCCAGTGACTTTCTGGTTAAAACGGAGGATTCTGTAAACTGGCTGACTCATTGTTGGTCAGGTGACCTTGTGTATTTAAAATCAGTAATAAAAATCATACATTTGGCATTATTTTGACTAAATTTATTACCCAGTCATTAAAGCACAAAACACCAGTGACAGAAGTTATGAGCTGCCTGATCAACAGAATTATTAATAAATTAATGAAATATAGTGACTCGCCTTCTAATGCCTTGAGACGCTTCCTCTCTGATGAGCCTCGACCCAAAGAGGCAGTTTAATAGAGCTGAGAATACTGTGTTAAAATGTAGAATAAGAGTCCTGAAAATACCAGTGACCAAAATCTCTGACAAATTAATTTTACAATAAAATACAGTAATTTTTTAAATGTAGTATAAAGTTAATGATATAAAAAGTAAATATGAATCTGTTTTATACAAAATCCTGAGTTAAACCTCTTGAAAATATTGTTTTATCTTAAAAATGGTTAAAAGTTTGGTTTTTGTGCTGAGCTGTTTTCCAGATGCAGAGCGACTATGAAACAGGATAAAAAGAGAAAAATCAGAGAATCATAAAGGAAAAGTGTTATTTAATCTCAGGTCGACTGTGTAAATGTCCATACTGACTTTTGGAGCTGTGCCTCATATTTTAAGTGCCTTTTTAAGCCCTGAAGCCTCTGTGAGATGGTTTCCCCTCCAAATGGAGAACTAAACACATACTGTGTACTTTTATAAATTATTTGATCAGAGTGACTGAAGTGTCTATTTATCCATCTGGAAACAGGAGTGTCTGTGTAACTGTCTGACTGCTCCGCAGCTCAAACGCTGTATGAATTTAAGACCGGTGTGTTCCAGCTGTAGCGCCAACGCCACGCAGACGTAGCATGTGTGACTCAGGCCTGAGCCCAAAGTGGGGATTGTCTGCTCAGCTCCACATTGAACAAAATAATATCTTGTCAAGTGAAATCGTCTTAATTCTTGTTGATCTATGTAATATTTCTGAGATAGTTGTGCACTTATTTCAAGATTATTTAGCTTTTTTCTGGACATTTTTACCTGGTTTAAGTAAGTTTATCAAGAAAAATGGTCAAAAATCATGAGATAATTTTGCTGGTTTCAAGCACATTTCTAAAACGAGGCAAATTATTTTTCCAATATAGTGATCAATTTACTTAAAGTCAAAAATGTTTGGAAATAAGTTAAATAATCTTAAAATAAGCTTACAACAATCTCACCAGGAGAAATATTAGATTTATTGAGTAGATTTAAGATCATTTTACTTGACAAGATACCAGTTTTTGCAGCGCATAGCAACCCTTTCATTTTGGACTCACTCGGCAGCGCCCTCTAGTGTCTGACCAACCCGGAAGATGTTACTGAGCAGCAGTTCTCGTCATTAGAAAGCCTTTAGTTGGAACAAAAGCCTGGAGGAGGAGTGTGACGTTCTGGACCTGAACTAGCCAGGAAATGGGCCCTTTGAGTTACTGGGAACTCCTGCTTGGTGAAATGCCCCCACTGACCCTCATGTTCACCTCTGACTGATCTGTGACTGACCCGGCTTTGATCTCTGACCTCTGTGTGTGTTTAGGTTTCCGCCGGGCATGGTTGGGGTGGCGCCGGGGGGCCTCCCTGGTGCGCTGGAGGGCATGGTGCCAGGCGGGGTCCCTGTACCCCACTCACTACCATCAGGAACACACCCCTCCCAGGCCCCCTCCCCCAACCAACCATCCAAACTTGGAGAGAGCAGAGAACATCTCACAGAGCAATAGCACCACACACACACACACACACACACACACACACACACACACACACACACACACACACACTGCTTCCTTTCACACATATACAAACACACTCATGTAGCACATACACATAGACAAATGCACAACCTCTTAAACACACTCTAATGGAGTGCTGTGCGAAAGTCAGAGACCACCTTTTGTTTATTTAACATGCGGTCAAAACAGCCATTAAATGCAGTGTATTTTTCATGATTTAGTGTCCACTTTTTACCTCTCTTACCTCCAAAGTTCAGTCTTAGAAGCTGGTTGATGATTTTCTGAAGTAATCAAACACATTCAGTGGTGTTGAGGTCTGGACTCTGGGGTGGTCAGTCCATCGTTCAGCTTCTTTGTTTGATGTGTCCGTCTCCTTTTCTCAGTGAGGTTCTTCTTGATCAGCTACACATCCTTTCAGACCCACAGCGCTGAGTCGTCTTCTCACAGTGGAAGGATGGACAGAAACACCTGTGGATGTTTTCAGATCTGATCAGCTTGATTTTCTCCTCTCTCTCAGAGATGAAAGCTTTAAGTGCTGTTTATCTGATGGGGGCAGTTTTGGGGTCGACCAGCTCTTCCAGGTGGTTGTTAGGAGCCACATTTTCTCTGTAGCTGTTAATCAGTCTGAACTCCAGGGGCCGGATTCACGAAAAAGTCGGTAACACTTTGCTGTAGGGTGCTGTTCATAAAGCTACATGAAACCTACATAAGCTTGTTGTCATGACAACTGACATAACCATACATAAATGTTTATAAATGCTTATTCCAATAGACATCATTCGCTATAAAGGTTACATTTACCAATTTTGATCCAAGTTAGCTTAAGTAGCCTTTATGACAGATGACGTCTATTGGAATAAACATTTATAAACATGTAAGTGAGATTATGTCAGTTGTCATGACAAGCTTATGTAGGTGTCATGTAGCCTTATGAACAGCACCCTACAGTAGTGTTACCAAAATTTCTTAAGAAGACACTTGCGAAGGTTCTTAAGACAAACACAAAGACGTGTTTCTCTAAAGATAATTATTTTCTTAGGAAAATTGTTTTCTTATGTCGTCTGTGTTGCATTTTAGCACATACCATAAACAACACGAGATACATTTTGAATTTATATGAACTGTTATTTCTGTTATTTAGTTTAATCCACTCAGAGGAGCAAACTGGAGGAAAAAACAAGCATTTAAACAGTTTTAGCAAACAAAATCTCTGGTGGAAAAACAGCCAACAGGAAAAAATCCTCCTGGTAAAATGCAGTAATTGTGGGGTGACGGCGGAAAGCGAGAGACGAGGACGAGGAGCAGATAAAATGATTAATTTAGACGCTCAACTTCTCAACCCTCACAGCCCGAGACAGTGTGAGGCTGTCATAAGGTTAGGAAAACATGTAAGAACATATTTTCAAGAAAAGAAAAGAAAATAATTCTTAAGAAGTTATTTGAAGAATAACGTCTTTTTTTTCGTCACTTTTTTAAGAATTAAGTTAAAAAAACACATTTAGGGAAATTTTCTGGTCTCACTTTATTTAGATGGTCCACTATTGATGCTCTAGATCTGCTTAAATCATTAACAGTCTTCCTGGTGCTCCTCAGTTGATTATCAACAGCGTTAAGGTCAGGGTCAGGGTTAGGAGTAGATGTCGGTTTTGCCCTGAGGTTAAGGTTAGGGTTAGGTTTAGGGTTTAGGGACAGATTTAATAAACTCTTTCACACTGAGCTGCAAGTTGTGTTGAATTTGATGGGTATTTAGTTAAATGTTATTGAAAGGCTGACTGAGCATTTATAAAGCACCTACAGTGGACCGTCCAAATAAAGTGTCACCAGTTTTCTTTCTTAAGACACTTTCGTGAATCTGGCCCCAGTTTTGGAAACTTTTTTTTTTATAATTCCTTTGTCTTTCTCTTTCCTTATACAAGTGGATTATCTCAGCTAATCACCTCGGAAACGTCTGAAAAATGCGTAACTTGTGCTTTAATAGCCGTTTGGACTTAAAGAAACGGAGGGTGGTCTCTGACTTCTGCACAGCGCTGAATCTACATTGTTACAGGTGTATTGTTCTCTTCCACACACACACATACATGCACACTGGCAGCCGTTGGCATGGCAACATGTATCCCAGCATCTTTTCAGTGAAAACCACCCACCTTCCGGGACCAAGAGACTATGATCGCACACACACACACACACACACACACACACACACACACTCACTCTGCAGCTCACTTCTCGGGACTGCTCAACAGAAAACTTTCTATTCAACTTTTTTTTGTTTGTTTTTGTTTCTCTTGTTCAGTATATTTTTTTTATCCTCTTTGGGAAAACGGATGTGGCTCGAATATAATTGGAGGAAGCGAAGCGACGCCCTGCCCCCTCCTCTCCTCACGTCTGATTGGACGACCCACTTTCCCATCCACTAGCGGGAGAGCTCTGAGAAACTGCTAAGGGGCGAACTGGACCACGTTCCCTTCCATAAGCCCCGCCCACTTCCTCCCACTGTTAGTTTGAAGTGTTGTTTTTGTTTTTTTTCCTCGTTTTAGGCCCTTTTTCTTTTTCCTTCTCTTCAGTGTGAAAGAATGAAGCTAAGTAAAGAAGTGGTTATAAAGTATATCTATATATATATTTATCGGACATCAGAAAAAAAGGAGGAAACAAAAAAAAGAAAGCGATTGCCCACCAGCAGGTGATCCACAGAGCGGCCGTTAGCCCTTTCCTGGCCACATGCATCCATCCGTCCATCAGTTCGTACAGTCTGGCCAAGGACCGTACATCGAGTTTGCGTGTGTTTTAGCCAAATTGTTGACCAAATAAACTGAATATCCACTGCTTGAAGGCGACGGACTGTCCGCTGATACTAACCCACACTAGACGAGCGACTCTTCCAGGTCCTGCTGGACTCAGTTGACCCTGTGGATACAAAGCAGAGCTGTGGACTCGAAGAAAACAGAAAAACGACTATTTTTTCCCCGTTTCTTTGTTCGCTGAGGCGGTTTTGAAGCTCGTTCTTCTTCTTTTCTGACTCTGTTCCAGAGCCACATGTTTAGCTGATGCTAAATGCTGAACGCTGCCGGTGATCGACGCCTGCGTCGACGCCAGGACGGTAAAATCCACTTCCGCATCAACGTTGACGTTTTTCAACAACGAATAAACACAAGGACGTTTCCTCAGCCGAGGCACACTGACTCTGCGGGACTCTTTTCCAGCTCGTGTGGCTGAGTTGACGATGTTTCATCCTCAGATTCTTCAGTTTTGTTTCAGGTTTTTCAGTTTTTTGGGTTTTTTTTGTTGCCGTTGGAAACCAGAACGAACAGGAAAGGGTTAAAGTGTTTAGCGCTAACTTCATTCCACAATGACTCAGGAAAAAAAACACACACAAACACTTTTTTGCATTTTTTTTTTGCTCCGAAATTTTTGTGTGTGCGAGAAAAAATGAAAAAAATAAGAAAAAAAGCAGAGTTAACCTAAAGAGTTGAGGTAGTCTGACTGTTTTCTCTTTCCTCCTCTTTCCTTCTTCCTCCCTCCCTGTTGTGGTATTTTTATAAAGCAGACTCTCGCGGTTTTTTTGGTGTTTGGAAAATAAAAAAATGAAGTTTTGCAGTCCTGATAGATTTGTATTGCTTAGATAAATGTTCCTCTTCCCATAGTCTGATGTGACCCTTCCAGCTTTTCTTTCCTCTCTCTCTCTCTCTCTCTCTCTCTCTCTCTCTCTCTCTCTCTCTCTCCCTCCCCTTCTCTCTCTCTCTCTCTCTCTCTCTCTCTCTCCCCTTCTCCTCCTCCTCCTCTGTTCTGTTTGTTCGGATGATGAAGGCCAGCTTCTGTGGGCCGTCCTGTTCAGAGTGAGAGCAAAATCAGAACCACGCTTAGAGCGACACTAGCGGAAAACCAGGCAGCCAGCAGTATGACTCTTTTCTTTTTTGGTTTTGTTTATTTGTTTGTTTGTTTTTGTTTTTAGCGTGAGTATTTGTATTTGTTTCTTGTACAAGGTGAACATTTAGCAGTCAGTGCAGTTCAAAATAAAAGAGACACTTCTGATCCGACCCGTGTGGGTTTTTGTGTTCGCTGTTTTGTGTTTGTTGTTTTTGTTGGTTTGTCTTCATATTTCAGGCTTGTTTACTGCATGAATTTGTGCTTCAGTACGTACTGAAACACCAGTCTGTGCTCTGACAGGTAAAGAAGAACAAATAAACAAATAAACACAGGGACGTTTCCTCAGCCGAGGCACGCGGACTCTGTGGGACTCGTGTGGCTGAGTTGACGATGTTTCATCCTCAGATTCTTCATTTTTGTTTCAGGTTTTTCAGTTTTTTGGGGGTTTTTGTTGGCGAACAGGAAAGGGTTAAAGTGTTTAGTGCTAACTTCATTTCACAATGACAAAAAAACACAGTTTGACATGCCCTTGATCTTTGTGTGTGCGAGAAAAACAAACAAATAAGAAAAAAACTGAGTAAACCTAGAAGAACTGAGGGATATATTTATATATTAATGAGTTTAATATGTTATTTATCATATTAAGTGATGTTCTGTAGCGCAGCACTGCATCTCTCAGCCTCATCGGTTTGACAGAGTTCATAATTTTGTTATTTTCATGTTTTCGTCCATCTCTCACTATAAAACCCAGCATGCATTGCACTAATACAAATCATACAATTGTAGGCTCTTTTCCCTTTTCTGCATTTTTCTGCTGGACGTATTTGTTGCAGGGTTACGCCAGAGAACTTGTAGAGAGGATAAGTTGCACTCTGTAATGTGTTTCAGGTTTCTCAAACACTAGAGGGAGCTCCCGAGCGAGTCCAAAATGAATGGGTTAAGATGGAGCGTTTGAGCAAAATCACAGTTTATAAATGCTGAAACATTTTTAATACAAAATAATACATTAATTTCCTGAAACATTAAACATTTTAACACCGCTGTTTTATATTTAAGAGCTTTTAAACTCGAGTTATATGAGTTTGAAAACGGCGCCTCATGTACGTTCATGATGTCTGTGAGCGCGAACAGCCAATGAGCTGCTTCGCTTGCCAACCAATCAGCACTTAGTAGCAGTAATGTTAGTCCTGCTGCCCAAAACCCGTTTACTGTAGAAAAAGGAAACATACAGGTGAGATTTCTTTGTTTATTTAGTGAAATCCATCCTTCTAGTTCCTAAAACTAAAGGAAATTTCTGAGTGATTAGAAACTATTTTAACTTTTCATTTTTAGCTGTTCAGCCATTCACTGCCATTCATTGAGGACTCTCTCGCGGGCGCCCTCTGGTGCCCTCTCATCTCAGTTTCAGTGGTTTGTCAGCTGAAGATGAGCAGAGGAAAACGAGTTTGTGTGATTAACAAAGGAATAAAGTTTGTCATATAGGTGAAAAGAATCTCCATTTCAGCGCTGCTGACTGACGCTACACCGAATGCAGTCTGTGCTTTAAAGTTGCTGCTTCAGCCGCTTTCAGAGGAACAGTTTCCATTTTCCCTCTAAAGCTGTCGGTATCTGAGAGATCGAGAGCTCAGCGGGGAGCAGATGTTCATTTGGTGTTTGTGTAAAATGTCTACAGTGGCAATACGGACCCTGACGACATGGCGCCCCCTGCTGGCATGTACATGTGTTCAGCTTTTTGCCAGCTAGTTTACTGTTAGTGAGCTGTTTCAACATCTCCAGCTAACATGGCTAATTTAGCGTTTTGGTTAAAGTTATTTTCACATGTGCATCGATTTATCACGCTAAAATGTCGGCTGACGTTATTCTACTCTAAAAGCTCTGAAGGAATTTTTCCACAAATCATTTATTCCTTTTTTTAGTTCGGACTCCTGCATTGTTATGTGTTCTGTTCCTGAACAGTTCTGGACTCGTCCTCTTGGCAGCTGTGACAAAGATCCTCACCAAAGTGACTCGCCTGTCTGTGGTGGCTGAAGTGATATGAGCGGCTGTATTTCTTAGTTAATAACTGTCCGTAACACAATAGCGGAACTTGTTTTACCCTGTTCCCTATTAGGAATCCCTGTGGGGTCAACCAGTCATGACTGCTAGTCTGTAAACAGCTAAAAGCCAGCCTTAGTGTATCCATCACCTCCACCATCAAACGGAAATATAGAGAGTGCCGTGATTCTGACTCGGTTCAGCACAAAATGGACACCAGAGTTGAGTTTATGCAAAGAAAAGGAGCTAAACTGAGGTCAGTTATCTAGCTAGGTGGTTATCTACCTTACTAACTTCAGCTTTTAGCTCGTTTGTGTGATTTATCCTCTGCGTTTCATTGATGATAAACCAAAAAAATGTTCACGCAAAGCAGTCAAACAATGTTTCTTCCCCTGTGTAGATACTACAGAAGTCCCGAGAGGCCATGAGGTAGTTAGAATTTTCTGGATTGTTATATTGATCTTGTGATATCAAGATAACAATATTGTTAACTTGAGATGAGTTAAAGTTGTTATATTGAGAAGTTTTGTGATCTCAGAATAACAAAGTTGTTCCCTTGAGATCACAAGGTATTTAACTTGTTATGTCAAGATAACAATCCAGAAAATTGTAGCAACAGGCCTCATGGCCTCTCTGGACTTCTGTAAGATACAGTATTAAAAGGCTGTATTTTCCCTGTTATATCAGAAAACGTCACTGCTAATCAGCAGAGGGCGCTGGTGTCCTCAGTGAATATGAGTAAATGGAGGAAAACAGCTAAAAATGTTCATTCAATATTTAATTTTTCACAGGAATTTCCTTGAATTTTACGTTTTTGCAAAAAATAATTTATATATACACTGATGTCAGGAATGTAAATAAGACACGGTTAGAAAGTTCTGTGAGTTCTAAAGCGCTAAAAAATGAAATGTGTCAGAATTTCATGCTGTTCTGTTTTGAGAAATGAGTGCATGTTTCTGTTCAAAAGGAACTTTACTAAATTTACAAATCACAGTTTTGTACAAAAGCTCCATAGACTTCCATTCATTTTGGACATGCTCAGAAGCGCCCTCTAGTGCCAGAAGACTTTACTGAGTGACGGTTATCACTCTACTCACAGAAGATCTGAATAAAAAAAAAACAAAAAAAAAACAACTTTCAGATTATGCTCTCAAACCTGACCGACCTGGGAGTTCAGAGAAACTCTGGTGAATGTTTATTAATTTAATCGTTCTAGTTTTATTAATGCTGATTAAATATAATGTGGTCCATTCTAAGAACATCTCGATACTGGATTTTATCGATATCGGTCAGCACTGTTTCGGAAAAAGGCAAACTGTTCCCAGATGTGTTCTGTGGATCTCGGAAATCTACTTCATTCATCTGAACAGAATTATGGTGAAACCTTGATGAACTCTGCAGACGTTCCTCTCATCTTATATTCTGTTTGGACCAATAACGGGCAGTTAGCCTCGTTAGCCACCTGTAATGAACTAGAACAGACACAAGGTGGAGCTTCAGCCTCCAGCTGCACTCAGCGCTCCAAAAATGAGTGAAGGGCAAACATTAAAAATAAGGTATCACTTTATTTGGACGGTCCACTGTAGATGGTTTGTAGATGCTCAGTCTGTCTTTAACTGATATTCAACTAAATGTCTATTCAACACAACTGAACTTGAAGCTGCGTGTGAAAGATTCTATTAAATCCCTGACTTTAAACCTAATCCTAATCCTAACCTCACGTTAAAACCTACACCTACTCCTAACCCTAACCTTAATGATGTTGACAATCAATTACCACCACAAAGTCTATTAATAATATAAGTATCTGTAGATCATCTGTAGTGGCCCATCCAAAATTTGACCAAAAATAATGAAAAATATGAAATAATTAAAAACAGATGGAAATGCAGTGTTTCTGTTTCTGTATGTGTGACGGGTCTTAGTTATTACTCAGATTGAGCTTTAAGAATGGAACAGTGTTAAACACACTGCAGGTCCTCAGTGAACAGCATAATTACAGTTATGGTTTTATTTACAGAGCAATGTTAATCAGAATAGTTTATCATCACTCAGAAATTCCCAGTTTGTTTCAAAAAATAATAAATAGAGCAGAAGAGAGGTCATTTACATATATTTACATATTACACCTGTTTAACTGAGGTATAAATAAAACTCTAAAAGGTGTATTTTTTGGTATGTAAAACGTCATAGGTGGATATTCAGGGACAAGATTTCTGTGTTTACAGTGTGGCGGTCAGGTTGGACCCAGTGGTTTTATTATAGTGCCAAACTTGTTAAGGAAAAATAACTGCCAGCAAAATGTAATCACTGCCAGATTCTACCGTTTGAAGGTTATTTGGTTTTGTTCCTTTAGGTCACGTGTGTCAGGCTCCAGTCTTCATGGGCCGAAACACTGCAGACTTCAACACGCTGCCTCGTTAAACACACCTGACTCAGCTCATCAGCTGATTAAGGCCTTCATGAACTGAATTCAGAGCATTAGATGAGGGTAGACGCTGATCTCCACAGACCTTTAGCCTGGAAGGTCCCCAGTTTGACATGCCAACCTTTGGTAATGTGAAAATGACAGCTGCTCTTCACATTGTGTGAAGGTTTTGTGCAAAATGGCTCAAAACAAATGTTCCAAATTCAAAGGAAATACACTTGTTACATTAAAAGACATCAAAGTTAAGAATGTTGGAGGAATCTGGAGGAATCAGGATTTGCTCCAACACTAATGAAACATCTGATCAACTAATGAAATATATTGAGAAGTAATGATGAGTCAGTCATGAGGAGTTTGAGGATCTGGGGCCGTATCACAGAAACGTCCTATTCTTTAGTCTTAACTCAAGATCTGACAGGTCAAGATGAGATTTGTATTACAGAAGCAAATCTGATCTTAATTTAGGAATCTTATCTTACAGCATCTTATCTCCAGTCAGGAAATCCTAACTTCTTCGATCAAAGTCGACAATTGACTGTCGTGTCTGTTGCCTAGCAACCGACCATACATGCACAGCTGAAACATAAACATGTAATCAAGCTAGTTAGCCGGACAGCTAACATTAGCTACCGTTACAGATTTAAAAAGGTCAAACAAAACTAAAGCTGTTTATCAGAGCGTCGCCGCTCCCCAGTTTCAGTCTCCATTTCCCAAACGCTTTAGCCGAGCGCGCTAACGTTACTCCTCCTAATAAACAGACACACGTTCAGCTCCGTCTCCTCATTATTCACCACTATCACTGTAATATTTCATCATCAACATTAACACACGAAGGTGATCAGAGGGGCGGTGGAGATCGAGTCTGCAGCGTCTGAGATCTTTAAAACGCAGAGTTAGAAAAGAAAATCATCTCACAGTGAAAGCAGCGTTTTACAGTAGAGATAAATGGAGCTCATTATGCTGGTAGTGAACTATGCTGCTGACTCAGCTGCCTAAAAACCATAGAAACGGACCTTAAACAGAAGTGAGGACCCTGTTGGGGTTCATCCTCAAGTTAGGACAGGATTTAGGAGGTTCAGTCTAGTTAGGATGTTTGTGTGATGCTGTTTTCTTATCTGGAGTTGATGATGAGATTATGAAGGTAGGAGCTGTTATTCTGGAATAGATACTGTTCGAAATTCAGTCCTAACTAAAGTTGTCATGGTGACTAAACATAAGATTTCAGACTTAAGAAGTTTCTGTAATACGACCCCAGGGCTGCAACACTTCAGGTGGCTGGACTGAGGCCTACAATACAAATGGTGCAACCATGAAGCACCACACTGAGGGTGCTGGACCACATTCATCTAACTGGTTTACAATCTTCATCTCACCCAACACTGATCTCCTCCTGAAGGAGCACGAAAGGCCATTATAGCCATTACAGTTAAACTTAGCCTCACTTTGTCTGTGTGACGCCACAGTGAGCCACCTGAGAACATTCAAAACATAAAGCACTTCATTTCAACCTCTAGAGCTGCACTCGTGTTTTTGAGCATCTTAACCCAGGATAAGGTGAAGAAGTGGTGATGCAGGGCTGCCGGAACCACGGTGGCAAACGAGCATTTGCCCCACCCCCTTTGAAAGTACTGTGAAGACACCACACGACTTTTTGAGTTCAGGACGTCACATAAAACCTCCGCTTTCTCTAAACTGCAGAGCCAATCAGAACCCTCCATTTCAGTAAAAGTTCAAGTAAAGCATTATGACTTGAAAACACTCAGAAGAATAAAAATCCACCACTATTTTACAGAAGTACATGTACTTGAGTAAGTGTATCTGGTTACGACCCACTTATGAATAGGTTTATAAAGACATCATGAAAGGCAATTTTAGTCAGTGGCCTAATTGCATTGCGTCACTCAGTCAGCTGCTTATTTTTTATTTATGAAACAATATGTTTTGTGTTTTGTTCCACTACTTTTGGAGGTGTGGCACCACCCCTGGGTTGATGAGTGTCTGTTCTGATAGCATTGATGGGAAGACCTTACCTGGGAGCTTTTCGCTGACCTACAATCTTCAAGACAAACCCCCTAAAAAAAAGAAGCTTGGTGAGGAAGACTTGGTGGCTTTGTGGGAAAACCCATGCCTCACATCCAGGAGGTTGCTGGTTCAAAACCAGCCTAGTTTCTGTCTTGGCTACCAGATGATAATAAAGAGAAAATAGCAGATGAATGAAGAAATGAGTGACAACTTTAATGAAACAAATATGTTTTTTAAAACTAAGACAAAACTACTTTGGTTTTTAGAAACTTAGTTATTAAAGCAGTTTCAGTTACTTTAAAATTAAGTGGGAAACCTTGTTTTGAGATCCATAACCCCTGCTCTTCTTCACTCCAGGGCCCCTGGGGGGAGCCCATCATATGCTCCCCCCTTTGTCTTGGGTATCACCCCCCATCCTCCACCCCAACCACTCCCTTCACCATGTGCACCCACAACCATGATCTGGAGTTCCTGATCGGTGTTTGAACCGATAACCTCCTGACCTTGGAGGCATAGCATCTACCAGTGAGCCACAGGATCTCATGAGGGAGTAGCTTTTTTTTTTGGACTTTTGTCTCTAAGATTCCTGGCTTCATAGCAAAGCACACTTACTTACAAAACGCTACCCTGATCAGGATTAGACCCAACAACCTCCTGACCATAGGCACAGTGCTGTTCCCAGCGAACCACACGATCTCATATATGACTAGCTTTTTTTTTTGGACTTTTGTCTCTAAGATTCCTGGCTTCATAGCAAAGCACACTTACTTACAAAACGCTACCCTGCTCAGGATTAGACCCAACAACCTCCTGACCATAGGCACAGTGCTGTTCCCAGCGAGCCACAGGATCTCACATATGACTAGCTTTTTTTTTGGACTTTTGTCTCTAAGATTCCTGGCTTCATAGCAAAGCACACTTACAAAACACTACCCTGCTCAGGATTAGACCCAACAACCTCCTGACCATAGGCACAGTGCGGTTCCCAGCGAACCACACGATCTCACATGTGACTCGCTTTTTTTTTAACTTTTGTCTCTCTTCCA
Organism: Colossoma macropomum; assembly: GCF_904425465.1. NCBI lineage: Eukaryota > Metazoa > Chordata > Actinopteri > Characiformes > Serrasalmidae > Colossoma > Colossoma macropomum. The sequence continues at coordinate 1,188,943 of NW_023494790.1, forward strand.
GGAAGCCACAAGGACTCTGAGTGTTCCTTGCTTTTTTTTAACATTTGTCTTTCAGATTCTCAGCTTCACAGTGTAGAAATGTACAATGTTCATGAAGCCTTTGAAGATAGAATCCCCACCAAAAGGATGTATTTCTGTTTTGCTTTCATCAGATTTATAACAAAACAAAACAAAAACACCCATTTCTCTTCATAAATAAAGAGTGTGGCTGTGTAATAAGTGTGTGAGACACTGAGTGTGTTTACATGCTCTCAGTAATCCGAACATAATCGGGTTTCTGCAGTGATCTGATTATCCAAATGGTCGTGTAAACAGCACTCTGATTTCTTAGATTAGAGTAAGTTCTAGAAATCTGATTAAGAAATCTGATAAAGAGGCTGGATTTGAGCTGAGTAATCAGATTTCTCAGTGCTGTAAACTCTTACTCTGATTTCTTTCAGATTTCTCAGTCTGAGCATGTGCGAAAACAGACGGCGGTACCGGAAATAAGCAGCGAAACCAAATACATGCTTGACTAAATGAAGGATTTAAATATTCTTCATCTTCTAGACGATGTATCTGGATATATTTTAGGTAAAGTGGTACGTTTTAAAAAGCCGCTCATGAAGTTTGGGTTTTACATTATTTTTACATTCTTCTGTGAGTTTATTGGCCGGTTGTAAAGCAGAAATCTGATTACTGTCTGACTCACGTAGACCTGGAGTTTCCCCATTATCTGATTACTCAAGTGCGTGTAAACACACTGGACATACTGCTGACAATCTGCTTTTCTGCAGTTATCGGATTATTAAGTGTATGTAGACGCACTCAGTGTTTACGCACACATTCACGTTTTCCCTGGATTCACTTTGTCCTTTGAGTGTAACTGTTATCCTGGGAATAATCAAGTCTCTTGTAGTTCAGACGCACTGTTATCAGGTGGATCGATTAGTACACCTTACAGCCTTCCTCACTCAGTCTGCTGGAAAAGGCTATTTTTTAAATTCTATTGTATTTCTTAGTTTGTTTTATACACTTTGATTTCCTTCTGCTGTTCCTTTTGCTTTTACTGATTTAAGGCACTCTGAACTGCCTTTGTGTATGAAATGTGCTATATTAATAAACCTGCCTCGTTAATGAACAGACTGTAGAAAAGGTCACATTTCCAATTAATTCTATATAACCTCTCGTTTCCAGTAGGTGTCAGTAATTACCATCCTCCATCGTTGTGGACGTCACTTCCAGAACACTCTCCAGTTTCAGCTCATATACACATTTACATATTGCCCCAGGATTTGACCTAAAAACCTCCTGATCTTTGAAGCACTGCTCTTAACAGCGAAGCTCAAGGCCTAAATGATGTTTTTGGACGTAGAGTCTTCACATTCAAACCCGACACAATCTGCAGACGTACAGCCTTAAAACTCGTACAGAGAGCAGCAATACGGATATTAAACAAGACTAAACAGAGCTCATATCACCCCGTTACACACTGCACTGACCGCCTGGATCTGAGAGAGTTCAAAGCTCTGCTGCTGGTTTTTAAAGCTCTAAATGACCTTAAAGCTCCTGAACGTCTGTTTATGATCTCAGATCTGCAGATACTGAACTTCTGAACTCCTTCAGTAAAACAGAAAACGTGGAGAGACTGTTACGTGTAAGCACGTATTTCATTTTTTCTCTCTCTTGGTCTCCTCCTTCACAGAGGTACCTGCTCTGCAAACAGTCATGTGAGGAGAACCAATCAGAGGCCTGGCTGGTGCAGTTGGGGGAGGAGCCTATGTTTTAAAAGAGGCCTTTAAGCTGGCTGAGGAGAGAGAGGACTGATCATGTGTGCTGTTTTAGTCTGTGTTTTAATCTCGTGTTGAGTCTGCTCTGTTTTAGGTATTTTATCGGTGCTTCTTTTAACTTAGTTTGCAAGATTTCGCTCTTTGTTAGAGGAAATGCTTCAGTTGTTGGTATTTTACCTGCACACTTTTACCTTTGTTTTACAAGAGATTGTTTGTACCACCTGGGCTTTCAAACAGGTAAGAGGGGTGCGCCTATACATTCGCACCACGTAGATGTCTACTCTGTCTAGCTCCCCAGGTCAGAGGGCACCGCCACATGTTCGTTACTGGCTAGGTAACTTTTGTATCCTTTTTCAGATTTGCTAAGTACTTCTGTTTCAGAGTAGGTGAGCGTGGTTAGGTTTTGTTTTGTTCTTTTCTTTGGTGCTGTCCACAGTTTGACTCTTCCAGTGTGGTACTGGATATCAGAGCACACCAGTTTCACTGTAGTTTGTTTTAATAAAGTGGCTTCAGAAGCTCTATATTGGTCTGTTCCTCAAACTAATCCATTCTCACCTGTTCAGAATTTTAATGCCTCGTTACTGATCCCACAGCGCCCTAGACCAAACGTGGGGTCGTAACAGAGACTCTCAGTTATTCTGCTTCTAAACTGTGGAGCTCAGTTCAGCTTTTATTAGACAGTCGAGCTCAGAGCTCACTTTTAATAAACACCTGAAAACGCAGCTCTTTAACTCAGCGCTTCAGTAAAACTCTACGGCTCTTTTGGTGTTTATCTCTTTGATTTGATGTCATTGTTTCATATGATTTTAATTCAGTACTCGTTTATTTGTTATTCTTCTATTGCTGTTGAACTTTGAGCTGCCACCTGTTTGAAAAGTGCTCAAAAAATAAAGTTACTATTGTTTACAGGCTTTGCACTTTTCAAGCTTGTGGTCCTCAAATGCTGTTTTTCCAGGATGCACATTTTCACATTTGCCACAAGTCCTGTTTCACAGAGTGTAACACCCTCGGCACAAATGGCCAACAGCCGCTTCATGGCTGGTTACTTTTGGCTTCCCAACGGTGTCGCTGGATAACTGCACAGGGGTGTCCAGTCCTGGATCTTCACTGTGGTTCATTTTGAACGCTCCACTTTGCTGTTTGCCTGATTAACCTGATCAGAAAGAAGACACAGATTTAGGTTTCCTGGGTCTTCACAGTGAACCTGTAAGCACTTTCTGTAATAACTTTCAGCCAATAAACCCTTCAGACATCTGGTTCCCATCACCACCACAGTAAAGAGATCAGTGAGCAAGTTTCTCAGTGTGGCTGCAGGTTTTCACTCCAGCAAAGCAGGAGGTCACCTGATAATGTTTGAAGACCAAGACCAACTGATGAATCAGGTGAGCTCCAGCTTGTTTGGAGTAAAATCCTGCAGCCAGACTGACCCTCTACAGATAAGACTGGACACACTGGATCAATCACCTTCTGTTTACATGCAAGACCTCATGACGACTCCTCATTAGCTGAAGGAGGTCTTGAGCAGGTGAACTGTAATGTCAGTTCTCCTGGAATTCCAACTCTTCACACTGGCCCTCCTCCGTTAATTACCCTTACGATCACTTATAAACATGCATATATAAAAGGGGCTTCATATGAATGCAAAACCCAAAGTCTGCACTTTCAGGATTTGAACCAACAACCTGCTGATCCAGATTTCAGGCACACGGTGCTTGTAATTGGGCCACAGGGGCACAAAGAGAACTGAGAGGCATTTTTGGACATCTGTATTTCAGATTTCCAGCAAAGACAGTCAAACCTTTTTATCCTGATTGGGATTTGACCCAAGAACCTTCCGAGCTGGCAAAGCTTAGACCACTGAGCCAAAGAACTTTACAGACCATTTACAGCCTCCTCTTCTCCTTCCTTGCCTTTTGGATTACCAGGTTCACAACAGAGATAGGTACAGAGGGCCAGAGCGGCCGCGAGCTGTTGCTATAATTTTCCGGATCATTATCTTAAGATAACGAGTTGTTCGTTATTTCAAGATAATTTTATCATCTTGAAATGACAAGATACATAACTCGTTATCTCAAGATAACTTTGAGATTTGAGCCACAAACCTGCAGTCCTCAGAGGCATCACTCAGCCAGTTCCTGCATTTTAGGACACTTGATTTTCAAATGAACAGCTTCACATTGGAGACATGAATAAATAACCTCATAATTTTCTCTGTCAGATACATTTATATACTCAAGTCAAGTCACAGCCTTCTGCCTTGATCAGGCAGTTTCAGCTCTGGCCCATTTCAGCCTGACCGCCATGGAGCTACATGCTGTACAACGCTGTGCAAACCTCACCTGCATTAACTCAAACTATCTAATTAACCATTAATGCTCTGCCTGTTTTTCCCCGTTTTGAACTATAATACTTTATATTAATGCTGTTTGCTATCCGGTGTGGTCCAGAGGAGGATGGGTTCCCCTTCTGAGTCTTGGTTCCTCTCAGTGTTTCTTCCTCTTAGGGAGTTTTTCCTTGCCACTGTCTCCACTGGCGACGCCCATGGGGGCTCAGACCCGGATTTTCCTGTAAAGCTGCTTTGTGACGACAACTGCTGTAAAAAGAGCTACATAAATAAACTTTGACTTCATTGAACCACAGTGAAGATCGATCCAAGATGGTGCCGAGTTTGACAGCTGTGCTGCGAGCTCATTTAGTTTTGTGTGAATTGTGTTTACCTGTTACTACTTTTGCCAGCACTATATTTAGAGTCTAATGTGTGTATATATAGATATTTTGTAACTTATTTATTTTTTTGGCTTATTTAAGTACTATAAGGGGGCCACACTCACCTTCGCACCTGTGTAAACGTGACGATTTGATTAAACAAATGAAAAATGTTTGATTGGTCTGCACCACACAGGGCAGGTAAGAAAAAGCAATCATGTATTTATCTGTTTCTAATTAACCCGTCAGCATCGGAATGTTTCATTTCCTTTGGTCCAGCTGTTCTCTCAGCATGCAGCTCTAAATTTCAAATATACTGAATCAGTGAAAAAGTGGGGTTTTCTCACTTATATTGAAATTTTCAAACGTTCTGACATTTTGTTACCCTGTTCTTCAGTGGTCAGGACCCCCATGGACCCTCACAGAGCAGGTACTATTTGGGTGGTGGATCATTCTCAGCACTGCAGTAACACTGACGTGGTGGTGGTGTGTTAGTGTGTGTTGTGCTGGTCTGAGTGGATCAGACACAGCAGTGCTGCTGGAGTTTTTAAACACCTCAGTGTCACTGCTGGACTGAGAATAGTCCACCAACCAAAAATATCCAGCCAACAGCGTCCTGTGGGCAGCGTCCTGTGACCACTGATGAAGGACTAGAGGATGACCAACACAAACTGTGCAGCAGCAGATGAGCTATCGTCTCTGACTTTACATCTACAAGGTGGACAGACAAGGTTGGAGTGTCTAATAGAGTGGACACAGTGTTTAAAAACTCCAGCAGCACTGCTGTGTCTGATCCACTCAGACCAGCGCAACACAACTGCAGAACTACAAAGTGCACCTATATAGTAAGTGGAGCTGATAAAATGAGCGTAGAAATAAGGAGGTGGTCAGAATGTTATGTCTGATCCTTTTAAATGTGTTTTAGTAACAAAATATTGTGTCGTATGTCACAAAATGCACCTCACTGCAAACTCTGATTTCAAACCCACTGACTTTCTTCATTTATATATTGTTTTGTCCTTGTGGCCCCAACCATTCGATACACTTCGCCCTTCAGCCCCCCAGGACAAAAGGTCTGGGCCCCCTCTCTTCAGACCAGTCAGAGCTCGTTCTGTGGCACTTTTCCTTCAGCTAAATTTAGCTGTGAGTTGCTGAAAATCACGGTGGTACAGAAAGAGACAGAGACAGCAGGACACGGGTGGAAGTGTGTGTGTGTAATTTAATGTTATAGCACACTCGGTAGAAGCTGTGTGTGTATCTGCTGTCCCATCCCGGACCCTCCCGCCTCGTCCTCCCCCCACAGAGAAGCACCTAAAGTTGTAACATCAAAAAATGAGGTACTAGATCGTCACACGTTATACATGTCAGTAAATTTATACACATGGGGGTTCTTCTCATTCCTCACAGCAAGAGTACACACCGTAAGAGTGCAACGTAAAAGGTCAGAAAGACTGAACAGACGAACCACAGAGAGAGAGAGAGAGAAATAAATGAGAGAAAAGAGAGACACAGACAGAGACAGAGGGGCGTAAATGGGAGAAAAGATGAAGAGAGAGCAAAACGTAAAATTACTCAGCGTACGGTATCACTCCTAAACAAATAAATACAGTCAGTCTTTAAAAAAAAAAACAACAACGCTAGAGGGGTAAGAGGGGGAGGAAACAGTGAGGGGAAAAAATATAATCACACTCACGAGAAAAGTTACTTCTTTCCATTCTAACTTTCTTTAGATATATTTGTTTGTTTTTTGCTTTTCTTTAGTGCGTCGCTGTCGCAACAACTGAAACATCATGCTAAACACGCTCGTCTCTCTCCGACGTCCACAACTAAACCTGAAGATAAACCAAAAACGTCTGCTTCTTCTTCCCAAAAGTGAATCAATTAAAACTTTAAATCTGAATAAAAGAAAACAAAACAAAGCCTTTTAACAAACATCTTTTGGAAAAATGTGCTTTTTTTGTAAGTGCCAATAACAAACCTTTATAAACTTCATTTCTGCTCATCGATGCTGGTATTTCTTTTTTGTTTTTTTCCATATTACACATCTTTTAAAGAACCGCATGCATTACAACTGCACTGATGGGTAAGTATTTATATATATATTCATATATATATATGTATAGAGAGAGAAGGGGAGAGAGATATTTATTAAATATGACGGTTTCCTCTCTACTAGACTGAATCGCAGTTCTGTGGTTCGGGTTGCTGCGGTTCTAGTGTAGCGTTATGAGAAATGATGGGGGGGGCGGGGGGCAGGGGGGGTGTAGAAATGTCCATCAATAAAACCCTACTTTTCCTTAGTGAGTGCGTTTGTGTGTTGGTGTGAAATGGCTGGAGGCCCTTCCCTCCCTGACGTGAAAATAAATGGTGAATCAGTTTCTGAGAATTTCGATCCCCCACAGTCCGTCTCGTCCTCACTCGTCTTCTTCGTCCTCCTCCTCCTCTCCGTCGGACAGCGTGGGGCAGGGTCGGATCTGCCTGTATCCGTCCAGCCACTTCTCCACCATCTGAGTGACCAGTGGATGGTTCCTCCGCCTGCAGCTCTTCTGCATAGCGGCCAGCATCCCGCCGTCCGTCACGCAGCAGTCCAGCCACTCCCTCAACAGCTTCTCCTGCTGCTCCTCGTTACCCATCTGTAACACAGACATGCACAGCATACGGTCGTTTGTGAAAGTTTAAAGGTTTTAAGTGAAAATAACACAGAGAACACACTTAAATACGCAGTTTTCACTGCACAAATTCTATAAACTTGTTCATTTTAAAGCTGCACTATGTAACTTTTGGGGGGGACCCCTTCAGACCCCTTTACCAAGCAGAAAAATCTAATAATTACAAGAGAATTCTGAGAGAACTCAGTCTAAGCTTGGTGAAGGAGCGTCTTCCGAGGATGTGAGTGAATTATCTACTATTATAATCACATCTTCATCAGTATGATGTTGATTTTGAGATTATCTGAGACCTAAACATCAAGCCAGACGTACGAAAACGTCAGAGGCGAGTTGAAAACTCTCGATTTAACGCTTTCCCACTTTTAAAGGACTATTTCAGGCTTTACAGGGCGACTCGCAGCAGCAGCTTTTATTCCCCCAACTCAGAAATGCTATTTACTTCAAAACAAAAAATCTTACATACTGCAGCTTTAAAATAATAACAATATAAGCTGTGAAGCTGTGGGTCCATCCCCAGCTACCATTTCACTCGGTCACTTTGTCAGTATTATTATTATTATTATTATTATTATATCATATTACTGCTATGGACAACAACACAGTCACATTAAAATGTATATATTCTTCAGAGATTATCTCTTGTTTAATATAAATATTTTTGTACAGAACAGAGAGGATTTTTGTATACATTTTGTGTATTTTTAATATATTTCAGTATTAATATTTTCTTGTATTTTTATTTTTACTGTGTTTACTTTCTGTAGAGTGACTATCTGAGCCCCACCACAAGCACTGAATGAACATGAATGTCCTGGCATGTTGTGCAAATGACAAATAAACTTGAAATTTGAACAATAATACAATAAAATAGGCTTAATCCCATTTCACCCCTTCACCTCTACCAGTTAGCTCTACCCCTCCGCTTTGTGTGTTCAAGGAGTAGGGCCAAGTGTTAGGGCTATATGGCCTTTTTCAGAGACACTCCAAACAGAGTGTTATGAGAAAAAAGAAAAACAACAAGATGGAGAACAAGAGACCAAAGAAACACACAAATGTGTGAATTTTCTCTGTTAAAAAATATGGTAACCATCGTATTGTCTTAGTTTAATGTCGTTTTAATGTGTTATGGTCCTTTTCTTCACAACAACATACAAACATAGCCAGTAGTGTGTGTCTCAGTAGCTAGATATATTTCCGTTCCACCTTAAAGGGCACAGCAGCTCTTACACCATTTAAGGTGGAACGGGAAAATTCAAACAAGAATCTGGTGAATATCTGACTTCAGCTTCATATCACTGAAGAATTAGGGGTGGGTGATAATAAATAATTGCCCCCCTCTTTGAAGGCATATGAGTCCCTAAATGTAACTGAAGCCCAGCAGTGAGGAGCTGAACTTTACCCTCCTCTGCTGTCACTGCAGACTGGCAGGGTCACCTACAGAGCAGCGCTGGTAGCTGTTAATGAAGTGATGCTCTTTTTATTTGAGGGTCCCATTTCAGAGGGAGGATCTCAACCACTACCCTGTGACTCAGTTCCAAGAGGTAAGGCGACACTCGAAAACAAGGGGTAGGGGTAAAAATAAGAATTGGGACTGGGCCTTAATGTCCCAACAGTGAGACACAAGATGTAAGAAAGGATTTTGTTTGTGCTTCCCTGCTGTTCCAACTGTGTTGAGGTTTATACATCACCATGTACCTCTTGTGCCGACAGGAAGTGGATGTGCAGCAGCTTCCTCTCGCTGTCGACCAATGGGAGGAAGGTTACCGTGACGTCGTCGTCCGTGTTGAGATTGGCGCCCGCGCCGCGATTGTCGTAGCCGTCTGTCTCCATGGCGACCAGCGCAGAAAAGTGACCCCTCGTGTAACCAAGAGCGATAGGGCTTTTCCAGCAAAAGCTCTGTTCCCATAGCAACGGTAAGTACACACCTAGCGAAGATACAAACAGGTAGCTTTATGCACCAAAACCAGGCAACATTAACTTTTACACGACCAATTTCCAACCTCCATTTATCTTACAAGTTACCACGCTGTGTTACGGTGCTCTTAAGACGGATATATGTAAATGAGCTCTGTTCTGATTGGTTGTTGTGTGTTGAGCCTCATTTGTACAGCACACCTACCAAACACACTCCTTTTAATTTCAGCTTGAGCAGGTGGGGCTAAACTGCTGTAGACTGAATATGCAGGTATAAACAAATGTGCTGTTTTTTTGTGACATTACAAAAACAATGAATTCAAAGTAAGTTTTTATAGTTTAGTATCCACATACTGGACTGTGTAGTGTCCACATACTGGACTGTGTAGTATCCACATACTGGACTGTGTAGTATCCATATACTGGACTGTGTAGTATCCACATACTGGACTGTGTAGTGTCTATATACTGGACTGTGTGGACTGATGAGTAAAATTTAATAGTGTTTACATGCTACAACAAACTCTTCTGTGGCCAACTCCAAACCCACTGTAGCTCCACTTTGCTGGTGTACAGCCAGAGACTGAATGTACTGATGTACAGTTTGTGTTGGTCACTCTCAACATCCTCTAGTCCTTCATCAGTGGTCAGTTTCTGACCACAGAGCCACTCTTGTCTGGTTATTTTTTGGCGGACGGTCCACTCTGAACCTAATAGTGACACTTAACGTTTGCCTGATATACCAGCACCACACACTATCAGGTCAGCATCACTGCTGTGCTGAGAACAGACAAGCACACAAATAATATCTGGACTATTGGACAGAAACTGACCAATGATGAATGTGATAAACTGGATAAACTGTGCAGACCAATGACCAGTGATTAGGAGGGTTGACAAACTGTGCAGCAACTGATGGACTACAGCTGGGATCATCAAAAAGCGAAGTGCAAGCTCCTTCTAGCCCAGGAGTCGCAACCCAAATGTAAAGAAGAGCCTTTTTACCCTTTCAACAAAAATCAAACCTCCTTGGGAGCCACAAGATTTTATGTCCATTTTATCATCTTGGCTGAAAATGTGTCTCAGTATGTGCTAATTTATTAGTACAGGCTAAAAACATAATATAAACTAAAACGCAGACTTACTGTGCTCTCCTTTAACGTTTAGCTCAGCCAATTTTCTCACATCTCTGGCAGGAAACTTTTCCATAAAAGTGGAACAGACTAGGCGAGACTGTTGTCTGCACTGCAATGGTGACCAGCAGTCTGCGCTGATCTTCAGGGTTAAAGGGTGAATCAGCAGTTCTACATTAACTCCAGAGTTTAAGACCATTTACTGTTAAACTGTGTTGAACGATCAGCAGAGCTTTATTTTACTGTAAAGGAGGATTATTTTATTTTTACCTACAAACCTAATTCTGCTGTGGAGCCACAACAGGGCAGTAAAAGAGCCGCATTGGGGGGGTGGGGGTGGGGGGGGGGCAGGGCTAAAGGGAACCCCCCACAAAGTAAGACCAAACTGAACCGGGGGCAGAGGGGGGATCCAGTGTTTCCATAAATACATTTTGAATTTTCTGTCAAAATTAACAGCCTCACAAAAGTTGACCTACTGTAAGTTTTCATTATGTTCAACATTAGATTGTATGTATAAACTGGAAACTTCCCCGAATTCATAATGTACAATACAGTGCACAGAGCTGAGTCGCTCTGCTTTAAAACTAGAGAAGACTAAACACCCCCATTCGTGCCCGTATAGCAGCAGATACAGTACAAAGCTCAGCTACGAAAAGCAAAGAACACGTCGCAGTGAGAGGTCCGATAAACATCAAGCTAAAGCTAATTTTTCACTCGTATAAATTTACATTTATTGGAATACAAGTTTCAGATAACGTAATAATGAAACCTTCAAAACATGATCCGAACTTTGTACCTCTAATTTTGTACATCTGATGTTTTAGATGGGCTGAGCTCAAGTAACACATTCTTTACGCTGCAGTTTCACTGATCTTCAATTCTGTCGGTGTCTAAAAGGCTAACAAAGGACTAACAACCATAACAACCGGAGAACGAATACAAACATAACAAATACTCGGGTATTTAAATTATTCGGGCCAGTCCTACAATTACACAGAACACAGAGCTGCTCCACACCCTGATGTTCTCTCTGCTCTTGACTCGGCTGAACTGTGATGTACGAGGCTTCGGGGTCACAGCTGGAAATCACTGCACTCTACAGACACATACACGACGCACTCTGGACAGACGGGAGGAGCAGCTGGCTCTGGCTGCCTCACTCCCAGCTATAATGCATTAGTCTGGTCCATAAATGTACATTTGCAGTTCAGACATTCGCACATACAAGCACTTTCTGTAAATCCCGGCCACATTAGTGCTCCATGTAACGAGTCTGGGCGATCCCCATTATCTCAAATGCGTTCACAATAATGCTGCTGCTAGCTTATTCGCTCGCTCGCTCTCTCTCTCTCTCTCATTTCCTTTTCATGTCATCTATGCTTTACTGTCAGGAAAATGACAGTGTGAATTATGACACAGCAGTGGTACATAATGTATCCGCTCAGTCATAAAACCTCATATCTACAAAATAATACTAACATTATAGTAGAAAAAAAAAATGGTTTTTTTAAATCCATTCTGCACAGATTTCTGTGTGACAGGCAGGAAAGTGGGTGGGATGACAATCTTTGAAAGGCAGGTATCATTTTCAATAAATTGACATAAATTAATAAAGTTACCAAACTCCAGAATTACATATTTTTAAGTTAAAAATGCATCGTATAAATACTGTCAAACATACTGAAATAATTGTTATTTATCATTTATCCGATATTTGACCAAAAGCAAACCGAGTCAAACAAACCCACTTTCAATGTAAATACAAGCTAGCCAGCTAGAGCACACAGAGGAACATGTGCGAGCCCCTGGATTCACAGAAGAGCACAGTAAATATCATCTTTAACAAACTCGGCTCGTCCTTTTCGTACAGCTTATAACCGATTTATGTTGAATTCGACTTCTAAAATCATTTCAAATTCATGTTAACCTACTACTTATAATAATATCTTTATTTATAAAGCGTGTTTCATGCCAGTAGCAGCTCCAAGTGCTTTACAGACAGGAGATAAAGCTTAACAGTAAGGGAAACTATGAGTATTAATTAAAATATGTAAGACAACGACTCAGACTAAGACTATGAAAAAGATAAATAAAAGAGACGTAAAATTTTAATTAAACGCCAAGTTAAAGAGACGTTTTCAAATTGAAATGTATGTCGTCCACTAAAGTTAGTGTGATGGTCCATTCTATTCACGCTTTATACTCAAAAACAGTGAAAATGTCCTCACTGTAACACAGTGCAGTGCAATTTGCTGTAAAGGCAAATTCAATTCACTTAAAATAAGTTATTTTATTTTGATACGACAGCAATTATTACACATTCAGTGGTACAGATGCCTTCCTCTCTCTTCAATCTCTCTCTCTCTCCTCTCTGCACTCCTTCCCTCTTTCCTGCCTTTCACACAGAAACCTGAGCAGAAGTTCTCTCTCTCACGGACCGTAAGCATCAGTGAAAGCTGAAACCTTTCATTCAGCTCAGTCACATCAGTGAGTGGTGAATGAACATCGAGCTGAAATCAATTCTGCTGACGTAAGAAAGCACAGCTGAGTCAGTGACTGGAGGGAGAGACCATCACTGTTCAGACGCAGGGATATCAACCAGATGAAGTCCAGGGGCCGGATTCACCGAAGTGTCTTACGAAAGAAAATCTTCCTAAACGTGTTTTTTCTTAACTTCATTCTTAAGAAAAAAAGTTATGATAAATTGTTATTCTTTGATTAACCTTGTAAGAATTATCTTATTTTCTTAAGAATAACTCTAAGAACAAGTGGGATTCTGGAAAATATTATGTTCCTAAATGTTTTCTTAACCTTACGACAGCCTCACACTCGTCCAGGCTGTAAGAGTCGACAAGGTCAGCATCTAAATGTATCAGTGACGCTGCCTCTGCTCCTCCTCCTCGTCCATCAGCCCATAATTATCATATTTTCCAATGAGGATTTTTTTCTTGTTGGCTGCTTCTTCCCCATCACCTCTAGTTCTTGTTTGCTAAAATTTTTGAACGCTTGGTGTTTTTCCCCCGTTTTGCTCCTCTGAGTGGATTAAACTAAATAATGGAAATAACAGTTCTAAAGGTATCTTACATCGTTTATGGCAACATAGCCTACATAGATTTTCTTAAGAAAAATTTAAGAAAATAATTGAGATTATCTTTATGCCGGCCTCACACCAAACGACTTTTCAAGCGATTTCACTGTTGCAGGCAAATTTCCAATGTCGGAATAAAATCATGAGAGTCTTGCTCGAGTCATCTCGATCGTTGTGGTCAGGATGGCCGTCTTAAGTCAGTCTTTTTCGTCTTGACGCGGCGACAAAATCAACCGTGTTTAATATTATAAGTTTTAAGTCTTGACTCATGCAAATGTGACTGACATTTCAACAATTCAAGATTCCCAGTCTTTGCAAAATCATAGTCTGTAACTAAAAACTGTGACATTGTTTTTAGGTGTGACAGGTTGTCACTTTAGAAGACTTTACAAAGTCTTTCCAAAGTCTTCTAATGTATGGTTTGCATAAGACAATATTTGAGAACTTTTCATTTTTTTCAAGAATTGCATTTAAAAACATTCTTATGAACTTCTTAGTGTTTGTCTTAATAACCTTATAAGAAGTTTTTCTTAAGAAAGCTTTCGTGAATCCGGCCCCAGATCTACATTCCTTTATTCAGAACTCGAAAAATTATTCTTAATAGTAGAGATAAAATCTTCTATTGATCATTAATCATTATTAGAATTAACACATTGCTACTATTATTAAGTATCTTAATTATTATTAACAACTAATTACCACTTATTATAATACTAACAAAAATTTAGTAAAAAATACAGGAGGAAGTGCATTATGGCAAGTAATATTACCACTGTCATGTAGATCATTACAGTTGTGATGTTACTCGCGATAACTTACAACCCTGATGTCCTGATGCTGTTACAAAACATTTTACAGCAGTTCCAGCTGTTGCTAGAATTACAGCAGTGGTATAAAGCAAAGCCCAGGATGTTGTTTCAAAAACAGTTTTCAAAACTGGCAATTTGTTCCTCTAAAAAAGCTGAAACTCACCTTGAAAGCGAGTGTAGCCTAACGTTTCTCCACGGAAACTCTTGTAATACTTCACTCCGTAAACTATGATCGGCCGACGGAGAATGTGTGCAAGAACGAATATGTGAGTCTGCTCCAAACTCGCTCCAGGCTAGACGAAAGAGAGAGAGAGAGACAGTAAGAGCAAAAGGGGTGGGGCAGAGGGAGACAGAAAGCAGGAATGGAAAGGAGTGGGAGAAAGGTGAGAGAGAGGAAAGAGACAAAATATATATCACACAAAGGTTCAACTTTAATATTCAGCTCCTGAAATCACAAAAAGTCTCCTTAGACAGTCTCTGTCAAAAATCTGGGGACATTTTTCCTTCTTCTGAAAGTTAAATCTTGATGTTGCTTCACAATAAAGTAAGAAAAAAATAACCGCCAAGATGTAGGCCCAGTCCCATTTCTTATTTCTACCCCTACCCCTTGTTTTCGAGTGTTGCCCCTTGGAACTGAGTTACAGGGTAGTGGTTGAGATCTTCCCTCTGAAATGGGACCCTCAAATAAAAAGAGCATCACTTCATTAACAGCTACCAGCGCTGCTCTGTAGGCGACCCTGCCAGTCTGCAGTGACAGCAGAGGAGGGTAAAGTTCAGCTCCTCACTGCTGGGCTTTAGTTACATTTAGGGCATCATATGATCTTCAAAGAGGGGGGCAATTATTTATTATCACCCACCCCTAATTCTTCAGTGATATGAAGCTGAAGTCAGATATTCACCAGATTCTTGTTCTAGTTTTCTTGTTCCACCTTAAATGGTGCAGCAGTTACATTCTGGCGCTTCAGAACTGCTGGACTATTTAAGGTGGAACGGAAAAGATAGCTAGCTACTGAGACATTAGCATACTATTAGTGATTTTTTATGCTTGTTATAAAGAAAAGGACCAAAATACATTAAAACTACATTAAACTAAGATAATATGACAGCTAACGTAATTTTTTAATAGAGAAAATTCTCACATTTGTGTTTCTTTGGTCTCTTGTGCTGGTTTTTCTTTTTTTCTCATAACTCTCTGTTTGGAGTCCCTGAAAAACCTCCGTTTGGAGGGTCATGTAGCCCCAACACTTCACCCTCCCCCTCTATCTCAACAAGAATTGGGACACCCTACCCCAAGACGAGAACACGCAAAGCAGAGGGTAAGGGCTCAGTGGTAGGGGCGAGGGGTGGAATGGGGCGGGGCCCTAGTTATCATAAAACTATCATTTATCTTCAACGCTAATCTTCAGGTTGATCAAAGTGTCTCCCTTAGTATGGAGAGCCTTTTTCTTTTCCAGACTACTGCTAAAAGCACATATTGAAACTCTTTTGGCTCAAAGGTGGTATAAACACCTGAAAGGCTTGAATGCTGATGAGCGCTGAGAAGGTAGCACAGTTATAGACACTCTATATGTCCAAAATAGAGTTTGTACCTGGCTGGCGAGGGACAGGATGAAGGCCCAGTCCTCCTGCCACTGTTCCTCTCTGAGGGAGAAATGGAGGCCGAAACTCTGCGAGTACCACGACTCCCACTCTTTCCACCGAGTATAGAACCTGTAACACAAACACTCCTTAGTGTCTGTAAGTACCACTGTAACACTACCATGCACTTCTGTTTACTTCTCAAAAGTCTGGAATCACCGTTTTAAATTATATATATCCAGTTCTGCTGAAGATACATATAACAAATGATTTTAACCAATAATTTCACAGGTTTAAACTTATCAGAAGGCTGTAATAACTGAGGAAATGTTGCATGTGTCCAGAATGATAAACAGAGCTGTGCACTGTCAGAGAGAGTCCCCCCAAGCAACAAATAACATAAATGTACCCTCAAAGGTACAAGACTGTCCATAAGGCCCAACTGTGTAGTTAAAGTAGGTACACTAAATGGAGCACATTTCTACCTTTTCATAACTATAAAATGTTTGTAAAAAAAGAAAAATAAAATAAAAAGCATGAACAGGCTGTCAGGAGTCAGCAGGCTCAGCACATCTCATTTACATGTATTTGAGATCACAATTATTTAAGCTGACTCCAGTAATTTTCCACAGTTGTTAGACTTCACAGTCGTATCATGCGGCAACAAACAGAATATGAATTGGATGCAAGATCATGTAAATAAAAGAAGGAAGAAAACTCAGTCATTGAGACAATGTGAGGATTAACATGAACTTGTAGCTTTGCTTGACTATATATAGACACAAACACACACACACACACAAACACACACACACACACACATATATATATATAAAAATAATAAATATAATGTGTATATGTAGCAGTCTCCCACAGTCGGGGAATTTGCTGTCTAAGGCATCTTCCACACCTGCTCTGTTAAATAACTCTCACAAAAGCCCTTTCTGAGGCTGTGAAACTCAGGGAGCCTCAGTTTTGGTGGCTTAAACAGTATTTACCTGTTTTACCTGCTCTAATATACCTGACTTAAATCTTCAGCTAATGACTTAAAAATATTTCTAAGTGCTTGAAAAATGCGAAGCTGTGCGGTGCCTGGGGTCGGGGACAACTCCACTGGCCTAAACCTCTAAAAACCTGTCTTGTTTGGATTTTCCCTCTAGCTGAGCTCCTTATTCACCTGCTCGTGTGGCTTCACTGTCAAGCAGAGTTGAAGGTCAAGCAGGGCCGGGCAGGGCGATGACATTTATCGATATATATGAATATATCAACAAAATTTGGTACATTTATGTTCCTGCACTAAAGGCATCCTTTAAGGTACCACCCTAGTGACAGTCTAATACCTTTACTTTCCCCCTGAGAGCTGCAGATTATCCTAAAATGACTGAGAATGCTCTAGAACATTAAGAATGAAGTTATAAAAGGTGGTGATCAAATCCTGAAGGCCTCAGCAGACTTCTTGTGGAGACGACGTTCACCAGGTTTCAGCGAACAATAATGTAATTGTGGAGAAAAACAACCGCAGACGTCGCGTGGGGGCTTCGTTCATCGTGTCGCACACATGGCAGCTGGGCAACTCTGCGGATAACGACACTACGCAACAAAGCCTGTGATTGGTCGGTAAAAAAGAGGTGTGCCATGAATCAAAGATGGACGACTTTGAGGAGCTTCGTTTCGAAAGAAGTACGCTGAGCGCTTTGGCAGACGCACCGATATTTCACTGCTCAACGCACATTTGTTAAATAAACAGTGAATACCTCCTAAATGTAAGATACCAAGTCTGTTATTGTCGTACTGACTAGTACTGAGCACCACAACATACAGGGTATCTTATATTCAGGTTCACAGGGGGACGAGGCTGAAGTTGGCTTTCTATTCACCAGCTTCTTGTTCTAATTTCCCCCGTTCCACCTTAAATAGTGCCAGTATTCTGGACTCAAATGTCGCCATAGTTAGAACGGTAATAAAATCGTTTTCCAGTAGTCATTGAACTTGTCATAAAATGTCATAGCATCAATGGAGTATCTGCGACAGACAAAACGACACTGCAGAAATGT
Source organism: Colossoma macropomum (assembly GCF_904425465.1). NCBI lineage: Eukaryota > Metazoa > Chordata > Actinopteri > Characiformes > Serrasalmidae > Colossoma > Colossoma macropomum. The sequence goes on from NW_023494790.1 coordinate 1,206,663, forward strand.
ATGCGAGCTTGTAAGCTTGCGAAGGCGCTTTCAGCTTCACACAACCCTCAAGAATTTCGTTTCACAAGAAGTACGCTGAGGCCTTGAGGCAGATAGCTTGACAAAAATAATAAATATTTACAGTCTTTTATTAATCACTGAATAACTTGGTGATATTCCCAAATTCTGCACTGCCTGGTGTCCAGCTTACATTTAAATCTACACTATTTAGGTGTATTGAATAAAATAATAACACTATTACAAGGTTCCAGACATTCTGAATGTTAGTGTACACAGACTCCTGTTCTGACCAGTGTGAGCAGTCGTGCAGGCTGTCATGCAGCGTTTTGCGGAGGACCGAATCTTTATCGTAGATTCCCCAGGTGGCCTGTAGCACCGAGTCCAGCAGGCAGTCTCCGGCCGTTCGGTTCCACAGAGCGTACAGACGACTGTCCAGACGAGTGCCCAGCTCCAGAGACCAGTTAATCACAGCAGACTCCTCCTCCAGCTCTGCACACAAACATGGTGATGTTAATTTTAGTTACTATGGGCCCAAACTCTGGAACTCTGTACCTGAAAACCAGCAACTGATACTCTTAGCACTTTTAATAGGCAACAAGTGAGCACTTAAGTATTGTAATGTACTGTACTGCACTTATTAAAATGTACTGCGCTGCGTTTAATTCAGTTTCTTTCTCTCTGGGTTTTAACATGGGCTTTTGTTTCTAGCAGTGTCTGAGCTCAGGACTGGCCTTCTCTCTAACCTATTTGTACCTAGCAAAGATAAAGACTTAATCTAGATAGACAAAGCACTTTCTGTCAGTTGCTCTGGTGCTCTGGATAAGAGAGTGCTAAATGCTGTAAATGTGTAGTAAAACATCTTAAAAATTTTTTTAAAAACAAGTAAACAAAGGACAACAAAACAACAACAACAATATATATACATATACATATACATATATATATATATATATATATATATATATATATATATATATATATATATAAATAAATAATAACACACAGCACCTAAAGGCTGCTTACAAATCAAACCAGGACTTGCAGGAAAAGCAAGAAAAATTAGTATAAAATAAAGGGCGTAACAATATGCAAATTTTATTTTTGCAGCATGATTCAATACGTTGATGCAGATTACAAAAATAATAATACTTTTTTTACATTTATTTATTTTTGCTTATTAGAAAACCTTTCATTTTTTTCTTTGTTTTTTTGGACAAGAAGGCATAACTACAGATATTACTAAATATTAAAGGGGTAACTGGCACAGATAATTTTCTTAGAAGACACGCATAAAAACATACATAGCATGCGTACTATATCTCAGAAAAACATTAACAACAACACTAAGAGCTCATTAACAGGCAGATCTTGTGTTTGCATATAAAGCGCAGCTCTTCTGTTTTGAACTGAGGGGATTTTCTAATGTGACTCAGTCACTCACAGCGAACTGTGGCGTCCACAACCGCATAGATGTGGACTCTACCATCAAACGGAGGTGCCGATCGATAGCTCGTAACATCCTTTAAGAGGAAGTTATTTGTTTTGCATGTTCAGAATCAGCACTTAGCAGCTGCTTGAATGGAGAAGTAGCTGCTGGGAGCCGCATCTTCTCCTCGGTACGGTAACTGAGACACTGGGCTGAATTCTTCACAAACAGGTTAGCCTAGCTGAGGTTTATTAGCTAATAATGTCGGCATTTTGTATTTTGTTGTATTAATTTTGTAATTGTTGTATTTTTGTATAAAGAATTGAACATATTTGTGTTTGTAGATCTCTAGAAATCATTCCTGTGGTAAAATGTTGGCAGTTCGCTTGTCTAACGCGACCTGACAGGCTGCGTTCACAGCTCGTTAAGGTGAAGCAGACATTTCGTTACTGTTTAGCAGCATTTTTATTTGTAAATAACTTCTCGCTTTCATTCTGTACTCAGAGACTTTCTGTCCTCAGTGACTAACAGCAGAGGAGAGCCGCTGTCTGAGGGGCTGAGGAAGAGCAGCGGTTATGGGGAGAAAACTGCACTGAACGACTGAGAGCAGCTCACTTTTGCAGTGTATACGGGGGAAAACCCTGCGGGACCAGCGTTGTAGACTGACGTTCTCCCTGAACAATGCAAAATACTTCAACACTGGACGATGTAGAGCTTCAGAAAATAAATGCCTGCTCTGCCTGTCTTGTATTGCCGTGTTTATGACAGTCACATAGTGAATGTTGACGGCTAAATTTCAGACTAGGAGCTCATAAATCAGATGAGAATACATAACACGCATATTAGCTGCTTAACAGATTGTGTACGATCATTTTTTCTGGATGCATGTCGTTCAAAAGTATACATAGTTTTTATCCTTGATAAAATTAAGCAGGTTCATTAAGGCGAATCAGGACAGTGAATGAACTGAATGATTCATAAACTAATAGGCACAATTATCCGTATTTATCTGAGCCGCCGAGTCAAATATATCACAACAGATACGACTCCTTAAATCGGTCTGTTCTTCATACACACATATCTACAACAGTGTTAATGCAGGAAATCAGCTGCTGCAGATTTAGAGCCGTCCTTTTACTCTGAGGTGATGCACCTTTACAGTCGGAGGTGAGTGTAATCTGACCAGTGACTTCCAGTAAACAGATTAAATGTGTACAGCGCAGTGAAAGTTATGACGTATGATTCCTCTGAAGCTCCGTCCCGAATGCGATGCCTACTAAGGTTCCTTTTCAATTAAAATGCTGCCCAACCAGAGAGGAACCTTTGAAGGCAGGGACTAGTTAGACAGCTGCCTTCAGAATGGAACACACTAATTGTTTGTTTGTTGAGATGCAATTATACGCTACTCTCCTGTACATAGCAGTTACTGTCAAAACAATAAAAATTTAATAAAAAAAAATATTAGGGAAGAGTGAAGTTTATTTGGTAATGCAGACATTTGGTATAAAAAATAAAATTAAACTATGAATAAACTTTAAAAATTATACGCGATATATACGCCCTACATTCTGTGGTATTGAATATTTGAAACCACTCCAATGTTTCTGATCTCAGTACTTGCAGTTCCCGTGTGTCACTACTGTAAATGTTGTCTGTTACGTCTGTTGCTGAGGTTATGTTTTGTTGTAGGACTGGTTGTTCAGGTTGGTAGGTGTGGTTGCTGAGGTCATGTTTCGATTGCTAGGGTTACCTTTCTGTACATCACGGTCGAGAACTTCATCAAACAGCTTTTCTTGAACTGCAGGAGGCAAATCTTCAATGTCTGGAACAAAAACAAACAAACAACTCACAAACAGATCAAAATAAACAACTGCAGAATGTAAATAAAACATCAAAAATTAAACTTTTTTGTGAACAACCAGCTCAAAGAATAAAAGACAAACAAAATAAACAAATATACATTCATGACTGCAGATAGAACGGGGAGCATTTAGCTGTAATAATGCACAATATACACATTAAGACCTTATGATGCAAATTGAGCAGGAATTATGATCTAAACTCACATCTTATTAATGTATAATTCAGAGCATTTGATTCCTACAGGTTCTGCATAGTGTAATGTTCATTAACTTTACTTATGACTAGTAAGATTTCATAAGTTATTAGCTGTGAAGGATTTTTTATGATTTTTACTTTGCCCACAGCTGCGTTTGCTAGACAACAAAGACTGTGGTCAGTTCAACCAAGGGTCAATTCAGCATTGTGACCACAGGTCTGGCATCAGTCGCAACGAGACATTAGACATTTTCTAAACCACCTGAAGTGAAATAATATTTGGATTTATTGACAGAAACGGCCTCTTACGATACGGTCAGCTAAGGCAGGGGATCTTGACCTTTTCGTCTTCAAGGCCCACTTATTTATTACTAAAAAGCATGAAGGTCCACAGCAGGCTTTAAAAATATCATTTTTAGGAAATTCTCAACACAGTTATGTTCAGTGACAAACCCTGCAACATATGACGCATTTCCATAAACATAAAATATACACTGACCAGGCATAACATTCTGACCACCTCCTTGTTTCTACGCTCATTGTCCATTTTATCAGCTCCACTTACTATATAGGTGCACTTTGTAGTTCTACAGTTACAGACTGTAGTCCATCTGTTTCTCTGATACTTTGTTAGCCCCCTTTTACCCTGTTCTTCAGTGGTCAGGACCCCCATGGACCCTCACAGAGCAGGTACTATTTGGGTGGTGGGTCATTCTCAGCACTGCAGTTACACTGACGTGGTGGTGGTGTGTTAGTGTGTGTTGCGCTGGTCTGAGTGGATCAGACACAGCAGTGCTGCTGGAGTTTGTATATATGCCTGTAGATGGTTTTTTTATATTGTACCATCCTTATTATTATTATAACTGTCCTGTGTTGTGTGACTGACACTGGCTGCTAAATTCCTTCAGGATCAATAAAGTATCTATCTATCTATCTATCTATCTATCTAAAGTGGAATGTCAGGGTCAGTATGTTTTCTGAAGGCAAGGATCAAAAAACTGATGAAGCTGCTTTGGGTGCTCCCTTTTTGCAGGGCTTCACCTTTGAAAACAGGATTATTAATTTGTTAATTCAGTTATTTTTTCCACTGATTTTTATGACAAGGTGTCATCCAAGGTCCACTATGGACCACTGCTGCCCCTCAGTATTGGCCTGAGGAACACCAATGGGTGCTTTGTGGCCCACTTGCGGTCCGCAGCCTAGTGGTTGAGAAACCCTGAGCTACAGCGTCCAACCAATGTGGAAGAAACATAGTAATTCACTGCTACTGTGCAAGTTATGGCACATTTTATATATTTTTTTTTCTTTCCAATATGTTAGAAAACCAGCAAATAAATATAAATTGTGCACTAAAACTTACAGAAAAATGGCATATTTAAGTTTGCTATCTTAACTTTAATAAGTTTGTTAACCTATTTTCACTTCAAAGATCAACAAAAACATGTCATTTGACCAGTCACACTTTGCATGTGACTGCACACACACCGGTGGGTGTTCAGTGTCTCAGTAGTGATCGCACTGCAGAGCCTAGTGTTGATCCGAGGTCGGCCTGCTTAGAAACCTCCTCTCACGCACAGACAGTGCTGTATATATCTATAGGTGCAGGGTAATACAATACTGCGCTGCCGCTGGTAAACTGATACTCTGGTATGTGTTGTCTAAAGTCAGTACTGGAACACGCCTGTCAGGGGTCACGCCAACACAAACATCTTCGCTGCTATTAATAAACATTCTACCAATTAAAGCTGGTTTATCCAAATGTCCACTGTGGGAGATGCCATGAATACCATTTTCATGAATAAAGCTTTTTAATTTCAAGGACAGACACTCCCAGAATGACACACAGTTCATAGCAATATACAGTATTTACTGCTCACTCACATACGTGTGTGAATTATCACAACATAGTTTCCATTATTTTTTTTAAAAGGTTTTGATTATCAAATGAATTTCCTAATTCTCAATTTTGAGTCAGGACTGTATTTTGAACCATGAAAAAAACAAAACGCATCTGATGTTAAGAAAACTAAACGAACTGCATGTTTATTTCTGCGACTCTCTCCACTCGTTCTGAGTGTATTCCTCAAACTCGTGTCCTTACTGACTTTCCATACCAGATAACTGTCTCACTGGTTTGTGCTGCCGTGACCTCTTCTCCCTCCTCTTCTAACGAGCCTCCAAATGCACTAAAGCATTAAGGCCAATTTATAGGCAACAAGCGTCGCTCGACACACACAAAAAAATAAACAAACAACAGTGGTGGACAGACGTCACAGCGCTGTAGGCTTTCATGGTCCTGCATGAGCGACAAAAAGTCAGAATAGAACATCGTCTGTAGTTCCTATGAAAACTTGTACGACGAAGCAGCTACTGCACCAGCAGCGGAACCACACAGAACAGTGTGAAAACAGCTGCGTTTGAAGCTGCAAGGTTGCTACGGCAACCAGAAACACTACTTGTTTTCCCACACACAAGTTTCACTCACAAGTTCTTTCTCCGTCATCTGAATTTACATGCCCAAATCGCAAGGCAAATTATTCAGTAACTGCATGAAATAAATGTTTTTTAATAAATGTATGGTAAAAGTCCCCCTCAAATTAACAGAAAATGTTTTTTATGATCATAAACATAATGCTGTATGCTTACAATTCACTGCTGAAAGCCAAAAATCTTCAACACTCTTTGTATTTTTTATTAAAGTAATTTTTACAGAGCAGATCACTGAAGAGACGCCATCTGTTTATAGTTTATAGCCCAGATTTGTGGAAAAATGAGTCGACTTTGAGTTCAGATTCTTTTGTTATAAAGTTTTAAAACTACATCAGCCATCTATTGGACTGGAAAGAAGACAGTTACAGCTCTCATATGACGCCCACCTTTTGAATGAAGTTTATGAAATATGAAAGTTATGAAGTGAAGAACATGAAGTGCGTTTTGGAACCACCGGTGGTTCCACAGAGTTAAAAAGGTTAAAGGAATCACAGTTGCGGAAAAAGGTTTGAAGTTCTGAACCGCTGGCAACCTGTTCTGTTTAACATATTGGGGGAAAAAAAAAGGACAGTAAACACAGCAGCACCTGTGAGTGTCATCATCAACCTGTCATGAATTTTTGGGCCATCTCTAATCTTTATTTTAAATCTGACACCATGCTTCTATTTTGCATCTCTTTATAATCTACTTGAAAGATTTCGATTGTAAATTCTATTATCAGCATGACAATTTGAATAAAAAGTAAAAAAAAATCTTTGAAATGTTATTTTTTTATCATTTGATATGTCCTGCATGCACAATCCAAAAAGCCTTTGAAGAGTAGATCAAATACCCCTGAGAGCGTCCGAACACGGCTTAAACAGAACCTGTTTTCAAAAATCTGAAATTTTCCAAGTTTAAGTGGAAAAATCCCTGATTTTCAATGTGTTCTAAGACTCTGATTCATATTTATAGGCTCATCGCCGTAACTCGTTAAACGAGTGTACCTGCTGGTAGAGTGAAGGTGACTAAATCCGTGAGGAAGTAACAGGCGAAATCTCCTTTGCGCTGGTGCAGCGAGGAGGCGATTTCTCTGCGAATCTGTTCCGTCAGCTCGGGACACACCATCGCCGGGATACACTTCACCGCCTGCTGAGACACCTGGAGTCCAAGAGGAAACAATAAGGTCAAACAGAGGTCACATACAGCTCACTGTGATTCTTACAGCAGGACGCCGAATGGTTTGGGGATAAAAAGATTAGCACCGAATTTTCCAAAAGCATCACAGCACAAACATCACACTGCAAATATCTTTATGGACAATGTGTCTGAGGGCCAGAGCACACAGTTTTCCCCACAAACCTACAACACACGCATCAAAACTTTGGAGACCCCTTGGCTTCTTGGAAACTTTCAACAACGAATTTTACTTTTGATTAAGAAAGAAAAAGTTGTAGCGAAGGGTTTGTCAACATAAAACGGCTATTTGCTAAAACTGTATGGTACTTTAAACTAGGAACGGGCACTTCGGTCAAATACCTCATCAAAAAAGCTCCAAATAGGACTCTTAAGGCTACAAGCTGCTAATCTTCCTATTACTGTATTATATTAAAAAGGGACCACAAATCTATAGTATATGACATAAATTCAAATTTACTCTGAGAAAAGCAGTCAATCTAAAGTCTTTAACATAAACAGCCTGTTACCTTGGCTACTGATGTTACTCTAGTCGCACTAAATTTCATCTCATATCTTTTATATTGAAAAACAGCAAGTTTGTGAACTGTCCACGGCGCAGAGTGAGTCCTCTCACCCGATGGGCTGCAGCCTTTAGATGGCTGCAGTAGTCTTTCTTTGCATCTCTTTGAACTAAACAGATAAGAAACTCTGATCAAAATGTAAGATGCTCTACACTGCCCTCTGGAGGAGTTCTGACCTACAATTGTATGCAAAAGTTTGGGCACCCTGTTTAAAAATATTTTGTGGATTTTTGAAGTAAGAAGTAAACAACTTTTGCAGAAACCATTCTAATACAATAACGTTTTACTGCAAATGTTACAATTACTTTATATTTGATAGATTAAAAACAATATAAAATATTAGTAATTGTGGCATCTGCTGAAGTTTGGACACCTTTCCAGTTGTAAAGTCTCAAAACGTAACTCATTAGGCCATAACTGATTTGCTAAGACTGGTTACGCACGTCAAGAATCGTCATTAGTAACTGTCAGATGATTAAAATTCCAGAGCATGGAATTAATCAATGTCTGATTAAAGTCAGGGCGAGATCTGGTTGTATGCTGGTCAGAAAGGCAAAGCAAAACCCCCACATGACAGCAAAGGAGGTGCAGGAAGTTTTAGCTGACACAGAGTGGCGGTGCACCGCTGTACTATGTAGCACTGCTAGCACAAATATGATCTGCATGGAAGAGTCACCAGAAAAGGCGATGTCTAAAGTATGCAAAACAACATTCAGAAGAACTCTGGAAACAAGTTCTCTGGACAAATGAAGAAAAAATCTAAGTCTCTGGCCACAGTCACTAAAGGCATGCTTGGAGAAAAAAGAAGCAGCATTTGATGAACGGAACACCTTGCCAACTGTCACGCATGGGAGTGGATTTGTTACGCTTTGGGGTTGTGTGGGGTTCCAGTGGCACAGGAAACATCACAAGGATAGATGGAAAAAATAAACTGCACTAAATATCAGGAAATTTCGGAAGAAAATGCAACACAATCAGTCAAGAAATTGAAGCTAAAAAAAGTGGTGTCTACAACTGGACAACTATCAAAAAATCCACCACAAACTCCTTTAAGAAATGCAGGCTGAAGCTTTTGGACTGTCCCTCACATTTTCTTGACCTGAACATCACTGAAAATCGTAAACTGAAAAGCTCATAAACATGCTGTGTGTGCAAGACGGCCCAAGAACATCACAAAACTAGAAGCGTTCTGCAAGGAGGAGTGGGTGAAAACTCCTAAAACAAGAACAGAAAGACTATTAAATGGCTACAAAATGCGTTTGCAAGCTGTGACATGCACCAAAGGGGGGGGGGAGGGGGGTGTCACTAAGTACTGACTTAGTAGGGTGTCCAAACATTTGCACAAGTCACAGTTACTATTTTATTTTACCATATTTATAATCAAATATAAAGTATCTTTGTTAATACTTTCAGAAAAATGTCATTTTTTTAAATAACACAATAGGTTGTGTTACTTCTTTTCACTTTCAATCAACAAAATATGTAATTTATCCAGGGTTGCCTAAAATTAATGCAACAGAACCCGAGAGGGAGTGTGTTATCACAAAATAATTGGCGATAACACACTCCTCGAGTGTTCTACTGCTTAATACGACAGTTAAATAAATAAAGTAATAAATTAATAAACTGGGCCGTGAACGCGGCGTTTAATATGTTTTAATGTTCGCAGTTCCTTCACCAAATTATAGTTCCTTAACGAGCAGCTTGTTGCTACGTCAGAGTAACGAGCTCCGCCCACTCGCCGCACAGCTGGCAGTTCGTTCTCCAGCTCCTTACACTAAATTCCCAAACTGTCATCACCACTGAGCAGCTTTTCAGTCGGCAGCTGTGACAGAAGAACAGCTAAACAACCTGGAATCAGCCAGAAATTAACCCAACACCATTCGCCAAACGTGTAGTCTGATCTTCAGAGTCTAACCAAATCAGACTCAGCCATAAAACTGCCACAATATCAAGTTCAGCTCAGTTTTGTCAGTTTTTGCCAGATCAGTATTAATGTTGTTTTGTTCCAGCCAGTCTGTAAAGCATCTTACAGCCCATTTAGTTTGGCGAATGGTGTTGGGTTCATTTCTGGCTGATTCCAGGTTGTTCAGCTGTTCTTCTGTCACAGCTGCCGACTGAAAAGCTGCTCAGTGGTGATGACAGTTTGGGAATTTAGTGTCGTCTCATCTTCAGAGTCTGACCAAATCGGCTGTCGGTCCAATGTGATCTTAAAAGTGTCCGTTTTCTGTTTGTGGCAAAGTAAGAAGTAAAAATGTTCAAAGGGCTTGAGCGTCTCCTACAGCTGTCAAAGTAGTTGCTTAGCAACGGCGTCTCAGCGGAGTGATACAGTGTTTGTGAGAAACCCGTGATGTTATGGTGAAATAACAGCACAGTTAGAAAGCTTCTCAACCAATCAGCTCGCGTGGCCGGAACTGACTGTTGTATAATTTGCATCCAATTACAAGTCAGAGTTCTGACTTATCCCCTTTTTTAAAACCTGAAAGGTTTGCGTGCATCACAACAAAGAGATAAAAATAACTGATACTAAATCTAAATTTTCACCAAAACTAATAAAGTCATGGGCCGTCAATATCACAGTACACATCACAATGTTATCACAACATCATAGTGTGACCAACACTAAGGAATGACCAGTTAATATATAACATTATCTGGTCTCCACCATTCTTTTGTTGATTATTAGCGATATAAGCCCGTCTGAGTGAAGGACTCTTTTATGTAATGCAGCAGAGAGTCAGTAATGTCATGTCTTTCTGTGACACTGTAATCTGCTCTTTCCTGCTCTGTGTTTGTGTGTGTGTGTGTGTGTGTGTGTGTGTGTGTGTTCTAATCAGTGTGCATCCTGTCACTCGCACATATTAGCTCATAGCTAGTGAGGGTCAAATCTCGACCAATCAGAGCTCAGCGCTCCAGTAATCCACTCATGTAAATCCTTCATTGACGGTACAGCAGCCACTCCAAATGCTCTTACGCCTCAGACAGAACACAAACACAGCTCTCAGATAGCATCACAGACACACAGTACTGCGCAAAAGTCTAGTTTAAAACCATTTATCTTAGCAATACTTGTGTTTTTTGCTTGAAAAACATCACATTATTAGATTAAATCTGAATACACGTAAACACAGGAACAAATTTCATATTTTGATAAAAGCAGTCGATATCTTGTGAGCTAGTTAGTAGGGGTGAGAATCACAGGGCATCTCACGATATGTTGCCCATGATGATATCATGATACTGCGATTTTGTGATACTCAATATATTGCAAGACAATCCTCTACGATACGTCACGATATCTGTGTAACTGAACAAAATAAAATACTCCTCAACAGGCAAATAGCAGGAATTATGGCCCAGTCCCATTTCGCCCCTCGCCCCCACCACTCAGCCCCCAGCCCTCTGTTTTGTGGCTGGGTGTAGGGTGTCCCAGTGTTGGGGCTACATGACCCTCCAAACAGAGGTTTTTCAGAGACTCCAAACAGAGAGTTATGAGAAAAAAGAAAAACCGGCAAGATGGAGAACAAGAGACCAAAGAAACACACAAATGTGAGAATTTTCTCAGTTTAAAAATTACAATAACCGTCATTTTATCTTAGTTTAATGTCGTTTCGGTGTATTATGGTCCTTTTCTTCATAACAGGCATAAAAATCGCTAATAGTATGCTAATGTCTCAGTACCTATATACCTGTACAATAGTCCAGCAGGTCTGACGCCTGAAGCGCCATAATGTAACTGCAGCACCATTTAAGGTGGAACGGGAAAATTCAAACAAAAAGCTGGTGAATATCTGACTTCAGCTTCATATCACTGAAGAATTAGGGGTGGGTGATAATAAATAATTGCCCCCTCTTTGAAGTCATATGATTCCCTAAGTGTAACTAAAGCCCAGCAGTGAGGAGCTGAACTTTACCCTCCTCTGCTGTCACTGCAGACTGGCAGGGTCGCCTACAGAGCAGCGCTGGTAGCTGTTAATGAAGTGATGCTCTTTTTATTTGAGGGTCCCATTTCAGAGGGAAGATCTCAACCACTACCCTGTAACTCAGTTCCAAAGGGTTAGGGTGACACTCGAAAACAAGGGGTAGGAGTGAAAAGAAGAAACGGGATTGATAAATGATAAATATGTATTTATTAGTGTCAGTTTCACAGAATTTGACAACCAATCATGCCTCTGTTACACACAAACACTGACTGTGTGTGTCATCACTCCAATATAAAATAGCCATAAACTGCCAGAGAGCAGAACAGCTCTGGGGTTAACATGTCTGAAGACAGAACACAGCTGTGCCTCACTAAGATCTTTTTCTGTGTAAACGTACAGAAACAAGATTTTTTTCGGTTCTTGCAAATGGCGAAGTCTTTGTCCGTTTCATGTCCCTTCAATCCTGTAAAAGCTGAAGTGGCCCCAGACTTCAAGCACGATGTGTCTCTAAATTGTTTCGCCTCATTTTCCACCATTTCTTCCCTGCGAGTTCCTTTTTCTTCACCGCAGGTTTACCCTATTCATTTGATTAGCGTCTTAGCGCCACCATTGGAGTCATGAAGTAGTGAATGGGGTAAATCAAATTGGAGGGGGAGTCCGTTTTGAGTGTTTACAGTGCATGTACGTTTCAATAAATAAACTGATATTTGGCGCCAGTGAACCGATAAAATCGCAAAAGAAAGCGATCCAATATAGCGGCATTTGTTCTATTCGCATGTGATATGTTCTCTGCACGCGCAAAACAAGATAACTAACTGGAGTTTTTATGGGGTATTTTTCAGTGATGCTCACTTATGTTCCATTCATAGTCTAACACCAGGCGTGCTGTTCATTGGAGAGTGCAGACGAGTGTGACATCACCTCCACACTCTCAGCTCCGCCTTTGAGCTCCCATTGATCTCTCAGCATTAGTCAGGGATCCAGCTGTCCAGAGCTTGTTCCCAACCGTCCGAATTGGAGGTCTAATTTGAGGTGATAACGTCACCCTGTTGAATTCCTGACTGGGCAAAATCCCTAACAACAGCATTTTATGCATAGTTGCTATGACAATAACTGTCTACCAGTGATGTTTTTCCATTGATTACGTTGTAGTGTTTGACGTTTTACTCACTAAACCAAATAATAATGACAAATAAAACTTAAAAATCCCTCTCTTTTAATCACTGAAGTGAAACACACATCGTGTGCTTTCCTTATCCTTACAGAATATTTCTATATTAAAGATATCATTCAACAGAATATTTAAAGATACAAATATTCAATAGTTGTGGCTTCATTTTTATGTCTTTTAGGTTGGGAACTCTGGGAATGCTTATGATACAATTCTGGGTGCGTGAAGCAGGATAAACACTCGGGGGTGTACCTCGGTCAGCAGGATGGCGAGCATGTCCTGCCTCTGGAAGCGGATGGCGAGGTGGACGAGCGTGAAACCTTCGTCAAAGGCAGACGGTCGATTCAGCAAACGAACCTCATCAGCCGTCAGCTGCCGAGCGATGTCTCCACCTGAGGACTTATAGGCCTCTACTGCAGCCAGATCGCCCTCCACCACTCCTACAGAGAGAGAGAGAGAGAGAGAGAGAGAGAGAGAGAGAGAGAGAGAGAGAGAGAGAGTTGCACACGTTAATGTCCCCCATGCTGTATATGACTTGAAATGATTTCTTATATTTGGTTTAATCATTCCTCAGTTGTAACTGATTCGAGTGGAGAAACTGTGTTAAAAGTGCAGATTCTAAACCACAGGAGCCCAAATGTTTTGCCTAAGCACAATATATTTTGATAAAGTTACACAATTTTGTTATTAAAATACTTCAGAAACACGAACTGTAAAAGAAAACAAAGTTGTATTGAGTTATAAGGATCATTCTATCAAACTGTTTCAAAGTCAGAGCTGAAAACGCATTTCAGACTTTTTTTGAGTGACCCTATACATTAATTACGTTAATTTTATTAAAATAAATGATTGTTTTGGTAGCGATAAAAGGGAATGTACAATTATAACGCTACCAAATATTCATTTCGGTCGTGACAATTTTAGCTCATTTTGAGCAGAAATCAAAAACACAGCCAGTTCATGACTTATAAAAGCTACTTAATTATAGAAAATGTGTTTCATAGTCACAATTCTTAATGTTACACACTGATTGTCAGACTTTGAGACACATTTGCTTCAAAACAATGGGATCTAACATGCAGGGGCGTGGCTAAAACATGGCTACGCCCACAGACACAAACTCTGTTTCGGTAGTGACATGAAAACATGAGACAGCATATTTTGAAAAAAGTTTTTTTTTGAAACTCATGATAAATCTTAATCTTTCAATTTAATTTTAAAAGAAATTAAAAAGATCTTTACACAACGTGGAAAAACTAAGGAATTTTAAGTATTATTGTCACGTGTGTAAATTCAGACCTCCCAACAGAAAGTTCCCTGCAAATGATGATTTTGTATATATTTAGCTCATTACTATCTCTATTAAAACCTTCGGTTTAGTACAGATTATAACATTAAACTTCATATTTTTTTAAAAATTATTTATTTTTTTACCTACTGACCCATCCACCTACCCATCCACCCCCGTGGGCCCATAGTGTGAACTATTTCGGAAGAACAGCTGGTCCATAAATAGTACAAAAATGTTTCTTCTCTCAGTTGGTGAGGGGGTGGCTTTAGGGTACGCTGAAAGAGGTTGGGGTACTTTGACATTTGCACTTAATTTGCACTTTAATCTTCGTTTCGTTCCATTAGTCACACGCTCAGGTACTTTCCCAATACAGACGGCAGAAGCTCTGCCACCTCTGCACTCCAACTCCTGAGCAAGAGAGCCTCTCTGAAACTGCTGTGAGCGGATCGAAAAGCCGCTAACGGCACTTAACCCTGTAAATCACACTGTTAAGACACACAGTGTCTTTACAACAGCACACCTACCGATATCAGTCTGAGACTAATCTCACAACGGCCACACAGAAAAGCATTCAAAAGACTGAAACACCTTAAATTCCTCATTTGCTCCTTTTTTGTAGTGAATATTTCCAACATTGGCAGTCGTGAATGTACTCAACCACTAAAAGTGCCATATTAAAAAAATCTCAATAAACCCTCGAATATTACAATTCTTGATATACAGGATGATTCAAAAAGATTCATCTGATTTCAAAATGATTTATTTCTCTTGTAAATCGTTACAGATCAGTGCAGTAAACTGTAAATGGTTTAATGAGCATAAAGTTTATTATGTAATTGTACAAGGTCTCAGTCTGAACCTCCTCCAGCTGTACAGACAACTTCAACGCCACAGTCAAACTCATCCCATACTGGATTGAGCATGTCGGGTGTCGCTGCACTCACGGCTCTTTCAGTGCGGTTTCGGAGATCATCCAGTGTTGTGGAACCAACGCCGAACGCTCTGAGCTGTTGGAGCTTCACTGCCCACGAAAATCACACTGCACAGTTATGACTGATTCACTCTTATTGAAGTGGAGAACGCAGAACGCTTTCTGCTCAGGGGTCTCATCTCCTCTCAGACTGAAGGGAGCCATCTTCCACTGACAGTCAGAAACTCTGACCCCCTCTTACAATTGGATTGTGATTGGTTCCTCTGCGCCTCACGGTTGTAAAAATATGGCGCTTTGAAATCGGATCTTTTTGAATGACCCTGTATTTAAGCTACATTAGATACAGATTACTTAAGCCTCTTTAAATGTCCTCAGGATGTAAATCTTTTAAACCTACCTGGGTCCTTGATCTAGACACCTGACATTCCTTCTGCTGCAGGTTCATTACTACTTGGGACCCGTTTCTGAGCTGCTGAGTGTTTATAGTGTTCATAATGTTTCTAGTGTTGATAGTCATTATGTTGGTTGAGCTGTGCAGAAATGCAGTTAGTGTGTTTGGTGATATGACAGCACAAATCATGCTGCATTGCATGCTGAGGATTGTAGTGCAGCTTATTGTGAAACGGGCTAATATTAATAGAAAATCAAAATAATTTCAAGGGCCGAATAGGATTGTGCTACAGACCTGATCCGGCCCGCAGGCCTTGTGTTTGACACAAGAGCCCTACATGAACTCAATTTAAGGTACTTTTCCCCACTTAAACAAGCAACAATCAGCTCTTAATCCCATTTTTCACATCTGAGTAAGAATAAACTATGACAGTTCAATTTTTTTGCCAAGTATGCCCATTATAAACAGCACAATGCCAAAACTCACAATCCAACAAAACGACTGAACCAGCTCTAAATTTAGAAGGTCTAGCCGTGTTACCCTCTTTCCGTAAAGTAGGAGATCA
This sequence comes from Colossoma macropomum, assembly GCF_904425465.1. NCBI lineage: Eukaryota > Metazoa > Chordata > Actinopteri > Characiformes > Serrasalmidae > Colossoma > Colossoma macropomum. The sequence continues at coordinate 1,222,648 of NW_023494790.1, forward strand.
CGTCCACATAAATTCATTTATGAGTGACTGGCTACTTGACTACACCTAACCTGAAAATGCTTTCATTTGAATTGAGAAGTGTTCTCTTCAAGAGCAGAAGCGTTAATCGTATCTAATTATTTAATCTCAAAAGACTGCAATTAAAGCTTTCAGGCTGACAGCAGGGCCACTGCAATTAAATCAAGCTGCACTCGAATAAAAGGAGCTACTGAGCAAATGGCTTAAACTGAAATAGAGTATTCAGAACCACAAACAGAACCACAAATATTCAGAAACGCAAACATGATGTTCAGACCAAGACAAGACGGAGTCCTAGCGACGGCGAGACTGAGATGAGAACGAGACCGAATGCTGTCCAGACCGAGTCAAGCTGAGACGAAACCGAGTCTAAATGATTATAAGGCCAAAACAAAACTGAGACCAGACTCCAGTACTACAATATGCCCGACGTTAATGTCTGCTAAAGTCTCTTTGGCTACGTTTACACAGCAGGTAAAAGTGGCCCAAATCTGATTTTCTCACCAAATCCGATTCTTTTGTTTGGCTGTTCACATTATCTTTTAAATGTGATCTGTATGCGACATCAGTCTGAACAGATCAGCTCCTAAACCGACCCGCATGCGCAAAGGACAGTGCTTCACGAGGCGGCTCGTCCAGAGGTAAACAGTCATGATGGCCAGCGAACGCCTGTCGCTCCTGCAGCTTTCAGTTTCGTCTTCGCCAGCATCACAGGAGCGAGTATAAAGTTCCAGTGGTTGACAGCTGGACTCATCACACACAGCGTGTTCGAGTTCGCTGAAAAAGGGCTCGTTATTCGGCCACTTCTTTGGGTCGTGTCCTCGGATTCTTTAAACTGTTCTCCGACGCTGCAGCCGCGGTCTCCTTCGGCCGCGATCGGCCGTTCCGTTTGAACACGGGGTTTGATGAGTTTCTTCTAATTTAGTACAGAAACATCAGACTAAATGTTTATCAGTCTCAACAGCGCGAAATCATGACGAATGTCGAGTTGGACTGACGTAAAAGTCTCATGAATTCTGATCTGGCTGTTCAGACTGAGTCGCATTGCCGCAGATCGGACATGTATTGGATTTCAGTACCACATATGAAAGCGTATCGAATCGGAATCGAAAATGTCAGATTCAATGCATTTTTTGCTGTTCACACTGACACACAGACACACATCTGAGGAAAAAGATCGGATTTGGGCCACTTTTACCTGCTGCGTAAACGTAGCCTTTGTCCCTACCAGCACAAAGTGTTGGTAGACTCGGGTGATTAGCTCCCCTTTTAGCAAATCTGCTGCCCTCCTTCACTCCTACACTAAACACATGTTCAGACAGTCCTTTCAGCACTGAAGTCTTGGCCAGAGCTCTCAATATAAAGGGAAGCTGGTGTCTGTTTTTCTGCTGGAATTTTGGTCCCAGTTCAAGCGATACTGACACACAGCACCGTCTTAACAACTGGAAATAGCAAAGGTCTAGACTTTCTGATCTACATGCTGCTCAGAGGATGAGTGACCTGCCAGCTGTTTGAGTAAATGTTACCTAAAGATGCCAAAAATGCAGACATCGCTAAGGGCATCACACTAAAACGTAAAGTACAAATCCAAGAATGCAGAAAGAATTTAAAAAGGAATTCAGCCATTTCTTTCAAAGACTTCCGCAACATCAAGTTGTTGAGAGGTAAACAGTCGTTCAGAGTCATTCAGGTTTGGTGTGCAATGCTCACTTCTAGAGAAAATTACTGGGTCAGATTGTTCACTGTGGTGGTGACAGACATCTGAAGAGCTTAATGCCTCTAAAAGCTCCTTCATACAGACTTATTACATGAAATGGTTATGAATTCACTGCCTGATGTCTGAGACACTGTTTCATGACTGTTTTTAGATGATTTTCATCCAAAAAAAAGGTTTCTTTAAAGTTATTCATGGTGCAGAGGTACACAGAGGGTGCTGTACAGTAAAAGAGCACCTTCAGATTTTCAACTATTTTACATTTATTAAATTATATATCCCTGCTGTCGGAACAAAAGCTCGTATCTCCAAAATGGTAACTTAACAAGAAAAGGAAAAAGCATGCTTTGCTTTTAATGTAAGTCAATGAAACCAGACTTTTTTCCAAGTAATTTTGGGGCTGTTTTTTTTGGCCCATTCATCAGACAATTTACAACAAAAATGGAGATAAGAGGTTTTGTTCTGACAGCAGCGATGTAAAACTCTGAGTATAAGTCTAATGCTTGTTTTGGATAGTAAATAAAATGTCTATTTGTGTTTTGTTGACATTGTGACCCCTGGTTCCCATCACCACCACTGGAAAGAAATCTGAGTAAGGTATGCATCTTCAAAAAAGGTTCCCCTTTAAATCCATAATTAAAAGAAGGCAAATCTGGTGCTAAAATAGATCAAAACAAGCATGATGGAATAAGAGACAGCTGAACTAGAGAAAAAAAAATGTCGTTCGCAATGAAGAGTACTTAATTAACATTCATGCTCCGCCCACGACTGAACAAGTGTTACACAATGTTGTCAGAAATCTCAGTAAACATGACGAGAAAGCTTAGATGCTCCATAATTTCATGACTGGCGCTGGTCATGGTGACCTTAAGATGCTCCAGTGTGTCCCTTTCTATTGGTCAACGCTTTTCTATAGAGATTAAATAAGCTGAGTGTACTTCTGCCCCCTACGCTTGCTTGCTAATTGTACAGAAGAGATTGTTGATCTTGAGTTGCATGAACTGTATGTACCCTCATCAGTAATTGGTGCATCTTCAGTTTCATGTGAAAGCTGATTTTCTACACTTTTGCAGGTCGTAACCCCATTTCTGTCAGCATGGGTAACACGACAGAAGAAAAACGTCCTTTTGGCAGAAGAAAAAGTAAAAACAAAGCAGAGTAGACATCAATTTGCAAGGGCTTCTGCACATTTTTCTCCAATTCAGATTTGACAGGTGGGGCTTACTTGCATCACCCACTGAGCCTTCGCTAGGCTGATTATGAATTTAAGCACCAACTTGAGGTGGTCATTTCTGTTTCTAGAAGAGCTGCCCAAAGACCCAAAGATGGAAGAAGTAACTTTGGTAGTTTTGCTGATTTACAAACTCACCAAACCTGTCTGAATCTGAGATGTGCGGGCGTTGTGTATGTAGATGTCTGCCAACACACTGGCACGTAACATTCACTAGGGCAGCGTTTCTCAACGCTGGTCATGGAGTCCAGCTGCCCTGCACGTTTTAGTTTATTTTAAAATGTACATTTTTGGAATTTAAACTAAGAAAACAGTTATCAGATATACTTTCACTGTTAGACTAGAGTGTCTGTGACTCTTATTATTGTGTAAAAATACATGATTAGCATTAGGCAGTCATATTTTTTATTGAGTCTCTCTCCTCTTGGATTTACACTGAGTGCTACAATTCTGATTACCAGCAAGGCAGGTCTTGGGATATTCTCCTCAAGGCCAAGATAAGCAAAAATAATGAAATTATTATGTTTCCTCACCTTGATTAAGCGGTGACGGTTAAAGAGGGCGAGTCCTGCTGATTGTTGTAATGCGTGTATCATGTCTGTACGTTCACCCTGTCAACAGTTATGGACCAATAGCTGGTCCAAAACAGTCCTGGCTCTTCGGTGACTTCAGTAAGAACTAAAAATTGAATGCAGACGTCTGGAGACCCTGGAGGCACAGCCAAGTGTCTAGAACCCAGTGCTGAAATCACCTTAGCTTTCACTGCTTTAGCTTCATCTTAGAGGTGGGCAAATGGGCAAAAGTATCGTGATACATCAAGATGTTTCCCGATACACATTGTCACAATATTTATTTTTTCTGACGTCTAACTAAAAATACCATAAGAAATTACTGACACAACAACTTGTATTCAATATTTTAAATACAAGTGCTGACGATATCCACGATACGCTTGGAAAAACACACTGTGATGAAGTTTATCACAGTAACGATAAATGTCATCGCCCTGCCCGGCCCTGCTTGACCTTCAACTCTGCTTGACAGTGAAGCCACACAAGCAGGTGAATAAGGAGCTCAGCTAGAGGGAAAATCCAAACAAGACAGGTTTTTAGAGGTTTAGGCCAGTGGAGTTGTCCCCGACCCCAGGCACCGCACAGCTTCGCATTTTTCAAGCACTTAGAAATATTTTTAAGTCATTAGCTGAAGATTTAAGTCAGGTATATTAGAGCAGGTAAAACAGGTAAATACTGTTTAAGCCACCAAAACTGAGGCTCCCTGAGTTTCACAGCCTCAGAAAGGGCTTTTGTGAGAGTTATTTAACAGAGCAGGTGTGGAAGATGCCTTAGACAGCAAATTCCCCTGACTGTGGGAGACTGCTACATATACACATTTTATTTATATATATATATATATATATATATATATATATATATATATATATATATATATATATATATATATATGGAGAAAAAGAGAGAGAGTGAGAGAGAGAGAGAGAGCACAACACACACTAACACACCACCACAATGTCAGTGTTACTGCAGTGATCCACCACCAGCAGTTAGAGGAGTTAGCAAGTTTCAGATATCTGAAGTGTTATCTTCAGACAGTAAGGAGAAGCCAGGCAGTTGTGCCACTGAGGAACCTACAGGATACCTATAGATTAATATGGAATAATTAAATGTCACGTCTATACTGGGGATACACTGATATTTCAGCCACAAAAGGTTTAAAAAAAGGTACTTTCCGTTTTTGGCTGAAAGAGCAAAGCAGCCAAGAATTCTAGCCAAAATAAGGTTTAAATAGGCTACAACGAACCATATAGAAGTAGAGGAGACACTATATTGCTATACTATAGCTTATGTTGTATAACTATACAACAGCAATACAGACAGAGTGTGAAACACAAAACGCAATCGCATTTAAAGAGTACACAGTCTGAATCTTCAGCACTAGAAAAAACGTTTCTACAAAAGATAATTAAAAAAAAATTGACCAATAAAAGCAAATTAACCTTAACAATGCAGGTTTATTTCATACAAAGGCTTATTAATCAGTAACTACATGGACTTCAAAGCAAACGAATGGAGTTATTCCTAGGTTATAAAAGCGTGTGGCTCCAGCCCCAGTGCTGCAGTCTTTAAATTATTTAAGACTGAATTTCTGCTGTTTATTTGAGTTTAAAGAATGAGCTTATGGACCTGAAATCAGGCGGGTCAATAAAGCACTGTTTAAATAAAACTAGTCCTGTTGAGGGACTCAAACGCAACCTCTGAGTGACTGACACACACAGGCTGTAGAAGAGTTCACCTTAGACACAGAGGCAATTCTGCCTCTCCGAAAGGCTAAAGGACACGACTCTGACTTACTGAGAGGATTAGAGAGGGAGAGTGAAGTGGGGGATGGCACCAGGAGAGAGGGATGGATAGGTGGAAGGTGAAGCCCACTTTCCTCTGACTGCACTGTTTAAATTTAACATTTAAATTTAGATTGATTTTTTATATACTTGCTTAAAGGAAAACTGATTTAGTTTAATATTTTATAGCTGCTGCTTTGCACATCATTGGCTTTAAATTCTGACAGGAAAAATACATTGGAGTTCTATTTTTTATCTTTTCTATTGGCAGGAAAGTTAATTAAAACTGAACTTTTGAATGTTATTCATCTGTACTGTCTTCATTGTTAGTTAGAAAATGCATAAAACAACCTCAAGCTAAATTTAAAAACCGATAGGTACATAGGAGTTATTTGGAAATGTAGCGATTCATAATCGGAATAATCGATTATTCGTTTCAGTAATCGATAGATTATTTGACTATCAAATTAGTCGTTTGCAGCAGCCCTAATCTGTACAGCTTTGTGATTGGTTCCATCTCTGACATTGTGGGATTTTTTTTGGTCAGAACTGGACAATCTTCATTTCCTACACTGATAAATGTTGGATGTAGTAAGAAGATCCACTCTAGTACTCAGTACTTAAGTGGATTTATTTGACCTGATTTTGACCCAGATACTTTTACTTTGGTTAATTATTTATGGTTTAGGTCACTCTGCCCATTACTGAACCTGATCGTGAACAGTGTCAGTGTTAGTTTTGATGCTGCTTCATTAGACACAGCCTCAGATAGCAATATTTGTTAGCCAACATCTCTGAAGAACATCAGGTTGTTTATATTGTGATACTGTATCTCTTAAAAGTGGACTAAATTGCACACGTGTGTTTGTTTATTGATCTAAAGTAGCGCTAACGAAGCGCTGTTACTCTCACATCCACCACCATGAAAACAGAAAAACAGAAAACAGAGACGCTTATCATCTGAGTGAATGCCAGTTTAAATGGAACCAGTCAGGTCGTTAATGCTTGGCCAAAAAGATGCTCCACCATGCAAAATCAAATGCATATCATTGTTTTATTGCTTGTCTCTCCTTATTTATAGCAGCTTGCTGCCTGAATTTGGGTGGAGTCGCGTGTCAAAACCGAACTAACTGTTCGTGCTGGTCAGCGCTTCATGCAGTTTTAGTGAAAGTGGAGGTTTTTATGTGCGCATTAGGGGTGCAACGATTATTCGACTTAGTCGACTACAATCAACAACCAAATTAGTTGGCAACTAATTTCGTTACGCTTCTTTATCGGCCCACTAGGAACCTTTTGATATTACCGCTTACTGCAGAGTTAACAACAGCGCGATGGCAGCCTCGAGAACAAAATCCTCAGAATTTCACGCTAAACCCCGAAAAAAAGACTGTCAGTTGTGCTGTTTGTAAAGCCGACCTCAGCCGGCATTGGAGCACGTCCTCCATGTTGGAGCATCTGAAGAGGAAACTTGTGGCTCACTGGATGAAGAAGATTCATCTCAGTAAGATACGCCGCGTCCTAAACACCTCAGTGTCACTGCTGGACTGAGAATAGTCCACGAAAACCAAAAATATCCAGCCAACAGCGTCCTGTGGGAAGCGTCCTGTGACCACTGATGAAGGACTAGAGGATGACCAACACAAACTGTGCAGCAGCAGATGAGCTATCGTCTCTGACTTTACATCTACAAGGTGGACTGACAAGGTAGGAGTGTCTAATAGAGTGGACAGTGAGTGGACACAGTGTTTAAAAACTCCAGCAGCATTGCTGTGTCTGATCCACTCAGACCAGCGCGACACACACTAACACACCACCACCACGTCAGTGTTACTGCAGTGCTGAGAATGATCCACCACCCAAATAGTACCTGCTCTGTGAGGGTCCATGGGGGTCCTGACCACTGAAGAACAGGGTAAAAGGGGGCTAACAAAGTATCAGAGAAACAGATGGACTACAGTCTGTAACTGTAGAACTACAGAGTGCACCTATATAGTAAGTGGAGCTGATAAAATGGACAATGAGCGCAGAAACAAGGAGGCGGTCATAATGTTACACCTGATCGGTGTAAATAATTGTAATTGTAAATTGCTCTGCATGAAAGAACTTGTTAAATATGGAAAAAAACCTGTTTGTCTAGTTCAGAAAGAAACACGTTTGCTAAATATGGGAATGAAAGGCCAAAGCTTTTTGAACGCTGAATACTTCAGTGAAGTGAGAAACTTTAAGATAAATCATTTTCTCTTGCAATGAAAAGTATATAAAATAAATATACCAATAAAATTCTATCATGGCTCAAATGCTGTGATATCACCACATCATGAGGCCTGAAGTGAAAAATCCAGCTCATGAAGCAGCAGCTGCTCACCGTCTCAGCTGGTCCATAATAACCAGCCCGGCTCTAAATATGTTCCAGCCAACATGTAACACACAAACACTCCCTATGACACACGCGTGACCTCTGCCGTTAGGGTGCGCCGAAAACAGAGCCGTGGTATTTCACTCAGCCTGTCCTGTTGTTCCTGTAGTCAATAGCAACTCACAACAGCAGGCGGCTGAAGTAGCTGAACGCATTAGAGTCTGAAGGACTTACGCTCAGATCTGGCAACAGCAGCAACGTAATAATCGGCTATAATCTGATACTGCAAAGGCCATTAGGCCACAGTCATACAGCTGGATGGGCAACGTGACAATCTACGGCTCGGGATGTTTTTGAGTCAAGTATGCAAAGCTCCAGACGAAAAACTAGTTCAAGGAGCCACTAAAAGAAAAATCAGGTGTCAACAGCTTTTTTAACCCTTGTGTGGTGTTCAGATCTGTGGGACCCGTTTTCAATGTTGACCAAAATAAATAAAAGATGTGATTTATTATTATTTTAATCTCAGATTCTTGGTCTTTGCTCGTTTTCTGTGAAGAACATATAAAATAACCCATTTTCAGTGTCTTCACTCTGTTCACCCCCCACACATTTATATTACACATGTGGTGTTGGGTGAACCTGCGGGGAGTAAAAGTGTGGAGGTGCTGTGTCCTTCACTCTGTTCTCCTCCTACATGGCCTGCTGTTAGTGTGTGTGTCAATAAATAATAATTTAGCACTTATTTGAGCATCTCTGCCTGATTCTTGTCGTACATATGATCACACATCTCCGACGCATCCAGTCCGCTTTTTTCCTCATTAAAAAGATTTGGGAGGTGATTTTGGTGAAGAGTAGTTCCTCGCGTGTGATCATGTCGGCTGTGTTGAATTTAAGTTTAAGCTCTCTTAATTCTTTCTCGGCTGTTTTTTTTGGTTTTTGCATGCATGAGACACTACGACAGAGGTCACTAATAGGCGGGCCGCAATCCGAGTCCAGACCCAGACGCTGTCCTATGCGGACCTGGACCTATAACCGATAAACTATGGACAGCTATTTAAATTTTGACGGGGTGGTCCTGTTTTAATTGGGAGACTCACAGACCAATCGCATGAGTTGTACATATCACACGTGACACTACTCAGCCAATCAGATCTGTGCATTACAATGAGCACTGAGACTCGAGCGAGTGACGCACACACAGGGGAGGGACGAGGCGAGACACAGCAGTTGGAGAAGAAAGTGAGTCAGAGGGAAGTTATTTCACGTCATGATCTAAAAAGAGAAAACTGACAGTAAATATTGTTGAAATATGACTGAACTGCACTTTATTTGATTTGATATTCAGTTGTTGACTGTATAAGATGCTGATATACCTACTAGGCTACTTCAGTAAACAGTATATGGCACTGAATCATGATGCAAGTTAGACATTATGATGTTCTGGACCTTCGCTTGAGGACATTTTCTCTAACTGGACCTTACTGAATTTTAAAGACCCCTGCACTCTGAGTTTCTTCAGAAGCTCTCTTTGCGATAATGAAATCACCTTCATTCTTAAGCATTCAACTCTCGCCATGTTTTGAAAGATTCTTTCCTGTTAAGAAATCCATTTTTCCAGATGTGTCTTCACTTCTTTTGGAACTGAATTCGCAGAATAGTCTGCTTCACGTCATCATACCAGAGTCAGGGAAACTCCTGAAGCCAAGAAGTTCTGAAATCTTTCTGTGAGTGTACTTTTGCATGAAGTGCTTGAAGTGGACGGTTGTTCGTGTGCATCTTCGTGGGGGTCTTTCACTGGTTCACTGGTCCTGAGTCAGACTGAGGTTGAGCAGATGAGCTCTTAAGGTCTGAGAGACGCAGACTGTGCGAACATTTTTGTTAGTCACATTTTGCCGCTCTGGGTGAAACCCCACGACCACGCAGGCATTTGTGTCTTTTGACAGCTGGACACGTCCGTGTGACACTATAGCCTATCGGTTACATTTTTAGGATGAAAAACGATAAAATAAAATACATAAAAACAAAAAAAGTATCAAATACAGAACGATAGTAATAAACAGCTACTCATAAAAACTTGTCTACTTGTCTCCACTGGCGTCTTAATTTTATTACGCGCAAATTAATAACTGTGGTCCCAATTGCAACCATTTTATTTGCAGTCTGGAGTCCCGATATGCAAAACTGCAAACAGTGTACCGATCAAAGGTTTGGGTACTTTTAGTGTAGCAATGTTGTGGCTCCTAAGGTGGTTTGACTTTTGTTGAAAGGACAAAACGGCTCTTCTTCATAAGTGCTGAAGATAAACACACCCAAATCATTAGCACAGAGCTGCTTTACGATAACTGAAACTGAAAATCATTATTCAGAAAAAACCTCTGACGGGCAGCATAAACACGCCAGCGAGGCGTGAACTCACACTTGGCATGCTGGCACACGTGCACACATACTGAACTGTGAAGGTCTGAGTGATCACTGTTTACAAGCTGCTGTTTATTTTTTGGCCGGGTGCCCGTCAGAGATATTTATAACGCTGTAGAGCAAAGCAGAACAGCGTCTACAGCAAACATGCCCCACACGCACGATAAGCCCCCTTTACTGCCTTAATAAATGACTGAGCGTCTTCCATTTATTAGCAGATTTGCTTTCTGGTATAAATAAACCGAGTGAAGAGTATTAAAAGGAACTGAAAGGACGCGTTTCGCTCCAAACCCTTATACACTACATGACCCGGCACAGTAGGCCAGAACTATAACATAATAACCCAACCGATTTTAATGAGTCACAAAATAATACTCAGTCTCCAGTTTAAAATTAGGATTATTGTGCAAATTCATTTACACTGTTTATACACTTTTTAAAACAGCGGAATTTTAGTAACTTTTCTATGAGGTTAAGTTAACTTTCAACGTCAAACATTCAGCATATCATGTTTACTGGTATAATTATGTTACGGAGATACCATATGATATTGCTCTCCAGTTTAAATGATACACAGGGTGATTCGAAAAGATTCATCAGATTTTAAAGCACCATATTTTTACAACCGTGAGGCGCCTATAGGAGCCAATCACAATCCAATTGAAAGAGGGGGTCATAGAGTTTCTGACTGTCAGTGGAAGATGGCTCCTTCAGTCTGAGAGGAGATGAGACCCCTGAGCAGAAAGCGTTCTGCGTTCTCCACTTCAATAAGAGTGAATCCGTCATAACTGTGCAGTGTGATTTTCGTGGGCAGTGAAGCTCCAACAGCTCAGAGCGTTCGGCGTTGGTTCCACAACACTGGATGATCTCCGAAATCGCACTGAATGAGCCGTGAGTGCAGCGACACCCGACACGCTCAATCCAGTATGGGATGAGTTTGACTATGGCGTTGATGTTGTCTGTACAGCTGGAGGAGGTTCAGACTGAGACCTTCTACAATTACATAATAAACTTTATGCTCATTTAAACCATTTACAGTTTACTGCACTGATCTGTAATGATTTACAAGAGAAATAAATCAGTTTGAAATCAGATTAAACTTTCTGAATCACACTGTACTTATTGCAATATATTTAATATATAATGGGCATTTTATTTCGGGTACTCATAATATGCAAGCTTTGAGAGTTAACAAATTTTATGACATCCATAAAAATAAGGGAATTTAGGAAGCTTGATGATTAACTTTATTAATTTCACACTTAAATATCATCTGACAGCACAATACTATGATATATTTGAAAGTATACTTAGTAATGATACTGAATTTTATCTGCATTGTTTAAAACTAATTTAGCATACAGGCAACTGTTCTGAAAGGAAAAAAAAAGGTCCTTCTATCGTTACGATGTCAAGCTTTTGTGTGCTATATAGAACCCTTTTCAAAAAGGTTCTGCTGAAAACCATCTACAGCACATTCTGAAGAACCACTGAAGAACCACCTTTTTAAGAGTGTGCATTCATGTTCCGTATTTTCAGTGCCTTCGTGTTCCACGTTGACTCCTCAGTCGTCCCACACTCTCATGTGCAAACATTTCTATCGGTTTCATCTGTGAAGAGTGATTTAACCTTTTTAACTCCTACTTCAGCTCTAACTGTCTTCTGTCCAGTCAGATAGATGGGTGATGTCATTTTAAACCCTTATAATAAAAGAAGCTGAACTCAGTTTTTTTTTTACTGAAATTTGACCCAGTTTTCCACAAATCTGAGCTGTAAACTGGATCTCAGACGGCGTCTCTTCAGTGATCTGCTCTGTAAAAATTACTTTTATAAAATAATACAAAGAGCGTCTGAGATTTTTGGCTTTCAGCAGTAAATTGTAAGCATATAGCAATATGTGTGATCATAAAACACGTTCTGTTAATCTGAGGGGAGATTTTACAAAACAAAACAAAAAAAATACGTTTATTTTATGCAGTTACTGAATTATCTGCCTTATAATTTGGGCATGAAAATTCAGAAAAAAACGAAATACATCTACAAGCATAAGAGTTCAAGTGTCTCATCAGAACACACAACACAGCCACGCTGTGCATGCAGACACATCATGACTGGTGAACATCTCATTACTCTTAGCTACACTATACGAAAACCAGCGAGTTAATGAAGTCGTACTTCTTCAGCCAGCGAAATAAGTTAAGCAACTGAGGTTCTATTTGGAAGGGATTAGTTTCACACTGTGAGGGGAGGCATCGTATTTATGAGGCTACTGATGTTTCTCAGTGACATCCTGTCCAAAACTGCAATGTTAGTATTGATATACATAATTTTTACAGTTTTTAGGAGAGGAATGCAGCGAGAGTCACTTCACAACCTGGAGTTTGAACGTCAAAACATCTTCCACAAAGTCTGCAACATGAAAGTCCTGATTGTTGCCTCTAAGCCAGCCAACATGCATGTAAGTTAAGTGTGCAGGTTTTTACAGTTAGAAAAACGATGCATAATTTTCCAAAAAGATGGTTCTTTAACGGTTCTTTGGTAAAGATGGTTCTGTTTAGAACTATGAACACTCAAAGAGCCCTTTGCATGAGCAAATGGTCCGAATCGCGAAAGGGTTCTTCAGATTAATGGAGAACGTGCTGTGGATGGTTCTACATAGAACCATTTTCAAAAGGGTTCTTTTTAGCACCAAAAAGGGTTCTTCTATTGTAACAAGCTTGACGTTGTAATAATAGCAGAACCCTTTTTGACGCTACATAGAAACCATTTTCAAAAGGGTTCTGTATAGAACCACCTACAGCACATTCTCCATTAATCTGCATTGCAAAAGCATTCTTCAGATTGATGGAGAATGTGCTGTGGTTCTATACAGAACCTTTTTGAAAAGGGTTCCCTTTAGCACCAAAAAGGGCACGTTCTCCATTAATCTTAAGAACCCTTTCATGATGCAAAGAGCCTTTAACCATGCAAAGGGACACATATTCCTGTGGAAGCGATCATAAGATTAAAATAAATATTATTAAGCAGCAGCTAAAAAACATCACATTATTCATGTGTGAATTCTGTGAAATCCCTGTCGACACCGTGAACACAGGGCAGTACTGACTCAGGCAGAGTGAGCTCAGACCTGATAATGTATGATTTCACCCTGTGGAGACGCTCCAGCCTGGTACAGTAAGACAGAGCCTTCATTCAGACACCACTGAAGAGCTCGCAGACCATAACACTGCCCTGCAAACCTGACTGAAGGAGGAACTACACACAAAAAAACAACCACGAAGAAACAAGTTCACTGAACTCACGAAACATTAAAATATTCTGGTAACACTTTCTATGAACGTCGCATTTGTAAGCATCTATAAGCACATTTATAACATGTTATAATGTATTCATAAGGCATTATAAACGTGGTTATAAATATTTATAAAAAGAATTACACTGAGTTACACTTTATAGCCATGTTTATTATACATTATGAATTGTTATTATAATGCATTATAAGTAGTGTCGATAACTTGTTATAATGTCAGTGTGAATGAAGTCAGTCCCAGCTTGGAGAGCGTAAAGTAAAGACAAATACCAAGCTAACGGTGGTGAACATTACCTTTCCCACATTGGGTAAAACACTGATGGCAGCTCTAGTTTAAACTCTGACATTTGAAGCCTGTAATGTGTTTTACTGTGAATGTTTTAGTGTTTCAGTAAATCCTTCAGTAAATACTTCAACTTGAAGCCTCACTCTGAACACTGGAGGAGGCTTTAGTACAGTACGCTTCACTTTACTTAGAGCGGACAAATACCACTTATGAGCTCTTATAATTTGTTATGATCAGTACTTATAATGCATTATGTTAACAATTCATAATGCATAATAAACATGGCTATAACATATAATGCATTTTTATAAATATTTATAGCTATGTTTATAATGTCTTATGAATGCATTATAACATGTTATGAATGTGTTTATAGATGCTTACAAAGGTGACATTCATAGAAAGTGTTACCAATATTTTTTTTTCTGGCAGGCCAGACAATAACTTTTGACATGCTTGGCAAAAGAAATAATGAGTAATACACTACAGCACCAACTGGATCCCTTCAAAGCAATATTAACCCTTAGAAACCTGAAATTTCAGGGAATTTGTTTGGTATTTTTTGGGTCAATTACAATTGCAATTATAAAGTGTTTACATGTGACAGTCACACATGTATTTTCAGGAGACCCTGTGTTGTTATTTTCAGGAGACCCTGGGCTGCTCAGATATGCCATTGTTTGACATGTAAATGCTGACAGAAATTTGATATCTTTATGAATTTTGGTAATTTCTGATCAAAAATTTACCCAGCACCTTCTAAATTTTGTATTTTTTTTAATTATAGAGATCTTGAAAACAAGTTCAGTTGTAGTTATTTTAGTAGTTTAGTAGTTGTACTTTTCAGAAACTGTTAGTCTGGAGTGTCTGTGAGCTGAAAGAGCAATAATTGTGATGGTGATTCATTCTATTGGTTATTATGAGTAAAAATACACTATTAGCATAAGGCGCACGTGTTTTATTGATTTTCTGTCCTCTTGGATTCAGGCTGAGCGCTAAAACTGATACGCAGCAAGACTGGCTTTATTTTTATTTACAAATTGAGTTGCATATTTAATATCGGATATTTTTAATACTCAAAATCAATGTAAGCTGAAAGCCCTTTGTTTATAATATGAGCTAAAAGCAGAGCTGTAATATAACAGTAGTGAGTGGGTTGTGGGTGATTTTGGAGCTGATCTCTGGCTGATTGATGGTCACAGGTGGATGAAATCACTCTGGACGGTGAGGCAGAGTCTGATGATGATCTGATGGTGAATCATGTCGCTGTTTTATCCCTTTGTTGGAATATGAGGCCAAACAGCTGAGCAATAATATCAGGATTTTAGGTGATTTTCCGGGTCGAATTACTCACTGACTCATGATTGCTAGTTAGGGGCGGGTCTGCTGAAAGTCCTGATATGTGGATCATGTTTGTAAACCGTTCTGAAGTTATGAAGGCTAGAAGTGACCTGTCGTTTTGTCTGGGTCCTAAGGGTTAACTGAATATTAGCTGAATTTCTGAATAACAGATATTGATTAGATGTTAGATCTTCTGAAGTGAAGGGTATTAATAGGGAGTTTGTCCCTCTTTGCTGCAGCAACAGCCTCTACTGTTCTGGGAAGACTTCTAGATGTTGAACCTTGCTGTGAGGATTTGATTGAGCATTAGTGAGGTCAGGTACTGATGTTGGATGGTCAGCTCTGGGTCACTCCAACTCATCCCAAAGGTTTTGGATGGAGCTCCATCACTCCAGAGAACGCAGTTCCACTGCTCCACAGCCCAGTGCTGGGGGGGTTTATACCGCCCCACCCCTCGCCTGGCATTGGGCATAGTGATCTTAGGCTTATATGCAGCTGCTCCAGAGCTTCCATTCTATTGGACAACGCTTTTCTACGGTTATTATACAAGTCGTGTTCTACTGAATACATTTATAAGCAATGGGTGACCTTAAAGTAGCTGAATTCACTCATCAGAAGGGCTGCCTGGGGTTTTTTGGACATTTGAACATCTGTTTTCTAAATAAATGTTCATCAACGCCGCCCAGCACTGAGCTCAAGGCTATGAGAAGAACGCGTGCCGTTATCGTGTACATGCACCAGGCATAGCATAGCACTCACCATTACATCACAGAACACAGCTTAACAACACAATCACAACACTCAACACTCTAATTCACACATACACTCACACAAGGACACGCGCATTTTCAGTCCTTCATCCACTCTCAGTAGTGCTGCCCAAATAATTGGTGTTTGTTCCTTACATCACTTTCATTCTGCTTAATTCTCTGAAGCTTGGTCTTTTTTCAGGGTTTTCAGTCATTGTTTCTACACTCATTGTCCATTTTATCAGCTCCACTTACTATATAGGTGCACTTTGTAGTTCTACAGTTACAGACTGTAGTCCATCTGTTTCTCTGATACTTTGTTAGCCCCCTTTTACCCTGTTCTTCAGTGGTCAGGACCCCCATGGACCCTCACAGAGCAGGTACTGTTTGGGTGGTGGATCATTCTCAGCACTGCAGTAACACTGACGTGGTGGTGGGGTGTTAGTGTGTGTTGTGCTGGTACGAGTGGATATACTATACCGTACCATACTATACCTATAGTACCTGCTCTGTGAGGGTCCATGGGGAGTGTATATATATATATATATACACATATATATATAGATAAATAGGAACCACCTCTAAAAGCTCCCTCAGTGAAAGTTACTACAAGAAAGGATACAAATGCGCTGCCTGATGTATGAGACGGGTTTCTATGATGAGTTCTGAGAAGGTTCTGGTTCTTACCACTTCCACTGTGAACTATTCTGACTCGGTAAGTTTCTCTAGAACAGAACATTTCACACCAAACCACTCTGAACCACTTTCATTATATAGCAATTTAATTGTGGAGAAATTCTGAAAAATCCATAGGATTCCCCTTTAAACAACTGCGGAAGTCGTAACACTGATAAAAACACGATTCCTACCTGCACAGGCGTTGAGGAACAGCCAGTCACTCTTCCTCATGCGGTTCTTGATCTGCTTGAGCTTTTTAAAGTCCATCTCCAGCTCCTCCTTACTGCCATGGGCTCCTGCAGCCAGCTCGATACACTGAATGTCCTGAATCTGTACCTCCGAGTCCCGTTTGGAGGCGGGCGGGGACCGCCTCTGGCCCACAGGCCCACATACGCCTCCGGCTCGCTGCATTCGCACGCGGTCCTGCTCGTTGATGACCGGCGACGGCTCGTCCGGCTCAGTCAGCTGGATGGCGTCGTTGGGCCGTGGGTGGTCACACACCACACAGCGTGGCGTCTTGGGCCAATTCTCATACGTGCAGGCAGCACAGATCCACCTCTGAGCACGAGTGTTCAGCCGGTTCCTGTCGTTATACTCTTCACATGGGTCCACAGGGGGCGCTGACCCAGACCTAAACCTGAGGGTGGGAGATGTAACGATAAAAAAATGGCATACTGAAAGCCTCAACACACTCAGAGGAGACTGCTAAGCTGTACAGTAGAGGTGGGAGGTATACCGGTATAAATACAGCATTACTGAACGCCGCAACACGGCGTGAGGAGACTGCTAATAATAATAATAATAATAATAATAATAATAATAATAATAATGATAACAACAACAACAACAACAATAACAACAGTACCATTTATCATATCATAAATCCTCTACAGAAGAGAAAAAGTTATGCATTTTCCTACAAATTTTAGCAAAAATTTCTACTTATTTGCTATTTATTTGGTAAAAAAATAAAACGAAGTATAAAATGTGCCTTTGTATTTGCACAGGTCATTTCATGTCCCAAACCATGTGTTAAAATTCTGCAAATAAACAGTAATTGTGCATTAAAATGTGCAGAACTGTGTTCTCTGTAGAGAATGTTAACTTATTGTCACGTGTTTTAACAGTAAAATTAACAAAACGTGTTATTATCCATATCATTATGGTGGAAAACACAGTCACATCGTCCAGCCGTACCTGAGGCCCGAGCCGGAGGTCTGGGGTGTTTCGGTGGGGCTGCAGGAGCGCTGCCTCTGGCACAAACACTGCGTGCAGCGGACAGCGCGCGGCCAGTTCAGGTAGGTGCACATGTGGCAGGACCACTTGGCGCTGGACTCGGTGGTCTGTGCCTGGCGCACACGGGGCCGGGCGCTGGAATCTGGGCAGATCAGGAGGCTGCTGCCACCTGAGTCGCCGTGCGGGGAGTCCAGCATGGAGCCGCTCTTAAACGGCTCCTCGGTGATGATGGTGCCGCTCGGCCTCTGAGCGCGACACATGGTGCATTTGACAGCAGATGGCCAGTTCTCGTAGGTGCAGTACTCGCAGGCCCATTTCATACCCAGCTCCGTCATGGTCGTTCAGCAGCAGCTGACACACACACACACTCACGCACACACACACACACACACACACACACACACTCACACCGGTGCTGATGTCACATACAGAGAGCAGGCAGGCAGCACGCTGCTGGAAACAGAAGAAAAGACAAACAAACACATGAATAACAAACCAGCCTGTCTCACAAAGCATGTTCAAGTTGGACAAGGTTCTGTCTTGTGCTGCTGTTTTACTGGACAGTATAGCACAGTACAGTTAAGGCCACAGCACACCTGACGCACAGTGTGGTGCCACAAGGCAGGGCGCTGCTATAGCATCCCGGCTGAGAGAGCCGATGAACACTAGGTGAGCCTGAGCACCTGTGCTGAACATGGTCACCTTTCTCTTTCGGGTACCAAAGAGAGATCCGCACTCCTAAAGGATTCCCGCAGGACTCACCACAATATCAGCGGCGGCGGAGTAATTTTCAGTGTTGTGTGTTGAGCGGGCGGGAAACCAGCCCACTGCAGGCAGGAGCGGGGACGAAGCAGGGGTGAAGAGAAATCACGCAAATTAACAAATAGCCTAAATAAGGTAGAACGATCACTAAAGCACTTTCAATATATAAAATGATAACAGTAAAATAATTAAAATGAATGAAGTCATTCTAAAGAGTTGCTAAGCAGCCAATCACGTGAACAACATGTAAATTCTTGTATCCTACAGAGATACAAGTCTGTGGTCGAGCCCAGTATAACACCAAAATAACTGTTCTTCTGTGGTTTAATTCTATTCTTTCGGAAAAGAATACGTCCGTGTTTACACTTCAATCGGAATAGAAGACATCCGATTGAGGCCATTCGGAATACAGTGTCTATCCGACTGATCGAGGTGGGTAATCCTGTAAATAATCCGTTAAATAGAAGAATAATATCCGTGTAAACGCCTGTATCTGATTACATTCCCTATCGGAAAGTTTAAGTCCGTTCTGATCATGTTCGTCACGTCATAGTGAAAGTTTATACCGTTCAACATGGCGGAGCAGAAACTGGTCTGCAGAGGAGACGAAGTTTATGCTCTGATCTTTAAAAGACGGCGGTGGGACGGACGTCCAGCTTATGTGTCTCAGAACACGACGTCCTCCTCTCGGCCTTCTTTAATAAGGACATGTGAAGGACGTTTTCCTGAGTCTGACATCATTTTAAAGCAGTTAAAAACACAAGCGCTGCTCACTGCTGCTCATCTCACTCTGACTGGACTCACGTGATGCTGGTTGTCATGGTAACGTCTACACTAAGTGGTCCAAAGCGCGTCATTGTGGATCGGATTACTTGTAGTGAGCATGTAAACTGAGATTTTCATCAGACTGTAGAGCAGAGTGAGAATAAACACCTCAGTCTGAATCTATAATCGGAATGTTTTCAATCAGACTGGAGAAAATCTTTGCATGTAAACACAGACAGTGAGCCTGATGACCATGACTGCCGCGTTATTAAAGCAGAGGATAATGTGTTTGTGGACAGACTGTGTCAAATATTGGATGTCAGTTCGCCTTGATGGAGCCACACAGGAGGGCGCAGGACAAAACGTTTTGGCTAAACTGGCCGCTGACCTCTGACTCACGTTTTCTTTGAAGCCAGGCCCTGCGAGTCTCGCGCCAACATACATACAGATGTCATGTGTGCTGATTTTTCCGACATACACTTTACACGTTTGTTTTTGAAGAGGTGCCAAATGGCACTTTGACAGCAACGAGTAACCACAGTGAGAGCGAGAGCGAACGAGCGAGAGGGCGCGCGCAAGAGAGAGAGAGAGAGAGAATATATATATACATCCATGAAGCTGAGCTCGCAGTGAGGAGAGGGGGGTTTAGGCTGTAATCCTATACGCTGTTCCCTGCCTGTTCGCCGGAAAACTGATACCGGAAAGCCGGCGCTGGCCTTCGCAAAGCAACTGTAGATACATAACCGGCAGCCACAGGGCTGCAGCTTCCAAACCAAACACAAACAGGGAAGCCCAACTGCAGCCTGAGAAGATCAGAGTCCAGCACAGCTCAGTGATTCCTGGCTCAAACATACCTAATAAACTAAAACTGGCTGGCCGATGATATCAGCCGTAATTGATGCTTTTATTAGTTTGTTAAAAACATAACTTGCCAATAACACACTCCTCCAGTGTTCTACTGCTTTACTACAACAGTTAAATAAATACAGTAATAAATTAATAAACTGGGCCGTGAACGCGGCGTTTAATATGTTTTAATGTTCGCAGTTCCTTCACCAAATTATAGTTCCTTAACGAGCAGCTTGTTGCTACGTCAGAGTAACGAGCTCCGCCCACTCGCTGCACAGCCGGCAGTTCGTTCTCCAGCTCCTTACACTAAATTCCCAAACTGTCATCACCACTGAGCAGCTTTTCAGTCGGCAGCTGTGACAGAAGAACAGCTAAACAACCTGGAATCAGCCAGAAATGAACCCAATACCATTCGCCAAACGTGGAGTCTGATCTTCAGTCTGACCAAATCAGACTGAGCCATAAAACTGCCGCAATATCAGGTTCAGCTCAGTTTTGTCAGATCAGTATTAATGTTGTTTTGTTCCAGCCAGTCTGTAAAGCATCATACAGCCCATTTAGTTTGGCGAATGGTGTTGGGTTCATTTCTGGCTGATTCCAGGTTGTTCAGCTGTTCTTCTGTCTCAGCTGCCGACTGAAAAGCTGCTCAGTGGTGACGACAGTTTGGGAATTTAGTGTCGTCTCATCTTCAGAGTCGGACCAAATCGGCTGTCGGTCAAATGTGGTCTTAAAAGTGTCCGTTTTCTGTTTGTGGCGAAGTAAGAAGTAAAAATGTTTAAATAGCTTGAGCGTCTCCTACAGCTGTCAGAGTCGCTGCTTAGCAGTGTTTGTGAAAAACCTGTGATGTTATGGTGAAATAACAGCACAGTTAGAACGCTTCTCAACCAATCAGCTCGCGGAACTGACTGTTGTATAAAACAGCGTATCACACGGTCAAAAGAGAAAAACCTGGACTGGAACTTGGTAGACGGTACTGAACTGACGTGGCTTGCAGAAAGTAAGGTAATATTAGCGAACTCATGAATGTAAATGCTAATATTAAGATCACTGATAGAGAACGTGCGAGAACATTTTAGAGAACGTGCGCTCATTTTAAGAAGAATATAATCGTAAAGTAAATATTTTAGATTGTGTGTGCTGATTAATATTTGAATAACAGTTTAAAATACAAAGATTTGTTCTGGAAAGAAGAAATTTGGTTCGGGACAGTGAACTTTCAGGTCGTTGCCCGACTGGGCAAGTTGGGGAAAGAGTTAACGTTGAATCCTGTCATGTACTGTGAAAATGTCCAAGTATCGTGATTTTTTTGGGCTATATCATCCGCCCCTCCTACTTCAGCATAAGGGACGGTGATTTCTAAACCAAACCAGTTCATTAAACAATCGGGAAGAACTTGGTCACGACACCAACGCTGAAACCTTGATACTGATTAGTGATAGTCGAATAATCTATCGAGTACTGAAACGAAAAATCGATTATTCTGATTATGAATCACTACATTTCCAAATAACACTTCTGTAGCTATCAGCTTTTTAATTTAGCTTTTTTGTTTTATGCATTTGCTTACCAAAAATGAAGACAATAAAGATGAATACCTTATTCAAAAATTCACTGTTCTGATGAACTTTCCTGCTAATACAAAAGATAAATAAAACTCGAATATCCTTTTCCTGAATTTGAAATTTATAACCAAGGATGTGCAAAAATATAACAAAACTAAATCAGTTTTCCTTTAATCAATTAAAATAATAAAAAATCAACCTAAATTGAAATTTTAATTATTAACTGTGCTCTGTGTATTTTGCTGTCTGTCTGCTCTGTTGCAATTAAATTCTAGAATCAAAGGTCTTTATTGAAACGGAGGCAAGTCTGCATCTCTCCATGCTCTCGTTATTATTATTAGGTTATTATTCAAAAATAGGTTAGGTAGGTTTTGGCATTGGATTAACGGAGGCTGCCTCTTCGGATGAGCGTCAAGCTGGACGCTAATTACTCATCTACATGAGGCATTCTCTCCTCAGTGGATGATGTGCCAACGTTATTGGTCAGAGAAATAAGTTTTAACTCTTTCTGGACCTAGCCAGCATCCGCTAGAGAAGTTAGCCCAGGTGGTGATAAACCTGTGCTATCTCTGCTTTCTCAGTCACGTCCTTGGCGATGCGTCAAGGCACTGGTGTTAAGGAGTAGCAAAGAATAACACCCAAATAATTCAGTAAATACCACCACCTAAAATGGTTAACCATGTATTTGAGAACCAGTAAGCAGCCCTAATACCAATCCAAAATTAGTTCTTTAAAAGGTTCAGCATGGGGACGGCAGCCTTTCTCTGCTCTAAACTTGGTCTAAACACCAACTAAACCTGGTCATTAACTGGCGTTAAGTTGGGGATGTTTTATGGTTGAAAATACTGATCACTTACAAACATTTTTAGCTAGTGTTCACAATTTGGTCCAAGACCTCCAGTTAGTGCCCAAACATCTCGGACAAAGCTATGCGATACAGTACAGATGTTTTATACACTGTTGGAAATAAAGGTTCTGTGCAGGTACATATTTCATTCAGCAAGGTAATAAAGGTGTAAATGTTCCCTCAAAGCTCCAACAGTGGTTTTAAGGTCTGATTGTGAACCTTAAATAAGTTTGTCCAGGTGAAAAGTTCGTATTTGTACCTTTTCATAACCGAATGTTTTAAACAGAACAGTAAAATAAAAGCCTGGAGACGAGACGGGGTGTGTGGAGTCAGTACAGCTTAGAACATATCATTTCAGTGGATTATGGTTCAGTTATGTTCCCTGACTAAAGGTACTGAGATGGACCCTTGAGGGTTCCACCCCAGTGACAGGAGGGGAACTGACCCAGAGACAGTTTAGAACCTTAGGATGTAGCAGAGCTGCCTAAAGTGTGGCCAGCAGGCCAAAGCTGGCCCGTGAGGGTTACCCTAAATCCACCACCTTACCCAACGAGAGAACTCGTTAATAACATATTTATGATACAAAACTTACTAAAATTCTTGAAATAGGTTTTAATTATTTCAGTAACATCATACACTCTCAAAAATAAAGGTACTAAACTGTCACTGGTTCACCTGGAAAAACTTATTTAAGGTTCACAATCAGACCTTAAAACCACTGTTGGAGCTTTGAGGGAACATTTACACCTTTATTACCTTACTGAATGAAATATGTACCTGCAGAACCTTTTTTTAACAGTCTAGAGTGTAATGTTATAAAATATATTTTCAAAAACTACCTCACAAACAAAAAACCCACAGGACAAAGTTTTATAGATTTCTGGCTCATATAGAAACTTTCAGCTGTTAGGGCTCTCTGTTTGGTGCCTATCTGTCAGCACACAGAAATTTGGCCAAAGTGGACTCCTGAAGGGACAAAGTCCAGCAGAGTTTGGTAGGTTTCCTGCTCAGGCGAAGCTGGTAAAAGTGCTGAGTTGAGTCAGATGTGTTGCAGGAAGGAAATCGCCAAACTGCACTAAAACTGTGCAGTGCAGTGACAGGCAGTCCTGAACCAAACTGAGAGCAAGAACAGCTGAAGGTGTCTATTTAAGGGCTCAATATTAGTAAACGTTATTCTTCATCCATAAAGACATCCTCCACTTCTTGCTGTAACAACGTAGTACAGTTACGAAAAATACCTTTGATTTACATCTTTCTTCACAAATGTTTTGAGATTGGTTAGGAGTGGAGAGGAATTTGTGCAATCACTAGTGTTGAAAATGTGAAGTGCAGTGCACACATGACCTTACTTTTCCATAGTGACACAGAGAAAACAGCGATCAGGCATAACATTCTGACCACCTCCTTGTTTCTACACTCATTGTCCATTTTATCAGCTCCACTTACTATATAGGTGCACTTTGTAGTTCTACAGTTACAGACTGTAGTCCATCTGTTTCTCTGATACTTTGTTAGCCCCCTTTTACCCTGTTCTTCAGTGGTCAGGACCCCCATGGACCCTCACAGAGCAGGAACTATTTGGGTGGTGGATCATTCTCAGCACTGCAGTAACACTGACGTGGTGGTGGTGTGTTAGTGTGTGTTGCGCTGGTCTGAGTGGATCAGACACAGCAGTGCTGCTGGAGTTTTTAAACACCTCAGTGTCACTGCTGGACTGAGAATAGTCCACCAACCAAAAATATCCAGCCAACAGCGTCCTGTGGGCAGCGTCCTGTGACCACTGATGAAGGACTAGAGGATGACCAACACAAACTGTGCAGCAGCAGATGAGCTGTCGTCTCTGACTTTACATCTACAAGGTGGACTGACAAGGCAGGAGTGTCTAATAGAGTGGACAGTGAGTGGACACAGTGTTTAAAAACTCCAGCAGCACTGCTGTGTCTGATCCACTCAGACCAGCGCAACACACACTAACACACCAACTTTTACATAAGCGACATGCAGAATAAGTGTGAACATGAAAAGCAAACCTCTGCTAGTGTTTTTGCTTCGCTTGACCTCTTTTCTGGATTTTCAGTACACATATTTAGTGTTTTCCTGAGGGGCTGAAATCACAGTATAAAGGATTCTAATGGTTTAACAGGTATTCTGAGACTGATTCCAGATACATTTGATGGTTTCCTAATGGTGTCCTGCAGGAAACAAGGTCTCTAACGCTCAACATTAAGCCAATGCCCACCTAAAAGCAATACCATCAGGTTTTAATCCTGTAAGTCTTTTTTTCAGCAAGGTCATTACGTTAATTTAACGTTGTTTGACGCACTACACAGTGAAAAGTAATAGCTGTGCCTTTTAAGGTGGCTATAGCTGTTCCATTACATTTCAAGCTGGACTGTATTCAATTCTGACACCAATGCAGCATTTCATTTTTAAATCGCAAATCTTTGTGTAGGTCAACTGACATAAAAACAACGTAACAGAGGTTTTGCTTTTCATTTTGGCATATATTCTGTATCTCACTATAGGAAAGTAATGTCATGTGTGCATTGCTTTTCACCTTTTATCACTGTAGTGACTCAATTTGGCTCAAATTCCTCTCCATAGTAAGGAAGTCAGCTGAGCTGCTAAGAAACAAGGGCTGCTTGTATCAGAACTACAAACATGAGATACTAAAATGAGGCGTAATAACGTTTTAAAGCGTGAAAGTGAAGAATTAGAGAAGCAGAGAAACAACCTGAACCGCTCGATTAGCTTTACGGCTAACATCAGCTAAACTGTGCCCATCAAAACAAGGCAGTGAGGTAAACAAACCCAAAACTAGGCTAAACTAACAGCGTCCAAACCCACCTCACTGCCCTGCCTAAAGGTCAGGACAGGGGTCATTAATGTCCATAAGATGAGTGTTTTTAAACTAACGTTAGTAACGTTAGCGCAGTCAGTTTAGCCTCGAGCCTCAACACAACTCCGCGTAATTACCTCGGCTAACGTTATTAGCTAGGTTAGCTAGCTCGACGGCTAACGTACCGCAGTAGCGACATTTCGGTACGATTTTAATCCCACTGATCCCATAAAAATGGCCCAAATGACAACACATCGGTCCATAAAAGTCTCTGTTGACGAGACAAACCCAAACATTGTGTTCAGAACCCAGAAAACAGGCGAAAATCAGCCTCACCTTTTCCTGTTCTCCTTCTCTGCTCTGCGCGAGTTCCCACAACAAACCTCTCCGAGTCGGTCAGAGCCGCTTTCAGCCTCGTCCAGCCTCTAAACACGACCTTACATTGTACCTCTCCGTCGAAAAAGGCCGCTGCAGCTAAAATGCCCGGTCTCCCCGCGTCCCGCTCGGCGTTAGGAGCATTTCAGAGTCGGGAAATCCATCGCTTAGTGTTGTTCGGCGGGCAGTCTTTAATGGCGGAGAGATACGGAAAGCCAAAATAAAGCCTGAGTGGAGGCGAAGCTGAGCGACATGCAGTCATCTGACTACAGCATAGCGGAGAGCAGAGGAGGAGCAGGAAAACCTGGAGTGGAGGAAGGGAGGGAGGAAGGGAGGGATAGATAGATAGATAGATAGATAGATAGATAGATAGATAGATAGATAGATAGATAGATAGATAAAACCATAAAGCAGCAGAGGAGCAGGGAAAACCTGGAGTGGAGGGATGGAGGGAGGAAGGGATAGATAGATAGATAGATAGATAGATAGATAGATAGATAGATAGATAGACTAAACCATAAAGGAGCAGAGGAGCAGGGAAAACCTGGAGTGGAGGGATGGAGGGAAGAAGGGATAGATATCTGTGTTGTAGTCATGGCGACCCCTGGTTCCTATCACCACCACTGTAAAGACATCTGAACCAGTTCACACCAGACCACTCTGAATGGCTTTGTCTAAGTCACAACAACTGAATTGCATAGAATTTTTTGAAAAGCTGGTAGATTTCCCTTTAAAAGAATGAAGATAATGAATTTAGACTGGACTGGACTGGTTCCAGTCAGAGCTCACTGTATTCCAACAGCCGACCCTAATTGAGCTGAGTTTACACATGTACAGTACAGCAAAAAACAAACAAACAAACAAACAAAAAATACACATAAAGCCATTTAGCTGTGCGGTACATTTTTATTTGCTCAGAAAAACAATATTAGAATATTATTCCAAACTTCTCCTCAAGGAAGCCCAGCATTAACTGTATCATCCAACTCCTGGTTTGGTGAATCAACACTTAAAAATCTGGAACCAAACTTTGTCCTTTAAACTAGCTCAGAAGATATTTACCTACTTTTTTGCAAACCATAAATTCTCATTACTTTTTTTTACTGTATTCACATCTATTTGCATCTGTTCTATTGAAGTTTGTAGCATATGGACTTCAGCATATTGATAAAAACACAACATTAAATATATAATGCTCCATAACTTTTGTTCAGGCCACAAGCTGTGTTTTATTTTTTGTCCTCAGTGTGTTAAACTCAGCAAATAAACAGTAGTTGTGTGTTAAAATGTGCAGCAGTGTTTCTCTGTAGAGGATGTGTTCACTTATTCACACTCAACAGAGCATGTCATGTGGCCAGGGGTGCCCAAACTTTACAACTCCTTTTTCAGTAATATTTGAGATGGAACTTCAGTGGCTGCCTTTACCGCCCGGAATTACCGCATTAATGACTACAGTCACATAATGTGGGGCTGGTTGGGACGTGTTATGGGGACGGTTGGCACAACGTTAAAAAGCAAATTCAAAGAATAAAGCAACAAATAGAAATAATCTGATCTCACGAACTGAAACCAGACCACAAATAAAAAACATTCACTGCCAACCAAATAACAGTTTTAAATCAGTTAAACGTTAGAAACGTCATTTATTTTATCAGTGGCTCAGATGGAAGAAAAAAAATTATACACACATATATATATATATATATATATATATATATATATATATTGTCCATTTTATCAGCTCCACTTACTATATAGGTGCACTTTGTAGTTCTACAGTTACAGACTGTAGTCCATCTGTTTCTCTGATACTTTGTTAGCCCCCTTTTACCCTGTTCTTCAGTGGTCAGGACCCCCATGGACCCTCACAGAGCAGGCACTGTTTGGGTGGTGGATCATTCTCAGCACTGCAGTAACACTGACGTGGTGGTGGTGTGTTGTGCTGGTATGAGTGGATCAGACACAGCAGTGCTGCTGGAGTTTTTAAACACTGTGTCCACTCACTGTCCACTCTATTAGACACTCCTACCTTGTCGGTCCACCTTGTAGATGTAAAGTCAGAGACGATAGCTCATCTGCTGCTGCACAGTTTGTGTTGGTCATCCTCTAGTCCTTCATCAGTGGTCACAGGACGCTGCCCACAGGACGCTGTTGGCTGGATATTTTTGGTTGGTGGACTATTCTCAGTCCAGCAGTGACACTGAGGTGTTTAAAAACTCCAGCAGCACTGCTGTGTCTGATCCACTCAGACCAGCGCAACACACACTAACACACCACCACCACGTCAGTGTTACTGCAGTGCTGAGAATGATCCACCACCCAAATAGTACCTGCTCTGTGAGGGTCCATGGGGGTCCTGACCACTGAAGAACAGGGTAAAAGGGGGCTAACAAAGTATCAGAGAAACAGATGGACTAATAATAATACACCCCAGGTGAAACGGACCATTGTATGTATGTATATATATATATATATGTATGTATGTATATGATGCTTTTGTCGATGTTGAGGTAATAAGCGGCTCTGTTTTCCCTGAAATCGCTCTCATAGTTTATTCTACAGTTTTTCGTCACTGCTGTTTGTTTAGTAACGTGCTGACAGGAGCCCCTCCCCCCGCCCCCTTCCGCCTACGTCATCCATCATGGCTGCGCGCGTGTGCCGGCTCCATCACGTCTCTCTGCACGTGTCGAACGCGGTGAGGGTCGCGCGCGCGCTCGCCTCGCGGTTCCAGTTCGCGGCCGTGGGCGCGCGCGTCACGGCCGGGTCGCGGCAGCTCGCGCTGCGCAAAGGCGCCGCCGTGTTCGTCGTGAACGAGCGGCGGGAGCACGAACGCGACCTCTACGACCACGATGGGCACGACGGCTACCTCTACGACGTGCGCCCGCGCTACGCGGTGGACAGCGCGTGCAACGTCTGCTTCGAGGTGGAGGACGTGGAGGACTCGTGCGCGCGCCTCCGCGACCGCGGCTGCGACGTCCTCGTGCCTCCGACCGAGGTGCGCGACCCCGACGGCGGCGGAAGTGTCATCTACACCGTCGTGAAGTCCATCGTGGGGAACGTGTGCCACACGCTGCTGGACCGGAGCCGGTACGAAGGCGGGTTTCTGCCGGGTTTCCGGCGGGTCGAGGACGGAACCGACGCGGACGCGGACGCGGACGCGGACTCGCAGTGTCCCGTCACTCATTTCGACCACGTGACCTTCGCCTGCCCGAGACGCAGCACTGGAGAAGTGATGAAGTGGTACGAGGAGAACTTCGGCTTCCGGAGGTTCTTCATCAGCAGGTTAGGGGGCGCTGCACTGAACACACCCCAAAACTCCAGGAGACCCCCAGAGTTTCTCCTGAAGTGAAGGGTATTATTAGGGAGCTTGTCCCCCTGTCCTGCAGTAACAGCCTCTACTCTTCTGGGAAGGCTTTACACTAGATGTTGAACCTTGCTGTGAGGATTTGATTGAGCATTAGTGAGGTCAGGTACTGATGTTGGATAGTCAGTTCTAGATCACTCCAACTCATCTCAAAGGTACTGGATGGAGCTCCATCACTCCAGAGAATACGAACCCACTGCTCCACAGCCCAATGCTGGGGGGCTTTATACCCCTCTAGCACACGCTTGGCACTGGGCCTGGAGACCTCAGGCCCAGATAGATAGACAGATAGATCACTTTAATAACCCCGGAGGGAAAGTCGTCAATTACAGCAGCACAAAGTTCAGTAAAGAGCAAAACAAGAGCGAAACTATTACTGTACACTATTATACAGATGCATAAATCAAAGAAGCAAATATATATATAATAAAATATACTAAAACAACCATAAAAAATAATTTGCAGTACAAAATAAATAAAATAAAATCTCAGAAATGCAATGCAGGTGACAGTGCAGCGCTGCACGTCACATCCAGTGAATGAACCGAGTCACTAAACACGGTAAACGAAAACATATGTTAAACAGCTGTGTTATATACATGGGTGTATGAAGAAGTGGCAGTTCAATACACAATATATATGGACATATAAACAAAGTGGCAGTGCAGTATGTAATATGTACAGATGTATCTATCAATCAATCAATCAGACTTTATTTAAACATGGAGGGAGACCCTCATTTCCAGTGAAGCAGAGCAATACAGAAATCAGGGATTGAGTTAGACAGTAAAAACATAAATGCTAAAAAGTAATAATAATTGTAGTACTAAAAATGTGTATATATATGTATATATATATATATGTATGTATGTGTATGTGTATGTACATGTATGCATATGTATATATGTATAAGCCATTTAAAAAAAATGCAGCATAAAATTACAACAATATAGAAACTTAAGATAAAATAAAGATAAATAAAAA
Organism: Colossoma macropomum; assembly: GCF_904425465.1. Classification (NCBI taxonomy): domain Eukaryota; kingdom Metazoa; phylum Chordata; class Actinopteri; order Characiformes; family Serrasalmidae; genus Colossoma; species Colossoma macropomum. The sequence continues at coordinate 1,252,688 of NW_023494790.1, forward strand.
AGAAAATTAATAACTAAAAACATACCAAAGCTCAGAAGACTCGTGTAGGTTCACTGGCGGTTCTGGATAGTAAATAAAATGTCTATATTTGTGTTGTAGTCATGGCGACCCCTGGTTCCTATCACCACCACTGTAAAGACATCTGAACCATTTCACCCCAAACCACTCTGAATGAGTGAAAAAGGCGATTTGAATTCTGACTGAAGGACTTGAGTAAATGTGACTGTATGCGCAGCACCAGAGTAGACGTGTGGTGGGGGAACTACAGGTGGGCTATGGTATCTTCTTTATCATACAGGAAATGTACGTCAGATCAGGTGATATTTATCCAAATGCTGCAGTTCACATAACCCAAAACTGTTGCTGAAAACCACTTGGCTGACTTGTTTGTGTGCAGATGACTCAGTTTGTTCATGCTTGTGAATGCCATCAACATCAATGCACTTAAAGGGAAAGTCCACAGAGTTTGCAAAGTTTTAGAATAGTTTTATTGTTAAGATGTCACCAAAGTACGATTTGGGGAAAATATCTAATTGTGATTTTTCAGGCTAATATTGCAACTGCAATTTAAATTTCAGTCATTTTCTATTAATCTATGAATGTTCAGGTCTGTTTTTGGCCAAAAAGACCAGAATAACCACTTTTTCTGGCCTGAGGCTCGACCCCTGTGTGTAGCGTGCCCGATTGCCAGTACGTTGTGGTTGTGATGTCACAACACATGGGGGTCTGGTTGCCTCTGATTGGTCTAACTCATCTATAGGCAGTTCAAAAGCTCTGAGTTATTAGGTTAAACTCCCCCACTTAAACCTTAAGACAACGTTGTTAATAATATAGACTATAACTTAAAAAAATTATGGCTCTTGCGATTTGAAAATTGCGCTCTCTTAAATTGTGATTTTGATATATAAAACCATGAATCTTTCAGCCTTACGTCATTCGGAGTGGTTCGATGTGAAAGGGTTTGTTGTAGAGACTGAAATGCTGTACATAAATACAGAATCCAGGTATAAATGACTTATGAATCCACAGATAAGTGACTTATGAGCAGTAAAGGTACTGTTTTCAGTAAAATAATGGCTGCAGTGAAAAGTAAAAACGTATTTATTTATGTGAGCTACTGCAACCAGAATGTGCTACATGTAACACCAGGTCATCTAGTTAAACATCAAGTTAAAAAATGCTGAATCCGGCGCGGCCTTCGGCTCTCCACCATTTCATATTCACATACTTGTGCATGTTTATAATTATTTTTTTATGTGTGTAGTTTATGTTTTTTGTGATCCCCCTTTCTCTTTCTTTCTTATAAGTGTCTTGCAGTGCTTGCCAGGCCACCACTGTAAACAAGAATTTGCTGTTGTTGGAAGAAAACCTCATATCTCCATTTTTCAGTATTTGACATAATTTGAAAATGCATGTTGGCCTTTATATTGTGTGTAAATTTCATGATGAATGGACCAAAAGAAACGACCCAAAATGGCTTGGAAAAAAGTCTGGTTCCATTGACTTACATTAAAAGTAAAGTAGGTTTTTTTCCTTCTCCTGTAAAGTTACCATTTTGGAGATACGAGGTTTTGTTCTATCAGTACACGATTTTAGAAGAACTGACACCTTTGAAAACGTAGAGTGAACATCCTACTCAGAAATATACTCAAACGGCCCATATCACTCTTTAAATTAAAGTGGAAATCCACCCCTTTTTTCAAAATTTCTGCATAATTCATTGTGTGAGATGTAAACAGAGAGATTCAGAGTGGTTTGGTGTGAAATGGTTCAGATGTCTTTACAGTGGTGGTGATAGGAACCAGGGGTCGCCATGACTACAACACAGATATAGACATTTTATTTACTATTAAATCCACGATGCAGACGTCACTCAGAGATGCTTGTCTTTTTTGAACAGTAATGAGGACGTGGAGGAGGGCTACGTGTTGAACCAGGACGGCATCGGTCTGCGGCTGACCGCTATGGAGTACTGGAAATGCAGCGAGACTGGACTTAACATCCCTTTCAAAGACAGAAAGGAGCCGGACTGCAAATTCGTGGTTGCAGAATCTCTACCTGAGCAGGGTATGATCTGGTTTTAATGAGCCCTGTCTGGGCCAGTTCCCCATCCTCAGGAACCATCGATGCTGTCGGAGCAAAAACCTCGTATCTCCATTTTTGTCGGTTTTCAGTTTTTGACATAATTTGAAAATGCATGTTGTCTTTTACTTAGTATGTAAATTTCATGACGATTGGACAAAGAGAAATGACCCAAAATGACTTGGACAAAAGTCTGGTTCCATTGACTTACATTAAAAGTAAAGTAGGTTTTTTCCTTCTCCTGTAAAGTTACCATTTTGGAGATATGAGGTTTTCTTCCAACAGCAGTGATATAAAAAAATCACTGTGCAGTGACTGTTTGTTATGAGATAACAAAATGTTGCCGATCCAGCAAGGACAGTAGAACACGTTTGTTTTGGGAATAATCACTTTAAAACCAATCTTTAAAGCATAGCAATCAATATATTTGCAGGCATCACCTTGATTTTATTTGGTTTATTTTTAAGACAAGATATCTTTATTGTCAGTGTACAAGTACAGTGAGTACTAGACACACACCGGTCAGGCATAACATTCTGACCACCTCCTTGTTTCTACACTCATTGTCCATTTTATCAGCTCCACTTACTATATAGGTGCACTTTGTAGTTCTACAGTTACAGACTGTAGTCCATCTGTTTCTCTGATACTTTGTTAGCCCCCTTTTACCCTGTTCTTCAGTGGTCAGGACCCCCATGGACCCTCACAGAGCAGGTACTGTTTGGGTGGTGGATCATTCTCAGCACTGCAGTAACACTGACGTGGTGGTGGTGTGTTAGTGTGTGTTGCGCTGGTCTGAGTGGATCAGACACAGCAGTGCTGCTGGAGTTTTTAAACACTGTGTCCACTCACTGTCCACTCTATTAGACACTCCTACCTTGTCAGAGACGATAGCTCATCTGCTGCTGCACAGTTTGTGTTGGTCATCCTCTAGTCCTTCATCAGTGGTCACAGGACGCTGCCCACAGGACGCTGTTGGCTGGATATTTTTGGTTGGTGGACTATTCTCAGTCCAGCAGTGACACTGAGGTGTTTAAAAACTCCAGCAGCACAACACTGCTGTGTCTGATCCACTCAGACCAGCACAACACACACTAACACACCACCACCACGTCAGTGTTACTGCAGTGCTGAGAATGATCCACCACCCAAATAGTACCTGCTCTGTGATAGGAACCAGGGGTCACCATGACTACAACACAAATAGAGACATTTTATTTACTATCCAAAACCACCAGTGAACCTACACGAGTCTTCTGAGTGCTAATATGTAATGCTGATGATGGTTATATCTTAAAAAAATATATTTTCTTTTGGCACTATTTTGACCTACAACACTGCCTGTTCTTCTTCACTATTAATAATCTTTTAAAAATGTGTTTTAGGCCAAAATGTTCTCAAAACTATCATGAAGCATCAGGCAATGTGTTTACAATTTCATGTAGGAACTTTCTGTGAGGGAGCTTTTAGAGGTGGACGTCTGGTTCCTATCACCACCACTGTGAACAGTTCTGACTCAGTAAGTTTCTCTAGAACAGAGCGTTTCACACCAAACCGCTCTGAATGACTCTGTTTACATCTCAACCATATAATTATGTGGAAAATTAAAAATTGGAGGAATTCCCCTTTAGGTTTAGTTATCATAAAGCAACTCTGTGTTGATCCTTTGGGTTTCTTGTTCATCGAAGTGTCTTCCTTGGTACGAACAGCAGGTTTTCTTTTCCAAACTATTGGTTAAAAGCACAATTTAAACTCTTTTGGTCCAAAGGTGGGTTAAACACTTTAAAGGTTTAAGTGCTGATATAACAACAAAGGGACATAATGAGTGACTTTCAGCTTTAATCCCAAGATAGAACTGTGTTGTGATTAGTTTGTTTTCTTTGTGGATCAGGCAGGAATCAGGTGGATTCGTTTCTGCAGCAGCACGGGGGTCCAGGCATCCAGCACATCGGCCTGTTCACGAAGGACATCGTGTCCACTGCGCAAACTATGGCCAAAGCCGGGGTGGAGTTTGTTTCTCCTCCTCCAGCCTATTACACTGAGGTTTGCTGTGTAATTTATAGTTTATACAAACAAACCATATGAGGTTTATGCAGTAGAACACAGAGGGAGTGTATTATTGTGAAATAACATCACGGCTGTGATTTGGTCGCCGTAGATCATCACAGCCGTGATGTTATTGGCGATAACACACTCCTCGAGTGTTCTACTGCTTTAATACAACAGTTAAATAAATACAGTAATAGATTAATAAACTGGGCCGTGAACGCGGCGTTTAATATGTTTTAATGTTCACAGTTCCTTCACCGAATTATAGTTCCTTAACGAGCAGCTTGTTGCTACGTCAGAGTAACGAGCTCCGCCCACTCGCTGCACAGCCGGCAGTTCGTTCTCCAGCTCCTCACACTAAATTCCCAAACTGTCATCACCACTGAGCAGCTTTTCAGTCGGCAGCTGAGACAGAAGAACAGCTACACAACCTGGAATCAGCCAGAAATGAACCCAACACCATTCGCCAAACTAAATGGGCTGTAAGATGCTTTACAGACCGGCTGGAACAAAACAACATTAATACTGATCTGGCAAAAACTGACAAAACTGAGCTGAACTTGATATTGCGGCAGTTTTATGGCTCAGTCTGATTTGGTCAGACTGTGAAGATCAGACTACACGTTTGGCGAATGGTGTTGGGTTCATTTCTGGCTGATTCCAGGTTGTTCAGCTGTTCCTCTCTCACAGCTGCCGACTGAAAAGCTGCTCAGTGGTGATGACAGTTTGGGAATTTAGTGTCGTCTCATCTTCAGAGTCTGACCAAATCGGCTGTCGGTCAAATGTGATCTTAAAAGTGTCCATTTTCTGTTTGTGGCAAAGTAAGAAGTAAAAACGTTCAGATCTCTTGAGCGTCTCCTACAGCTGTCAAAGTCGTTGCTTAGCAACGGCGTCTCAGCGGAGTGATACAGTGTTTGTGAAAAACCTGTGATGTTATGGTGAAATAACAGCACAGTTAGAACGCTTCTCAACCAATCAGCTCGCGTGGCCGGAACTGACTGTTGTATAAATATAAATACACTTACCGTCCACTTAATTAAAACCCTGCCTAGTAGCTACTGGTGTACAGTTAGAGACTGTAGAGGACGGGGCTTCTAATGAAGTGAGTGGGGAGCGTACATGTGTATATAATATGTCAAGGACCCGTATATGTGGTATGCAGACATATTTAGAGTAGCCTAAACACTCCCCGGTGAAAGTTTTACAGTAAAGGTAACAAAACAACAGCTTAAAAACCTACTGAGTAACATGGAGAACTGCACTGGAACTTCTTAGGCCATCCAGCGTCATCATAGGAACTGAAGTTTGTTTGGGTCTGTTCTTCTCTTTTTTGATTATTTTGGTCTGAAATAAAATGCTAAAGCTACATGGTGAGATGGGTAAAACAGTCCACTAGCTGAACCAACACAAGACAGTGGAATTAAGCTGAAAAAGTGAATTAGGAACTAGGCCCAGTCCCATTTCACCCCTCGCCCCTACCTCTTAGCCCTACCCCTCCGATTTGTGAGTTCTCGTCTAGGGGTAGGGTGTCCTGATTCTTGTTGAGATAGAGGGGGAGGGTGATGTGTTGGGGCTACATGACCCTCCAAACGGAGGTTTTTCAGAGACTCCAAACAGAGAGATATGAGAAAAAAAAAAACGGTAAGATGGAGAACAAGAGACCAGAGAAACCCACAAATGTGAGAATTTTCTCTGTTAAAAAATATGATACCCATCATATTATCTTAGTTTAATGTTGTTTCGGTGTATTATGGTCATTTTCTTCATAACAAGCATTAAAATTGCTAGTAGTGCTGATAGGTAGCTGTAGCTAGCAAGCTAAATGTCCCATTCCACCTTAAATGGTGCAGCAGTTACATTCTGGTGCCTCATCCATCAGAACTGCTGCTCCATTTAAGGTGGAACGGGAAAATTCGAACAAGAATCTGGTGAATATCTGACTTCAGCTTCATATCACTGAAGAATTAGTGGTGGGTGATAATAAATAATTGCCCCCTCTTTGAAGGCATATGAGTCCCTAAATACAACCGAAGCCCAGCAGTGAGGAGCTGAACTTTACCCTCCTCTGCTGTCACTGCAGACTGGCAGGGTCGCCTACAGAGCAGCGCTGGTAGCTGTTAATGAAGTGATGCTCTTTTTATTTGAGGGTCCCATTTCAGAGGGAAGATGGGGAACTAAGACAGCTCATTTTGAATCGTTTGTTTTTGTGATGTCACAAACCAACACATTTACATATATCCTCCTATTTAGCCTACAGCAGTTTAGCACCAACTTCACACTGACGTTATAAGGAGCCTTTCAGCCTGGACTGCTTTCTGAACGAGGCTCAGTAAAGAGTTCAATTAGAACTGTTATTGATACAGAAAAGCAAACAAATATAATTGGTGGATCTCTGGAAATACAAAAAGACAGGGAAATGTTGGATATGGGTCCTTGAAGTAAAAGTGCATGGAAGAACCGTGCTGTGAAAAAGTATTTCACCCTCGTCTGATTTCTTCTATTTTTTGCTATTGTGTCACATTTAAATATTTTAGAGCATCTGACTAATTTTAATTTTAAAGATAAAGACATAAAATGCAGCTTTTAAATGATCATTCCATTTATTAAAGATAACGATTTAATTTAAAACCTGTATCACCTGTGTGAAGAAGTATTTGCCCCCCCAAACTAACTGGTTGTGCCATGCATTGGGCAGTTAACCAGGTAGGGCCAGGTAGAGCTAAACAGCATTTTGTCCTTCGATTATTGAAATCTTCGTTTAAAAACAGCATTTTCTGTTTACTCAGGTTATCTTTGTCTAATATTAAAAGTAGTCTGAGGATGTGAAACATTCAAGTGTGACAAATATGCTGAAAATATGAGATATGAAAATAAAATGTGAATTTAGAAGGGGCAAATACTTTTTCACAGCACTGTAGATACTGCTCACCTCTGGTTATATGCGCTCTCATTAGTCTTGAATGTCTTGCTCCGGCAGGTGGGGAAGCAACAGGAGATTTTGGAGGCGGGGCATGATCCAAAGGAGCTGAAGCAGCACGGCATCCTATTGGACACTGACCTGCGCAGCCATGGAGACGATGGAGCGATTGCGCCCAATGGGAGGTAGGAGCCACAGCAAAGTCTTCATGGGACAGTCTGTTCACTTTGTGGCCGTCTTTGCAACGCCGCCCGGCAGTTATTTCCACCAAAACCAGACTCCTCCACAGGTTTAGTTTGCAGTGTTTGGCTCAATAACACACAAAACTGGGCTGTTCTGGCTGCTGCGCTTGCACAGATCTCCACGACGAGGGAGGCACTGTCCCTGATCACACCATACCCAGCAGGCTGATTGGCTTTTGAAGGGCGGGACTTTCTCTGCAAACAGAGAATATTGAGCCTTATGAGCATAGATATACATACGGATGCCGCGTTGTCTGTTGTTCTCTATCTGAGGTGATGCGTTGTAATTGTATCTGTAATTGTATAAATATCAGCACTTGTAGGTTAGTTAGGTTAGACAGAGTTAGTATCCAGTATCATCAGGATCAGGATAAAAGTCAGGTATCGGTATCGGAAATTAAAAAGTGGTATCGGTGCATCTCTATAACTTCTCTGGCTGTAACTGCATGCTGAGATTCCATTCGCACTCAATGGGTCACTTAACACATGTTAATGCCACAGCTGAGCCATTGCCCACACTCAGGGATGGATTACTGACCAGGCTAGAGGCCCAGGGGCCCTGGAGGACCACAAGGCCCAAGGCTCAAAGACGGGGGGGCAGTCTAGAATGGAGCGTTTCACACCAACCACTCTGAATGACACTGTTTGCATCTTAACCATCTAATTATGTAGAAATTTTGAAAAAACAGTTGTATTTCCCTTTAATATGTTCATGTGTTAATTTTCAAAATGTGCAAATGTGCGTTTTTATCCTCTATAAAAACTTGCTGCCTTTTTCTCCCCCTACTTTGTTCCGGCGCTGCTCCGGCCTGATTAAAAATGATAAATATTATATAAAAATACAAATAATTAAGCTGTATATTGATTGCATGAAGATCTAATCACAATGCTAAGTATAAACAGGGTCCCCGTCTGTGTTTCTGAACAGGTACCTGCTCCAGGTGTTCACCAAGCCCATTTTCTCTGAGGACACGTTCTTCCTGGAGCTGATCGAGCGCAGAGGGGCCACCGGTTTCGGCGAGGGGAACATCCGCGCCCTGTGGAGATCTGTTCAGTCTTACATGGAGAACGAGAACCGTGATCAGAGACTGGACTCTGAAATTAAAACCAAGCAAACCGGACAACACTGATGACCAATCAGATGGCCAGATAGCTAAACGTACTGTCAGATTAGCTAAACTTATTTATCTTTGAAGTTTAAATACAGTGACTTTAATGATGCTCCTTAAAAAGACCGTGAAATGATCTGTATATTTTTGTTTTGTTGAGCTGCTGTGTGTTTGTGTTTTGTAAGACTAGTACAGAATGTATTCCACTGAAGGGCATATTAAATATAATACTAAATGTAGTACAGTTCATGTTTAGTGTGACAGTTCATGACTCATGCAAACTTTGCGGATGTGGCATATTTTTCTAACTTTTTGCTCCATGTACACTAAATGGCCAAAAGTATGTGGAAGCCCCACCTAGTTACTGAGTTCAGGTGTTTCAAGTCAAGTCAAGTCAAATTTATTTATATAGCGCCTTTTACAACAGATGTTGTCACAAAGCAGCTTTACAGAGAATCCGGGTCCACGCCCCCAGTGAGCAAGCCTTGGCGACAGTGGCAAGGAAAAACTCCCTCAACAGGAGGAAGAAACCTTGAGAGGAACCTGACTCAAAAGGGGAACCCATCCTCCTCTGGGCGACACCGGATAACAGCACAGACACAAAACAGTATAAGTGGATTTCAGCCACACTCATTGCTAACAGGTGTATAAAATCAAGCACATAGCCTTGCAGTCTCCACAGACAAACACTGGCATTAGAGGGTCGTACTGAAGAGCTCAGTGACCTTAAACATGGCTCTGTCATAGGATGCCACCTCTGCCACAAGTCAGTTTGTGAAATTTCTGCCCTGGTAAATCTGCCCCTGTCAACTGTAAGTGCTATTATTGTGAGGGTCAAGGGGCAACAACAGTGCAGTGGAGTTGCCGAGTACTGAAGCGCGTAGTATGCAGAAAACACCTGTTCTCTGTTGCATCACTCACTACAGAGTTCCAACTGCCTCTGACAACCACACAAGAACTGAGCATCAGGAGCTTCATGAAATGGGTTTCCATGGCTGAGCAGCTGCAAACAAGCCTAAGATCACTATGCGCAATGCCAAGTGTCGGCTGGAGTGGTGTAAAGCGCCGCCACTGGACTCTGGAGCAGTGAAAACGTTTTCTGGGGTGATGGGTCACACTTCTCTATCTGTCAGTTTGATGATGAATCTGGGTTTGGTGGAGGTCAGGAGAACGTTACCTACCTGCAGAGCCAACAGTACAGTTTGGTGGAGGAGGGATGATGGGCTGGGCTGGTTTTCAGGGTTTGGGCCCCTCAGTTCCAGTGAAGGGTGATGTTGATGCTGCAGCACAAAGACATTTTACACAGTGATCTGCTTCCAGCTTTGTGTCAGCAGTTTGGGGAAGAGCCTTTCCTGTTCCAGCAGGACTGAGCCCCTGAGCACAAAGCAGTTCCATACAGAAATCATTTGACCAGTTTGGTGTGCAGGAACTCCAGTGGCCCTCACAGAGCCCTGACCTCAACCTCACTTAACACCTTTTTGATGAACTAGAACGTTGATTGTGATCCAGGCCCTCTCGTCCAACATCAGTGTCTGACCTCACAAATGCTCTTTAGACTAAATGGACACAAATTCACACAGACTCACTCCAAAATCTTGTAGAAGCTTCCCAGAAGAGTGGAAGCTGTTAGAGCTTTCAAAAAGGTTCTATACACTTAAAAAAATGATGGTTCTTTACGTAAAGAAAATGGTTCTATATAGAACTATGAACACTCAAAGAGCCGGGGTTCTTTGCAACGTGAAATGGTTCTTCAGCTTGATTGTGAAGGAGCTGTAGACGGTTCTATGTAGAACCTTTTTGAAAATGGTTCTATATACCACCAAAAAAGGTTCTTCTACTTTTGCAATGTCAAGCTTGTAACAATACTAGAACCCTTTTCAAAAAGGTTCTATATAGAACCATATACAACACATTGTACATCAATCTGAAGAGCCCTTTCACATTGCAAAGAATCCTTTAATCATGCAAAGGGCTCTTTGAGTGTTCATGGTTCTATATAGAACTATTTTTCTTTACTAAAGAGCCCTTAAAGAACCAATATTTTTACATGTATACTTTAATATTTTAATTAAATATACACTTAAAAAGATGTTTCTTCAAGGGTTCTTTAGTAAGGGCACTGGTTCTATTCAGAACCATGAGTTCTATATAGAACCATTTGCATGCTGACATTGTTCTTTAGATTGATGGGCAATGTGTTTTATAAGGTTCTATATAGCAACAAAAAAGTTTTTCTATTGTTTCAAGCTGGACATCATAAGAGCAGAACCCTTTTTGGTGCTATATGAAAGTATTTTCAAAAAGGTTTTTCATTATGGTTCTAAAATACCATTTTCTTTACTGAAGAACCCGAAGAGCCATCATTTTAAGAGTGTAGAGTATTTAATGATACTTTTCTGAGGGTTAATCTTGGAAAAGCTGCAGTGGAACCATAAAGAGCTGCATAAACTACAGAAAATCTCACTGGCCAGACTTTATTCTAACCATTGTAGCGCCCTCTGCTGCAGGAGCCGATATTTGCAGGTCCTCACTTGTGTGCACTTGAGTGTGAGCGTTGGTGTAGGATGTTGTGTCCTTGTCCTCATAAATGCGTTCATGATAATATGCATACAAATGGTTATTTTGCGAAGTGTAATAGATGGGCATCATTTTCATATGTATGAGGGTCTGAATGCTGATCTTGGAAGTTTGTCTTATGAGGACATCATGAATACTTATGAGGACAAGATGACCTCATCCTGTTTTCGCAGGCTTGGACAGAGAGGCCTGATAAAAATAGACATCAACTAGTCCAAAGTAGACGGTTGTAATAATAATAATAATAATAATAATAATAATATATTTTATTCAAATTATAGACTCTGTGTAAATGTTTTAAATATACAGTATACAGCACAGTATAGTGCAGTGGTCTACAACCCCTTGGAGAGCCTAGTTCCAAACACAATTTGCCATTTTATTGTTTAACAATAAATGGTCTTAAACTCTGGAGTTAATGTAGAACTGCTAATTCACCCTTTAACCCTGAAGATCAGCGCAGACTGCTGGTCACCATAGCAACACAGACAACAGTCTCGCCCAGCTAGTAGCTAACGAAACGGCAAAGAGAGAGATTTAAGATGAACCTTGATAATTTGGAGATGAATGGACTTATTTGTGTTTATAATCACTCCAGCTGGTTTCCTGATACGTTTAATCTGCAACGAGAAACTCAAACACTAAAAAGTCGTGAAGCTGAAGTCAGTTTCTCATTCGCCAGCTTCTTGTTTGGATTTTCCTGTTCCACCTTAAATAGTGCGGCAGTTACATTCTGGCATCTTGGGCACCATTTAAGGTGGAACAGGAAAATTCAACAAGAATTGGGCGAATGAGAAGCGACTTCAGCCTTGTAAAAAATCAAACGTTGAGAGACATTTTAAAGGAACTATTCAACCTTTGTGGAAAAAGTTCCTGCTGGAGATGCGGGAAAAGCAGCTACAGCTGAGCTAAAGCTTAAATATTTTTCGTCTATACTAGAACATCAGCACATACATATTTACATCCAACATGGTAAAACATACTTCAAAAAAATTGACATGAAATGTTGGCACTGTTTTCATGGATTGACCCAGATGGTTTTAGTGACTTTTTGGATCAGGGAGTAAACAGTTAATTTTAAACTTTAACTTTTACAAACAACATTAAACTTTTCATGATAAGAGTCCTTTAACTGTAGCTTTTGGCTGCACTGAGACATCATTAATGCCGAGGATAAAACCTGCAGCCTGATAAAGCAGACATTAGCCTCAGAAGAAGCAGATTTCAGGCACAAACATGTCTTGGCTGACTGACTACATTTGGGTTAAGGAGGAAACTGTAAATTAGATTTTTTCACCCAACCGTCACTTTTGACACCACCCGGTTTAGTTGGTTTGCTTTGAGCACAGAAATCACCAAACTGCTGGACTTGTCACAGAGAGTACCAATTAATAATAATAATCTAAAAATTCAAAATGTAATCTATATAGCATTTATACGGCATTCATGAAATGCAGTTTAAAGTGCTTCAAAGACATAATTTGTTATGAGGAGTGAAATTAGTGTGTTAAAATAACTGAAGATGAAACTACAGAATAAAAGCAGATTTAAATGAGAATCAGGCATTTTTTTAAAACGTCTGCAGAATTAAATTGTTGAGATGAAGAAATTTTGAATTCCTTCTGATTATTTCAAAGACTCTACAACCACATTTCCAAAAAGTTGGGACGCTGTGCAGAATGTAAATAATAATAGGATGCAATGATGTGCAAATCATGTAAACCATATATTTCATTGAAAATACTACAAAGACAACATATCAAATGCTGAAACTGAGAAATTTTATTGTTTCTTGAAAAATATTAGCCCATTTTGAATTTGATGCCAATAACATGTTCCAATAAAGTTGGGACGGGGGCCTGTTTACCACTGAGTTTCATCACCCCTTCTTTAACAACACTCTGTAAGCGTTTGGGAACTGAGGAGACACTGCTGTAGTTTTGAAAGTGAAATGTTTTCCTGTTCTTGTTTGATACAGGATTTCAGCTGCTCATCAGTTCAGGGGCTCATTTGTTGTATTTTCCATTTCATAATGAGCCAGATGTTCTCAGTGGTGACAGGTCTGGACTGCAGGCAGGTCAGTTTAGCACCTGGACTCATTTAATACAGAGCAATGCTGCTGTAATACATGCAGAATGTGGTTTGACATCGTCTTGCTGAAATAATCAAGGCCTTCCCTGAAAAAGACGTCGTCTGGATGGTATCTCATGTGGTTACTAAGGTGTTGCTAGGCCATTGCTATAGTATCCCAGGTGGCTGTTAAGGTGTTACCAGGCCATTGCTATAGTATCCCAGGTGGCTGTTAAGGTGTTGCTAGGCCATTGCTATAGTATCCCAGGTGGCTGTTAAGGTGTTGCTAGGCCATTGCTATAGTATCCCAGGTGGCTGTTAAGGTGCTACTAGGCTTTTGCTATGTTATCCCAGGTGGTTGCTCAGGTGTTGCTAGACTTTTGCTATGTTGTCCCAGGTGGTTGCTAAGGTGTTGCTAAGTTATTGCTATGGTATTCCAGGTGGTTGCTCAGGTGTTGCTAGGCTTTTGCTATGTTGTCCCAGGGGGTTGCTAAGGTGTTGCTAAGTCATTGCTATGGTATTCCAGGTGGTTGTTAAGGTGTTGCTAGGCCATTGCTATAGTATTCCTTGTGGTTACTAAGGTGTTACTAGGTCATTGCTAAAGTATCCCAGGTAGTTACTAAGGTGTTGCTAGGCTTTTGCTATGTTATCCAAGGGGGTTGCTAAGGTGTTACTAGGCCATTGCTATGTTATCCAAGGGGGTTGCTAAGGTGTTACTAGGCCATTGCTATGGTATCCCAGGTGGTTGCTAAGGTGTTACTAGGCTTTTGCTATGGTATCCCAGGTGGTTACTAAGGTGTTGTTAGGCTTATGCTATGCTGTCCCAGAGGGTTGCTAAGGTGTTACTAGGCAATTGCTATGTTATCCCAGGTGATTGCTAAGATGTTACTAGGCCATCGCTATGGTATCCCATGTGGTTACTAAGGTGTTGCTGGGCCATTGCCATGGGTATCCCAGGTGGTTGCTAAGGTGTTACTAGGCCATTGCAATGATATCTCAGGTGGTTGCTTATGTGTTGCTAGGCCATGATCTGGTGTCCCAGATGGTTACTGAGGCATTGCTAGGATACTGCTATCATATCCCAGGTGGTTGCTAATATGTCCCTAAATGTGCTTGTATGTATGTGAGAAATATCCTTTTGTGACCTCAATTCTAGAAGTTAGATTAAAATGAAAGTTCATAACAAACAAAAAACAAACAGTACTGAATCATTAAGATGTGGAAATATGATTGGAAGCGGCCTAAAACACTTGCTCAGAGCAGGACAGGTACAGCTTTTAGACGAGGGCTTTACTGAGCACATGTGCCCTCTGCACACCATGGGACAGTCAGAGAAGAGTCCAGCAGGACGCTCAAGAGTCCGTGAGCCTCAGAGGAGCAGGACTGGACTGGGATTAAAGAGGATATGCAATCCTGTCTGTGGCTTTGTGCTCATCAGAGAGGATTCAGTCGTCCTCCTCAGAACATCTCAGCTTTCACTGAGGATCCTCTGTAAGACAGCATGTGCTCTCTGATTACAGCCGTCCAGGCTTTGGGTGCCGGCCTTTAACAACAGCCGCCCTCCCAAACGCGTCCGCCAACTATTACATAAACACATCAAGATAAAATTTCATATCATCACAGAGGACAGTAAAGTCCAGCTTTACTGTGATCCTTATTATTACACCCAGCTCACTGTGAGCCGACTTAAACACTACAAATGCTGACCAGTGTGCTGCACAACAGACTAAATAAAGGAAAGAGAACAGGACAAATAAAATAAACGGCCATTCAGTTACTTAATAAGAAACTAAAACAAACAGAAAAACATGACTATAAATAAATCAGACATTTAAGGGAGCTTCATTCAGTCACCAGAGAGAACTGAATTAGTTGTTTGCAAAAGTTTGAGCACTCCAGTCAAATTATACATTTTGTTAATTTTCTATGTGAAAATAAGTGAAAATAACGCATTCTTAACAGAGAACACACTTAAATATGGCATTTGTACTGCAGACAGTTTCTATTTATTTGCTTTATTTGAGTTTAATATATTAAAAGAAATAAAACATAAAATCAAAAATAACTTTTGCACAGGCCACATTTTACGTTTTATTCCTCCCCCCAATGTGTTAAATTCAGCAAATAAACAGTAATTGTGCATTAAAATGTGCAGAGGTGTGTTCACTGTTGAGGATGTGTTCACTTATTTACACTTAGCAACATGACTTTTGCATGCAACTGCATATAGATGATTGAACTGGTTCAAAGTCTGAGTTGAAAACACATTTGGGACTTTTAACTGATCTCAACCTTTAGACTAAAATCCTTTTGCTTTGAGAGACTCTAAACCTTAATTATGTTTATTTTAGTAAAATAAAAAACATTTTGAACATTTCATTTTGTCACTACCAAAACAATCATAACTCTACCCAAACTTTACCGACTGTTTCAGTAGTGTCTGTTTCAGTAGTGACTGTTTCAGTAGTGACTGTTTCAGTGACAATTTTAGCTCATTTTGAGCTCAGAAACGCAGCGACTACATGACCAGCAAACACAGCTTTGAACAGCTGTTCACACAGAAAATCATCATATTTTTCACTAAAACACGAATATTTTGCTTAATTACAGAAGATATGTGTTTCAGTAGTGACAGTTCTTAATGTTCCACACTCACCATGCGGCCATGAGGGACAGGGATGCAGCCTCACTTTCCTCATGGCCTGCTTTAAAATGCAGGGGCGTGGCTACAATAAGGCTCCGCCCACAGACTCAAACTCTGTGTTTCGATAGTGACATAAAAAAAAACGTGGGATTTTAAAGTTTTTAAAGTTTTTTTTCATTTGAAAAATTAAACTCAGTGTAAATCTTAATCTTTCAACTTCACTTTAAATGGGATCAAAGATATGTTTTGAATAAAAACTTTATTTTTATTTGTTTTACTGTAAGTATTTTTTGTACAAGTGTTAATTTAGGGTTTGGGACAGACACCTGCCATTAAAAAGTGCCCACTAAATGATGATTTTGTAGCTTATTACTGTCTGAATTAATGCTTTGGGACTGCGGTTTTTGGACTAATTCAGTAGAAGAGTCCATAGACAGAACACTACATAAGAAATCCAGGACAACACAGAACAGAGCTCTCAGCATCAGTCACAGTGCCTGTATTGCTGGGTGTTCAGTGAAGTAAACTGTATAAACTTCGGTCGAAAGACTTCTGTAAGTGACCGTGTGGATGGGACTGTTTTTGTTTCACTGCTATTGTTATTTAACATAAAGCATCGAACTGTCTGGCTCAGCTAAACTGAATCGACCGCAGAGCCTTTGACGCAGTTGGTCATCACATTAGAATCGGCTTGATGTGAACTGTGAGTCATTCAGTTAAACAATGGCCTTTGAATTGACTGCAGTCGTCAATCCATCTTTGAGGTCAGCGACCCCTGACTGTCGGCCTAACAATCAACAACAAGGAGGATGTAAATTTTGTGTTTTTAACCCCTTAAATGACCAGAGCGCGCTGGCAGGTCCAAAGTTATATTACACGCTTCTGTAACCTAAGAACAGCTCGGCCAGTTTGCACTGAAGTCCCTGTAGTTACTGAATAATAAGCCTTAGTCTGAAATCAGCCTGGATTTGAGGGATTAAAGGGACCCATACTCATTTTTTTCATTTATTTTTTACATGTTGCTGATGTGATCAACTCCACATAATTCATTAATGATTAATATATACTAACCACACTGCTGCTACTATGTTTTCTATTGTAGTTGTTACTATGGTAACAGTAAACAGTGCTTTTAAATGCATTGAAGGGCCCATATCCTATATTCAGGGGCAGTCGTGGGCTGGAGGTTAGGGAACTAGCCTTGTGACCGGAAGGTGGCTGGTTCGAACCCCTGAGCTGACAGTACGTGACTGAAGTGCCCTTGATCAAGACACCTAACCCCCAACTGCTCCCTGGGCACTGCAGATAGGTCTGCCCACTGCTCTGGGCAAGTGTGCTCACTGCCCCCTAGTGTGTGTGTTCACTAGTGTGTATGTGGTGTTTCACTGCACAGATGGGTTAAAATGTGGAGGTGAAATTTCCCCGATGTGGGACTAATAAGGGTCTCTTAATAACTTATTTTTTACTTACAGACTCAGGAGATCTTTGTGTCCCTAAAGCCATTGACGCTTCCCAGTGGGCATTTTTCAAACTTTTCAAAATCTCTGCATAATTTACTTGTTGTGTGTAAACATAATCATCCAATGGTTGGATGTGAAATACAGTCATTTTATTTACTATTCAAAACCACCAGTGAACCTGTAAAAATCAAGTTTTCTTTGGGGACTATTTTGCCTCACAGCGCCCTGCATGTATCTCTCCACCATGAATGGAGTTTAAGTTCTCTAAACTATCATAAAACAGTGTCTCAGTCATCAGGCAGTGAATTCATAACCATTTCATGTAGGAACTTTCTGTGAGGGAGCTTTTAGAGGTGGACGTCTGGTTCCTATCACCACCACTGTGAACAGTTCTGACCCTGTAAGTTTCTCTAGAACACCAAACCACTCAGAATTTTTTTTTAATTTGGTGGAATTCCCCTTTAAAGGTGCAGTACAGTCTGCTCAGTTCTAAGAGGTAAACAGACGTTGTTATAAGTGTTATAAATGGTCCTCAGAGAGAAAAATGAAGGATATGGGCCCTTTATCCTGCCACTCAGTGAGGACACAGAGGATGCAGCGCTGACTTGTGGCCACTAGGTGATGGTAAACTAGCTGTTCAGTCTCTCTAATGAGAGTTTGCCACCTTGCGAGACTGTGAGTTTCCTGAACTGAGTGAATTCAGGTTCGCTGTGCAGACTGAGTGGAATTTTCCAAAGAATCCGTCAACTGCACAATATCAGCTTCACACCCACTGAAGTGCACTGCAAATAGCACAACGAGTACAAAGCACTGCAGCAGACTACAGTACTTTATCAGTACACATGCAGAGGAAATACATTTACATCTGTTTTTCATAACGTATCCATTTTGAAATATATTTACATGCAGTTTACAGTGTATACAGTACAGAGCAGAAGTCTTAGACAGACAAGAAAACTGTTCAAGTGTTTCAGTGTGTTTTTGAGCAGGAGAAACACATTAAACATTAAAATAAACACAAATAAAAAGAGAAATATCATAAAATATGACAGCAATGTGTTGTTTTCAGTAAAGTAATTCATTCTTGTTTACAATATTACAAGTTTTTTTCTTATGATCTGTTTAAACCCAAGGCATTAATTGAGATTGTAATAAACTAAATATATATAAAATCATTATTTATTATTATTATTATATTTTTTTTTACTGGCAGGCGTCTGTCCCAAACCCTTAAATTTACACATTAACATTTTTCAATGTTTTTTAAAGATCTTTTTTATTTTTTAATGCAAAGTTTAAAGATTTAGATTTATCATGAGTTTAATTTTTCAACAGAAAACTAAAAATGCTAAAATGCTGTCCCTCGTTTTAATGGCACTAACAAAACACAGAGTTTTAGTCTGTAGACGGGGCCTTATTTTAGCCATACACCTGCATTTTAGGGCGGGAAGTGAGGCTGCATCCCTGTCCCTCACATGGTGAGCAGTTAGATCCCATTGTTTTGTAGCAAATGTGTCTCAAAGTCTGAAAATCAGTGTGGAACATTAAGAATCGTCACTACTGAAACACGTTTTCTGCAATTAACTCAATTTTGGACAGTTTTAATGGAAAATACTCTTACATGTGAACAGCTGTTCAAAGCTGTGTTTGCTGGTCATGTAGTGGCTGAGTTTCTGTGCTCAAAATGAGCTAAAATTGTCACCGAAACAGTCACTACTGAAACATTTGGTGAAGTTTCGGTAGTGCTATGACTGTTTTGGTAGTGACAAAATAAATGAACAAAGTAAAATGATTTTAGTCTAAAGTCCAAGTCAGTTAAAAGTCTGGATCTGTTATCAAATCAGACTTTGAACCAGTTCAGTAGAATCATCCATACAGTTAATACGTGCAAATACATATAAACACACACTGACCAGGCATAACATTATGACCACCTCCTTGTTTCTGTGCTCATTGTCCATTTTATCAGCTCCACTTACTGTATAGGTGCACTTTGTAGTTCTACAGTTACAGACTGTAGTCCATCTGTTTCTCTGATACTTCGTTAGCCCCCTTTTACCCTGTTCTTCAGTGGTCAGGACCCCCATGGACCCTCACAGAGCAGGTACTATTTGGGTGGTGGGTCATTCTCAGCACTGCAGTAACACTGACGTGGTGGTGGTGTGTTAGTAATGGTCATAATGTTATGCCTGATCGGTGTATATGTTTGCATAGTCGTTTTGATTTTGGCCTGTTTTCCTCCTGCAGCTTATTCATTATGTCGTTATCATGTTTCTGCATGTATTGAACAGCGTATTGAATGTCTCCTGGTCCTTGTCCAGACTTCACCCCAGCCTGACTGCTATGGCAACAGTGTTGTTTACACGGCCTGTATACTGATACAGCTATGATATAAGCCTGGCTAACAAAGTTAGCCAAGAGTCAATTAGGCCTGATGACTGGGTGAGACAGATCCCATGATAGTCTTAGTGCCCTGAACAGCCCTGTAGCACGCTATCTGAAACAACCTCATCCTTACTGACAGCTGGCAGCCAGACAAATGATGTCACTTCCTGTCACCGGGGCTTCTGCTTGTTAGTAGGTCATTGATCAAAACTAGAAAGTGACCACATGACGAGGTGCCTAATAAAGCCTCGTTGACTGTGGCCTACACTGATTGTACTGTACGCTCTCTATGTAAGCGCAGTATCACGATAATCCTCAGATGTCTGAAGTATTTTGGGTGTTGTTCATATGTGATCATAAAATTGTCCCGAACAGTGGCTGGCTCTGTCCCGCAGGCGCTAATGTGCACAGTAGGCCGTTGTTTAATTAATCAAGTTGCCTGAGAGGGCTGGCTGTTCTTTCATTCGAAGCCTCCCGGGGACCAGATAGTGTGTCTGTGACTCTATGACTCTCCTCACTCGCTGCATTTAAAGAAGTAGTTTGGCAATAAATAAACACAGTTCCCCTCTTACCCTCTGAATGTAGTAGATCAGTCAAGACTTGTTTCGTGTCTGAAGTTTGCCTCTTTGGCTTTGCCCTGGAGCTACAAGGCCAGTCTAGCTGACAAGTGAAGCCAATGCAGCACCAATTAGCCTCATGCTGACTGTGAACCGAACCATGTGGAGTTGTTTAATGTTTAATTCACTCGATTAGGTGATTTTTGACACTGTGTGAAACACTGTTACCTATAAACATGGACTAAAGTACATAACACAGCTAAAAACAGCAGCAGCTTGGATTTTGTGAGCATTTTGTCTGTTTTATAGAGGACAGTATGTCACACGTGTGTCAGATTGTGTGAATACATTAGCTTAATGATGTGCACACATGCTTTTTGTGTCATCCTGTGCTAGGCTGTGGGTTAGTCATTGTGGTGGCTGTATTTGCCATGAAGGGGAAGTGTATGGCTAGAGGTGACCTGCTTGCTGCCGGGCGGTGCTTCTTGCTGCCTGCTCAATAAAAGGTTGTTCACCTTTAAAGCACAATGTTTCCTGCATCTTCTTCTTCCCTGACACCACACTGGTGTCAGAAGTGGGACACCACCCTCCCAGGAGTCTGGAGAGGACTGGTGCTTCCATGAACTCAAAGGTGGACAGTGGAGAAGACCGAGCCTAGCGAAGACCATGGAAGAAGGAGAAGCACAGTGAGAATCAGCGGCAAAGGCTGCGGAAGAAGCAGCATGACGAAGTTCGGCAGGAGAACCCAGCGGGAGGACAGCAAAAGTGGTGGCAGCAAGGAAGCTTGGATGATGGCAGGCGGGGAGGACCTGCCGGTGGAGCGGCTCTTCAGCGGCGCTTTGAGCAGGTGCCGGCAGCCAGGCAGCTGCTTCCTGAAGAGCGGATGGCGGTGAAGCTGAGAGCGATGGTATCGCAGGCATGTCTGGCATTAGAGAAAGCGGTGCAGGAGGAGCTGGAATGGGGTGCCTCCTGGGCACACTGCTGCTGGAGGAGCTGGGCCAGAACGTGCATCTCGCCTCAACAGCTGGCCTTCAAGCCGTCATAGCTGAGGCAAGGAGTTCCGCCATGCACCGAAAGGAGGATGCAGCGCTCAGTACTCAAGAAAAGGACACGACAGAATAAAGTACAGACAAAATTCACAAAATTCCTGTATTAAATTTAGAGCATCATATGCCTTCAAAGAAGGGAAGACGATTATTTATTATCACCCACCCCTAATTTTTCAGTGATATGAAGCTGAAGTCAGATATTCGACAGCTTCTTGTCTAAATTTTCCTGTTCCACCTTAAATCGCGCTGTATTTCTGATGCCTGAGGAGCCAGAATGTAACTGCTACACCGTTTAAGGTAGAACGGAAATTTAGCTACCGAGACGTCAGCGCTACTAGTGATTGTTTGTGCTTGTTATGAAGAAAATGACCAAAATACACTAAAATGACATTAAACTAAGATAATATGATGGTTATTGTAATTTTTAACAGAGAAAATTCTCACATTTGTGGGTTTCTTTGGTCTCTTGTTCTCCATCTCGCCGGTTTTTCTTTTTTTCTCATAACTCTCTGTTAGGAGTTTCTGAAAAACCTCCGTTTGGAGGGTCATGTAGCCCCAACACTTCACCCTCCCCCTCTATCTCAACAAGAATCAGGACACCCTACACCTAGACGAGAACATGCAAAACAGAGGGGTAGGGCTGAGTGGTAGGGGCGAGGGGTGAAATGGGCACCGTGCTGATTAATGGGTTAAACGCTTCCATTGCTTGTTAGCTACATTATCCTTGTATCCACCTCCTTTTGCGATGCCACAGCCATCCATAGCCATTATTATCTCACTGAAAATTCTGCTTGCTGTGAGACCTATTATAGCTCAATTATCTTCCAATATAGAAGATAATTTGACTTACTAAAATCACTTAATCACTAAAAAAAAGCAAAAATATCTAGAAATGAGTTAAATAATCTTATAATAAACTTACAACAGTCTCAAAATGCATTTCAGGTCATTTCACCTGCCAAGACACCGTTTTTTCGCAGTGTAGTGC
This sequence comes from Colossoma macropomum, assembly GCF_904425465.1. NCBI lineage: Eukaryota > Metazoa > Chordata > Actinopteri > Characiformes > Serrasalmidae > Colossoma > Colossoma macropomum. The sequence continues at coordinate 1,274,817 of NW_023494790.1, forward strand.
CAATAAAATGTGCTTTTTTACCAAACTATCACTTTAAAGGCAGCATGTGAGCGAAGCTGAGCTCTGTGTCCACGTCTGTGGGCCTCACTGCGTGTCTGTCCGCCTTCATGCAGATTACTGCCTCATAGCAGATGCTCTGCTCAGATTAACACACAGTCTGCCAACGCGAGCCACCCCACCTCACACACACACCCACACACACACACACACACACACACACACACCAGGAGGCTGCACACTCCTAAAGCTGTTGAGTCATCAGTCCTTTGTTTTATGGTTGCTTACATTGACTCTGATAACAATCTGATTATTGCTCAGTATGTAATTATCACATGAAGTCTGACCTATTTAAGACGCAGAGGCATGGAAACCTGTGCATAAACAGACCTCTAGGACGTTTTTAGCATAATTTGTTATAATACCAATTTGCTGAATAAAGCTCCACACTCGATGATGCTAACATGCACTGTAACAGTGCCGCGTACAGCTGCGAGGCCCTGCGTCAGACTACAGCTTTAAACAGAAAGGGGAACTCCTTGCGTTCGGCCGCTTTTGGTCACGGAGCACGAATCAAAGAACCTTCCAGCATTGTTGTTGCTTTTGGAGAGTCCCTTAATGCTGCAATGTTGTCCTGTAAAACTGCCAAAAACCACACCACAGAAAAACAAGGTTTGTTTGGAGTTGACCTGTCAAGTGACCACCGAAAGTGTCATAAGGAAAAGCACATTTCACCATTTCCCCGGGACTCACACTTCCTCCTACTCAGCAGGTGCCAGTAAACTCTTCAGCAGTTTATTTCTGGGGAAAATGTCATAATCATAAATGCTAATGGTCAAACACTGAACTATGCCACCAGAAATTAGAATTTAAATGCAAAAAATGTGAGGATTGATTTCAGTTTAGAATTCAGTTCAATTTCTAATGTAAAATACATCATTGGGTAGAAGGCAGGAAACACCCTGGACAGGTCACCAGGCCACTGCAGGGCTGTTACACAGACATACACGTTCACTCACACCGAGGGGCGATTGAGCATGTCCAACCGGCCTGACCGCATGTCTTTAGACTGTGGGAGGAGAACATGCAAACTCTACACAGAAGGACTCTGGCTGGGGAATCGAACACAGGCCCTTCTTGCTGTGAGGAAATAGCGCCACCCACTGCACCACTAGTCAAATTTCTAGTAGCGTGACTCCACATTAACTCCATAATAAACCCAATTTTATACAATTCAAACTAGAAAAAAACTCCTTATATACGTGCACTGACAGGACTGGAGAGCACTGAAGCAAAGAAACTGTACATCGATCAGGCGTAACATTCTGACCACCTCCTTGTTTCTACGCTCATTGTCCATTTTATCAGCTCCACTTACTGTATAGGTGCACTTTGTAGTTCTACAGTTACAGACTGTAGTCCATCTGTTTCTCTGATACTTTGTTAGCCCCCTTTTACCCTGTTCTTCAGTGGTCAGGACCCCCATGGACCCTCACAGAGCAGGTACTATTTGGGTGGTGGATCATTCTCAGCACTGCAGTGACACTGACGTGGTGGTGGTGTGTTAGTGTGTGTTGTGCTGGTATGAGTGGATCAGACACAGCAGTGCTGCTGGAGTTTTTAAACACTGTGTCCACTCACTGTCCACTCTATTAGACACTCCTACCTTGTCAGTCCATCTTGTAGATGTAAAGTCAGAGATGATAGCTCATCTGCTGCTGCACAGTTTGTGCTGGTCATCCTCTAGTCCTTCATCAGTGGTCACAGGACGGTTGGTTGGTGGACTATTCTCAGTCCAGCAGTGACACTGAGGTGTTTAAAAACTCCAGCAGCACTGCTGTGTCTGATCCACTCAGACCAGCACAACACACACTAACACACCACCACCACGTCAGTGCTGAGAATGATCCACCACCCAAATAGTACCTGCTCTGTGAGGGTCCATGGGGGTCCTGACCACTGAAGAACACTTAAGAAATATATATGTATTTAAATATTTGCCCCTTTTATCAGTTGTACTGGGAGGAGTTTTGGCTGTTGAATGCGGAGAGACGAATGTGTTTACGCTGCTATAACGTGGCTCAAATGCGTCTCAGTCCACCTCCTGAAGTGGTTTGATTGACCAGATTTGTATCTTTTTTCTGATTAAAAATTTTGGGTGCATTTGCAATTCATTTTTTATGTGACTCGGCCTCGTCCAGATACAATCCTGATACTCGAGCTGTACTATTTCTGACATACTATTTAGTATGGTAGTATGCGGATTTGGACGCAGCCCATATCTTCCATTAATTCAATGTTAGCAACATTAACGTTTACGGTTCAGATATTCCTCTAAACACATTATCGGTTAAAGATAAAAAGCCGTTTCTGAGGACGTAGTTGAGGTAGTAACTATATTGTAAGGACGCTGCCCGGCCTGCAAACAGGCCTCCATCTACCCAAGTGTGGTGCACTCGTCTCTGTGTCAGATAAAACCTGATAGGTGCGACAGCAGCAGGTGACTCAGAGCTGTTACACCTCCCAATAGGCTCTGTTGTCCTCACTGAATGTGAGCTGGAGCTCGGTGTCATCCTGAGGCACCTTAAACCGATGACTGACATGATATCTGACATGCACACGAGGTGGAAAGGGTAACGCCGTGTGGGTTGGGTAACTGAGAAATTCACATGTCTCTTTGTGGTTGCTGCCTTCAGCAGAGTGATGCTGGGTGACTCAGCAATTAAAACCATATTAGTAAGATACTTCTTGTTAAAGAGGAACTCCACCGATTTTTCAAAATTTCTGCATAAGTCGTTCATTCAGTGGTTGAGACGTAAACAAAGTCATTCAGAGTGGTCTGACGTAGGGCTGAAAGATTACTTGTTTTTATATCGAAATCAAAATTTAAAAGAGCACAATTTTTATTATAGACTGTGAGACTATTATCAACAGTGTTTATACAACATTAGTTTTAAATAGGGAAATCTGCCCTAATAACATGGAGCTTGTGAACTGCTGTGACATCACAACCACAAATACCTGGCAGGCTGGTTAACTGTGCTAACAGTTCAAGTCTCAAGCCAGAAAAAATATATGCAGATCTTCTTAGCCATAAAAAAGGCCCCACCTCAATTATAATCAACTGCAGTTTAAATCGTAATCGCAGTGTTGGTCAGAAAAATCGCAATTAGATATTTTGCCCAAATCGTTCAGCCCTGGTCTGACGTCATAGAGAAACCGACTTTCTTCAGAATGGTGGTGATAGGAACCAGGAGTCGCAATGTCTGCATCTCAAATATTGCCAAATTATTTACTTACAAATTTTTGTGTAATGTTGATGACGGTAAAATAATGGTAAACTTGAAGAAATCTGATTCCTTTGGGGACTATTTTGCCTCACAACACCCCGCATGTACCTCTCCACCACGGATGGATTGAAAAAAAAAGTTTTTAAGGCTGAAATCTGATCTCAACGCTACAGTACAACAGTGTCTCAGACATCAGACAGTGAATTCATAACCATTTCATGTAGTAACTTTCTGTGAGGGAGCTTTTAGAGGTGGACGTCTGGTTCCCATCACCACCACTGTGAACAATTTGGTAAGGTTCTCAAGAACAGAGCATTTCACATATCAAACCACTTGGAATGAATTGTCTTGATATTTACACCAAAATTTTGAAAAAATGGGTGGAACTCCCCTTCAAGTCTATGTTTAAAGGGCTCTTATCGTAGAAAACTGAATTTCCCTTGCTTTTTTAAATAAAAGAGTGTTTTAACATTGTTAACATTTCAATCATATGATTCACTTCACAGTCTATACAGTCAATATATGGAAACCAAACTGCAAAAACAACCCGTTTTATTGGTTCACAAAAACCAACACATTTACATATCTGCCTATTTAGGCTAATCTCTTCACACTGAAGTTATAAGAAGTGTTTGAATGAGGCACAATACAGAGCGACCAATCAGAGGTCGTTTAGATATTATAATATGTCGCTGTTGTCGGAAGAAAATCTTGTACCTCCAAAATGGTAACTTTACAGGAGAAGGAAAAAACTTACTTTACTTTTAATGTAAGTCAATGGAACCAGACTTTTTCCCAAGTCATTTTGGGCCGTTTCTTTTGGTCCATTCATCATGAAATTTACCTGCAATGTAAAAGGTAACAGGTATTTTCAAATTATGTCAAAAACTGAAAAACGTCAAAAACGGAGATACGAGGTTTTCTTCCGACAGCAGCGACATGTTCTTAACATTTATATATATTTCCTTCTTAAAGGTACAGTAACAGCCTGTTTAATTCTAAGAGACTCTAAAATGGCAAAGTTAAAGAATTATGGCTCTTTTTAGGTACATAAATCCACACAAATGTCATAAATGGCCCTCAGGGGAAAAATATAAAACACAAGACGAATGCAGGATATGGGCTCTTTAAAGCTGCTAAAGCTTTATTCAATAGCGCTATGATGAGGTACTATAAAAGGCTATTACAATCAGCAGTCTTTATTAGTAGTAGCAGTGCGTGTAGTCAGTCCATATTAATCATTAATGAATTATGTGGAACTGGTCACGTCATCATCATGTTATCCCTGACACACAGTCCAGCACCACACAGTCATTTATATTCACATTATGCAATGCGTTATCACTGCATGCTGTGTTATGATCTTCCACTGAACACTGTAAAACATCATTTTCCAAAGCATAGAAAAGGCCGTGAGGTTCTGATCATCTACGCCTGACCACATTAGTTTTGTTAGAGCATGTTAAGCTATGCTGATTAGCTCTTAGTGGTCCACTTTCTAAAGTGAAAGAAAAACAATGTAATGCATCACTGGGTTCAATGGAAAATGTATGAAGACATAAGGGTTGGGTAAGCGCCTGAGGCCATAGCGATGCAGCATTTCACAAAACAACATGTAAGCTGTCCACAAGCTTTGAGAAATCTGTTTTATTCAATGTTGCACATTGAAACTTTTCGATTTGGCTCATGTTTATGTCTAAACTGAGTTTTAGCCACAACCACACCCTTTAAAGGGCCTATATCCCACATTTTTCCATACTACCAATGCCTGCTTATGCCACTTGTGTTGTTTTATGTACCAAAAAGAGTCTTTATTTACTTTTATATGAAGATTTTTCCATCCTGTCAATATTCCTTAAGATTAAAGGGAAATTCCACCAATTTCTCAAAATTTCTGTACGATTAAATCGTTAAGATGCCCTGCTGGTGACATCCTGTGTAAATAAAAATAAGGTGTGGCCACGGCTTAATTATCTCATTCCCATGCCTTAAGTCATTACAACGCATGATCTCGTTTTCATGCATTAATAAGGCGTGGCCATGAATTATTTTTATTTATACAGTCATGGCCGAAAGTGTTGGCACCCCTGAAATTTTCCCAGGAAATGAAGTATTTCTCCCAGAAAATTATTGCAATTACACATGTTTTGTTATGCACGTTTATTTCCTTTGTGTGTATTGGAACAACACAAAAAACAGAGAAAAAACCCAAAAATGATATAATTTCACGCAAAACTCCATAAATGGGCCGGACAAAATTATTGGCACCCTCAACTTAATATTATAAGTATAAGTAATTATACTATTATAATTTTGGGCCACTCTTCTTTTGCAAACTGCCCCAGGTCTCTCATATTTGAAGGGTGCCTTCTCCCAACAGCATGGGATTTAGATCCGGACTCATTGCTGGCCACTTCAGAACTCTCCAGCGCTTTCTTTCCATCCATTTCTGGGTGCTTTTTGAAGTATGTTTGGGGTCATTGTCCTGCTGGAAGACCCATGACCTAGGACGCAAACCCAGCTTTCTGACACTGGGCCCTACATTGCGACCCAAAATCCTTTGGTAATCTTCAGATTCCATGATCCCTTGCACACAGTCAAGGCACCCAGTGCCAGAGGCAGCAAAACAACCCCAAAACATCTTTGAACCTCCACCATATTTGACTGTAGGTACTGTGTTCTTTTCTTTGTAGGCCTCATTCTGTTTTCGGTAAACATTAGAATGATGTGCTTCACCAAAAAGCTCTATCTTGGTCTCATCTGTCCACAAGACGTTTTCCCAGAAGTATTTTGGCCTAGTCACGTACATTTTGGTAAACTGTAGTCTAGCTTTTTTATGTCTCTGTGTCAGCAGTGGGGTCCTCCTGGGTCTCCTGCCATAGCGCTTCATTTCATTCAAATGTCGACGGGTAGTTCGCGCTGACACTGATGCACCCTGAGCCTGCAGGACAGCTTGAATTTCTTTGGAACTTGATTGGGGCTGCTTATCCACCATCCGGACTATCCTGCGTTGCAACATTTCATCAATGTTTCTCTTCCGTCCACGTCCAGGGAGATCAGCTACAGCGCCATGGGTTGTAAACTCCTTGATTATGTTGCGCACAGTGGACAAAGGAACATCAAGATCTCTGGAGACGGACTTGTAACCTTGAGATTGTTGATATTTTTCCACAATTTGACACACAATGCAAAGATTGAGTCAACTTCTCTCCTTTTTATCTGGTTTCAGGTGTGATTTTTATCCTGCCCACACCTGTTACTGGCCACAGGTGTGTTAGAATGAGCATCACATGCTTGAAACAAAGTTATTTACCCACAATTTTGAAAAGGTGCCAATAATTTTGTCTGGCCCATTTTTGGAGTTTTTTGTGTTGTTCCAATACACACAAAGGAAATAAACGTGTGTATAACAAAACATGTGTAATTGCAATAATTTTCTGGGAGATGTACTTCATTTTGGAAAAGATGGAAAAATTTCAGGGGTGCCAACACTTTCGGCCATGACTGTATGGGATGTCACCAGCAGGGCTCCGTATCATTAAAAGTGGTGGTGATGGGAATCAGATCCATGAAGAGGTTAATGCCTCTAAAGCTCCCTCACAGGAAGTTATTGCACAAAATGGTTTTGAAAAGGCATTATTATCACAAAACATTTTTATACAGCAGTGCTGCTGGAGTTTTAAACACTGTGTCCACTCACTGTCCACTCTATTAGACACACCTACCTTGTCAGTCCACCTTGTAGATGTAAAGTCAGAGACGATAGCTCATCTGCTGCTGCACAGTTTGTGTTGGTCATCCTCTGGTCCTTCATCAGTGGTCACAGGACGCTGCCCACAGGACGCTGTTGGCTGGATATTTTTGGTTGGTGGACTATTCTCAGTCCAGCAGCGACACTGACGTGTTCAAAAACTCCAGCAGCACTGCTGTGTCTGATCCACTCAGACCAGCGCAACACACACTAACACACCACCACCACGTCAGTGTCACTGCAGTGCTGAGAATGATCCACCACCCAAATAGTACCTGCTCTGTGAGGGGTCCATGGGGGTCCTGACCACTGAAGAACAGGGTAAAAGGGGGCTAACAAAGTATCAGAGAAACAGATGGACTACAGTCTGTAACTGTAGAACTACAAAGTGCACCTATATAGTAAGTGGAGCTGATAAAATGGACAATGAGCGTAGAAACAAGGAGGTGGTCAGAATGTTATGCCTGACCGGTGTATGGACTGCATGGACTGGTTACACTATAGAACTAACAGTGTTTATATACTACATCTAACTTTTTCTGTGTAAAGAGCGTTTCTACGATATGGGCCCTTTAACTCTGACCAACATACAGTTTTTATTAATGATTGTTTTATTTTATTGAAAATAGCCATTTACACAATAACAGTACACTCTAAAAAAGATGGTTCTTCAAGGGTACTCTAATCCTTTTAATCAAAGGGTTCTTTGCATCATGAAAGCGTTCTTCAGATTGATGGAGAATATGTTGTATTTGGTTCTATGTAGAACCTTAGCACCCAAGAGGGGTTCCCTCAGTGTTACAAGCTTGACACGGTAACAACACGAGAATCCTTTTGGCTGCTATTTACAGCACATTCTGAAGAACCCTTTCATGATGCAAAGAACCCTTTAATCACGCAAAGCGTTCCTTGACTGATCATGGTTCTTTATAGAGCTATTTTCTTCACTAAACCCTCAGAGAACCATCTTTTTTAAACAGTGTAGGATACGTTAAAGCTCAGCTCCCACATATCAAACTGAATTTCTTTTCTTTTCTAAATAAAACTGAAAAGCTTCAACACACACAAATGGTTCTTTAGTAAAGACAATGGTTCTAGAACCACAAACACTCAAAGAACCATTTTTCATGCTTAAATGGTTCTTTGCATGGTGAAATGGGAACGTGCTGTATATGGTTCTATATGGAACCTTTTTGAAAATGTTTCTATTTAGTGTCGAAAAGGGTTGTGCTGTTACACGCTTGACACCGTAACAGTAGTAGAACCCTTTTTAGTGCTATATAGAACCATGTGCAACATATTCTCCATCAATCTGAAGAACAATTTCACCATGCAGAGAAACATTTAAGCATGCAGATGTTTTTTGAGTATTCATGGATCTATATAGAACCATTGTCTTTACTGAAGAACGCTTGAAGAACCATCTTTTATAAGAGTGTCAGCAAAGGAAATATCTCTCATTTTGCCTGCAGGCATAAAGGTCAATCTACAGAAACGTCCACTTCTCTGTCTCTCCATAGGAGTCACTGGTGTTACTGATCCTCATTGGTGTTCCACATAATAAAGGAACACCAGAGACATTTTTAATGAACAATGCATTTTATTAAACGGCTGCTACAGAACATCAAACCACATGTTGTCAATCATGGAATATCCACTAAAATATGGAATTTAATCCATTTGTATTCTATTTTTTCACAGTTACCTCAGAATAAAGTCGGTCACACCAGTGACTTCAGCTAAAAGCTTCATATGAAATCATGAGCTAAATGAGAAAATCTCTGATAACTGAGAGACACAGTGGACTCACCATGAGCTTTTCTTCATAGATCCTCAGAAAACAGGTGAAAAGGAAGTCGAGTGATGTCATCAGTGTGACTTTTATTTCAAAATAAGAGTTTTTTTGTTACGCAGTAACACCAGTGACACGACTCCTGGGGAACTTTCATTATATATTTTATGATATTTATTTGGTATTTGTTTTCTGTATGTCATTTAATATATATATTTATAGTCATGTATAGATTATTGTAGTTAAAATTGCAGAAAAACTTTTTTCTTCAAAATATGGCCTCAGCCTTCACACATGACTGTGGGGACGAGCTCTTCTGTGGTGTTTGAATTCTATATGATTGATTTAAAAACCAATATATGCTAAATTGAGGCTCAAGAAGGTGTAATTGTTAAAATAACTTATTGTTTTATTTTAAAATATAAATAAATTGTAACCCTAACATGTTTTTATAGTGTAATATATCTGTAAACGCTAGGGACACAAAAGTGGACGTTTCTCTAGAATGACCCATAAATTCACTGATGAAGATATGCAATTACACAGACGTGGGTGTGGAAAGGTCCTGTGTGATGGCATTTTTATGGCAAATTTCATCTTATATTGATCAATCTGACCTATTATCATGATCCAGGTCATTATAAAGTGCTCATAAGTAAAGGGTCGTAAAGCAGTAAGAGAGCATGGCGGCTTTTGGGGGGAATTTCTTTCTAGAAATAGACAAACACAAAACGAGTAAGAAAATTTACGAGGAAAACAAAAACCTAAGTGTTCAATGAGCCCCGTAACCCACAGATAGGTTCGGTAAGTGTGCCAACTCTTCAGCAACCACTCGGAAAGAGGGGCGTGGATAAGTTTGGGCCACTTGTGAACAAAGATAAAGTAAGTAAATGAACGTTTAGTCTACTTTCTTGCACACTTTAGAACTATTTTATACCTTGTAGACACTTGGTGTTGAATTGTGGGACATATTAGTGCCCATGAGCTACTTCTGCTGACCCGCCCCCCCCCCTACGGTGCGGTGAAATGGTTTGGCCCAGCGCGTAGTGCGCAATGTGCGCTGAGTGTTTAGCGTTCACTCACTTAACGCTGCTCGCAGAGAAGGGGAGCCAGTGAGAGGCTGCAGGAGGGAGAGAAAGAGAGAGAAACAAGGAGAAACACACCAACACCGACCCCGTGTAGCCCCGCAGCAGAACACACGGGGCGGGGAGAAAGCGAGAAAACATGCAGCAGCAAAACTGACCTCCTACTTTTTTGAAGGACCTGACAAAAAAGTTAGTTTCTCCGCTTTTTGTTGAACTTTATTTACCTGTTTTGTCTGTTGGTGCGGCCCTTCGCCTCTCGTGAGTAACGTCTGCTTCACTCTCGGCTCATTTGCGGATGGATTAATGTTCAAACTTTACCCTGTTTTCCTTCAAGTTTGCCTTCTTGTCCGAATTTCCCGTTCCACCTTAAATGGTGCAGCAGTTCCTATGTAACCGCTACAACACGAGCGCAGCAGTTACAATGCAACTGGTGCGCCTTTTAAGGTGGAACGGCGAGTTCGAGTCAGAGGCTGGCGTTTGAGAGGCCAGATTGACCCTCATGCTTTTCCTTTCTGCTCTAATAACTTCACCACTTCTTTCCTGCCTCTCTGACTCCATCTAGCACTAGCAGCAGGCTAAGGAAACGGCGATGTAAGTGCCCCCCCCCCTCTGGTGGATGAGAAACCCTCAAGCCTTCCAGCTAGCGAGGTTAGCTATTGTTTGCCAAGGCTTGTTTTTATTATGACCCACCTGTGTTTACAGTAGCTAACGACCCACGAACTACTTCACATGTGTAATAGCTCGACCTCTGCTCTCAGCCTCGCTGTTAAGTACCTCCTTAACAGTTTTAATCGACTGCTAAGCTGACTTTGTTAGCAGCCAGAACATGAGGAGCTAGAAAAGTTGGAGGGGAACTCCACCGACTTTTCGGAAATTCTGCATAGTTAAATGGTTAAAGTGTAAACAGAGTCGTTCAGAGTGGTTTGGTGTGAAAAACTCAGTTCTAGAGAAACTTACCGAGTCAGAACTGGTGGTGATAGGAACCAGACGTCCACCTCTAAAAGCTCCCTCACAGAAAGTTCCTACATGAAATGGTTATGAATTCACTGCCTGATGTCTTTACAAGAGTTCTGCTTAAAAAGTATGTGTTTTGAAACCTGTTTATGGTGCTGAGGTTCATGCAGGGCGTTGTGAGGCAAAATAGTCCCCAAAGAAAACTTTCCACTATTTTATCATCAACCGAAGACACAGTAGGTTCACTATAATTTTGGATAGCAGATAAAATGGCTATATCTGTGTTGTAGTCATGGCGACCCCTGGTTCCTATCACCACCACTGTGAAGAAATCTGAACCATTTCACACCAAACCGCTCTGAATGACTTTAAAGCTCAATGATTTGATTATGCAGACATTTTAAAAAGTTGGTGGAAGTCCCCTTTCACTTGCAGCCACATTACAAACCAGCTCAGCCATCTGACTTCATGTTACTGGCTGAGATGGCTTGTTTTTCAGCTTCAGTGGCTTTCATGTTTCTATAGGTGCTTCTGTTGGCTGAGCCGATGTCAATGAGGAACAGTGCATCCACATACAGGAGTTTCACATGTAGGAGTAACGTTGGGCTACAGACGGGAGTTTTAAAGGGTTTTTAATATCATCTTAAGCGGATTAGTGGCTGTTTACTCCAGAAAGGAGTGAAGATGTTTTAAGAACATGGGAACATGTTCAGCAGGTCCTGGAACCTTTCAGTTCTTTCAGTTATTCAGAGCTACAACTCTTCGCCCCACTTACACTCATGTTTGGCCAGGAACCATGAACGAATGCCAGTAATGATTAGTTATTAAATCCTCTTTCAGTTTTGACTCAGTGTTAAAGAGTGTGAGCTGTTCTGTGCCATTGCATCATGGATTGTGTGGTGATTGTTGCCACTTTGTGCTTGTTGTTTGAGTTTTTCACCTATTTTGGTGACCAGGCGTTCCTTCAGACTGTTCTCGAGATGACCATAAGCCGCATGGTGGCTAAAAAGGCAGAATTATCTTTGTTCATGACCGTGTTGGTATAAATAACTGGGATATTACCATATAAACAGCACCATTTCTGCTCATAGCTCATAGGAGTGTCGGCTTTAAGATGTTTTAAGAAAATGCTTTGATATTTGATGGCGTGGATGATTCAGTATCATAGGATAGTATATGGGATGTACCGATACACCTGTTTTCACATTGGCGATACAGTTTTAAGCGGTTTCAAATTCAGTTTCAGCCTAAATGGTGTAGTGTCAGTATATCGAACTGTGTCGTCTTGCAATAAAATTGAAGATTAGGGTGATGGATCAGTGTGGGCTAGGGCTGAAGGATTCATCGTTTTTAATATCGGAATCGCAATTTAAAAGAGCGCAATTTAAAAATCTGCAATTTTTTAAAAATATTTTTTTTTTTTAAATCAAGTTTTAAATAGGGAAATTTGACCTAATAACGTGGAGCTTGCGAACTGCTGTGACATCACAACCACGAATAACATACCTGGCAGGCTGGTTAACTATGCTAACAGTTCAAGTCTCAAGCCAGAAAAAAAAATATATGCAGATCTTCTCAATTATTACCCACCTCAATTATAAACAACTGCAGTTTAAATCGTAATCGCAGTGTTGGTCAGAAAAATCTCAATTAGATATTTTGCCCAAATCGTTCAGCCCTAGCGTGGGCGATGATGTAAATGTAGCCGACTGATTATTTTCTGTAGAATTATCGTGATGTGATCCTTGTGATCCAGATTCAGTCACAAAGTAGCACATATGAGCACCTTATAGCTACATTTCCCTTCATGGTACATAACATTAAAATCACGTCACGTGAAAGAGATCAGAAGATCAGTACTTTGTGTAATATTGACGCTTATTTAAGTTTGGTTTTCAGTAATATCAGTTATTGATCTGAGGCCTTCGACCGTAAACAGTTACTAGGCTCTGCTTGAATGAAAACAAAACAATGTGAGGAAGCTCTAAAAACAGAATTTCACAAACGTCACACTATGGACTGATACGCTGGTGTAATGTTTAGATTAGGGGTTATACAGGATCGTCACAGTCTTTGCTTAATCGCCTGATTGCAGCTGTTTAAACTGATGGCTGTCGTTTTCCACTTTCGTTGGTTTCACAGTCATATTATGTCGTAACAAACAGAATTGGGCGCGTCAAATAAATGAAAATAAAAGAAAGAATTTAATACTTTAAGGTTTAATTAACAAAGTTTCTAACTCATAACTTGGTGCTATGACACCTTTAAGGCCTCAGCAGACTTCTTGTGGAGACGATGTTCGTCTGGCTTCAGTAACAATGTGACATAATTGCGGAGAAAACAAACAACCGCAGACATCGCGCAGAGGCTTCGTTTGCCGTGTCTCGCACATGGCAGCTGGGCGAACGAAGCCTCTGTGCGACGTCTGCGGTTGTTTGTTTTCTCCGCAATTATGTCACGTTGTTCCTGAAGCCAGACGAACATCGTCTCCACAAGAAGTCTGCTGAGGCCTTAAAGGTCCGTGGACGAAGACGCTATGCGACAGAGCCTCTGATTGGTCAGTAAAAAAGAGGCGTGCCATTAAACAAAGATGGACAACTTCAGCTTCAGCAGACACTAATATCTCACTGTGAAACGCATATTTGTTAAATAAACAATGAGCATCTCCTAAATGTCAGATGGTAAGTCTCTTATTCGGTAGTACTGACTAGTACTGAGCACCACAACATACAGGGTATCTTATATTCAGGTTCACAGGGGGACGAGGCTGAAGTTGGCTTTCTGTTCATCAGCTTCTTGTTCTAATTTTCCCGTTCCACCTTAAATGATGGCAGCATTCTGGACCCAAACGCCGCCATAGCTAGAACTGTGATAGAATTGTTTTCCGGCAGCCATGAAACTTAGCATAAAATGTCATAGCGCCACCTGTGGAGCATCCGCGACACGAAACCGCAGGAAGTATGCGAGCTTGTAAGCTGGCGAAGGCGCTTTCGGCTTCACACAACCCTCGAGAATTTCATTCAGCATGAAGTACGCTGAGGCCTTTAGAGGGCAGCAGTGAGTAGTATTAGTCTATTTGTTAGCAATGTAGCTAATTCTAACGGCTTTATCATGCGTCATTGGGTCACTGATACACACCAATCAGGCATAACATTCTGACCACCTCCTTATTTCTACACTCATTGTCCATTTTATCAGCTCCACTTACTGTATAGGTGCACTTTGTAGTTCTACAGTTACAGACTGTAGTCCATCTGTTTCTCTGATACTTTGTTAGCCCCCTTTTACCCTGTTCTTCAGTGGTCAGGACCCCCATGGACCCTCACAGAGCAGGTACTATTTGGGTGGTGGATCATTCTCAGCACTGCAGTAACACTGACGTGGTGGTGGTGTGTTAGTGTGTTGCAGCTGTTGGTGCCGCAGTGCTGCTGGAGTTTTTAAACACCTCAGTGACACTGCTGGACTGAGAATAGTCCACCAACCAATAATATCCAGCCAACAGCGTCCTGTGGGCAGCGTCCTCTGACCACTGATGAAGGACTAGAGGATGACCAACACAAACTGTGCAGCAGCAGATGAGCTATCATCTCTGACTTTACATCTACAAGGTGGACTGACAAGGTAGGAGTGTCTAATAGAGTGGACAGTGAGTGGACACAGGGTTTAAAAACTCCAGCAGCACTGCTGTGTCTGATCCACTCGTACCAGCACAACACACACTAACACACCACCACCACGTCAGTGTTACTGCAGTGCTGTTGTAACAAGCTTGACATCGTAACAATAGAACAACCTTTTTTGGTGCTGTATAGAACCCCTTTTCATATAGAACCATGTACAACACATCCATCAATCAAACTTTGTCAGTTGGTTGCCGTTGTTATTCACAGTACATGGATGTCTTGAGATCACGAGATAATTAACTCATTATCTCAAGATAACAACTTTGTTGTATTACAATTACAAGATAATTAACTCATGGTCTCAAGATAACAACTTTATCTTGAGGTCACAAGATATTTAACAAGATAAGAACGTTGTAATCTTGAGATCACAAGATAATTAACTCATGGTCTCAAGATAAGTGTTTTCCTGAGATGATAAGATATGTAACTCATTATCTCAGGATAACAACTTTATCTTGAGGTCACAAGTTAGTTAAGTCATGATCTCAGAATAACAATCCAGAAAATTATAACTACCTTGTGGCCTCTCCAGACTGCCGTAGACATCTGATGGGATCACTAAAACTTTTAAAAATTATTATTAAAAAACTACAAATACAGTGACGTTCAACATTCCACACACTGTGCTGCTCTAAATCCAGTTAAACAGGACTAATTAGGCTCTTTTAACAGAACGTGCAGTGTTTCATTGTTCTTTAAGTTCTGAAGGTGTTTGATACGCTCAGAAAACATTCATCACAATAACAATACATATCGTTGTATTACTCAGCTCTGTCTGTAACTTAAAAGCAGCTCTTATGTTTTGAAAATTCTCTTATTACATGTTTATTATCATTCAGAAACAGCCCAGATGAAACTTTGGTTCACTGATATTGAGCAACACAGGCTGCTCCTTTAGATGAGCTAAACCTGCACACTCAAAGAACCCTTTACATGATTGAAGGAAAAAGGGTTCTTCAGATTGGTGGAGAACATGCTGTAGATGGTGATATATAGAACCCTTTTGAGAAGAGTTCTATATTGCACCAAAAAGGGTTCTGCTATTGTTATGATATGAGTAACAATAGAAGAACCCTTTTTTGGTGCTAAAAAGAAAAATCTGAAGAACCCTTTCACCTTTCTTTGAGTGTTCATGGTTCTATATAGAACCGTTTTCTTCACTAAAGAACCAAAAACAGTGAGAGAGTATTTCTCTGTTTTGAGTGTTACGCTCTTAAAATGGTGCTTCAGTGGTTCTTTAGAGAATAAAATGGTTCTATATAGAACCATGAACACTTGGCATCATGAAACGTTCTTCAGGTTGAATAAAAATGTGCATACATGTGCTGTAGACGGTTCTATATAGAACCTTTTTGAAAAGGGTTCTAGGTAGCATCCAAAAGGGTTGTTAACACCATGACAATATAAGAACGCTTTTGGGTGCTATATAGAACCATCTACAGCACATTCTCCATCAATCTGAAGAGCGCTTTCATGATGCAACAAACACTTTAGTCATGTGAAGGGTTTTTTGAGTATACAGAACCATTTTCTTTACTAAAGAACCCTTAAAGAACCATGTTTTCTAAGTGTGTAGCTAGTTACAGCTGCGCTGTCTCTGACCTCTCAGTCACATCCTTAACAGTGTGTTTGTATTAATGCACTGTTTTATAGTAGTAGAGTATAATATGTTGTTCTTATGTTATATATATATAAGCTTTACATAAAAACGATTGACCTCTCAGCCCTACATTGTCCCTCCAACTCACTCTAGTATTGCATTCAGTCAGACACTGTGAGTAAATGGTCAGCATATGTTAAAATGCCCTAAAACTCACAGCTGTTGTGTCATTAATATCAAATGCTGCTGATATTATTCAATGTTCAGCCTTTTTCTTGTTGCAATGTCGAGTCATCGCTTTTGTCGAAGGATGTTGTGCAAAACTGTGGGCAGGCTCCACGTAGGCCTCAACTACATGGTTCCTGTTGTGGCTTTATGAAGGACAGCTGTTCTAAAGTTACCTCATATTGAAATCACTGTGGAAGAGTTCTGTTCCAGTTCGTGTTCCTCATTGGCGCTGATTGAACACGCCAAGTCTTCACGCTGTCATATTCTGCCAAACCGGCCAGAGAGTTGCTCTTTGCTTCCAGAATGCCTTTAGCTGAACAGGATGGCACCCAAAGCTTCGTCTGTTCAGGCCATAAAGACTTCGCACAAAACTACACTCTCAGAAATAAAGGTGCTAAACTGTCTCTGGGTCAGTTCCCCTCTTGTCACTGGGGTGGAACCCTCAAGGGTCCATCTCAGTCCCTTCAGTCAGGGAACATAACTGAACCATAATCCACTGAAATGATATGTTCTAAGCTGTACTGACTCCACACACCCCGTCTCGTCTCCAGGCTTTTATTTTACTGTTCTGTTTAAAACATTCGGTTATGAAAAGGTACAAATACGAACTTTTCACCTGGAGAAACTTATTTAAGGTTCACAATCAGACCTTAAAACCACTGTTGGAGCTTTGAGGGAACATTTACACTGTTTGTACCTCGATGAACGAAGAATGTACCTGAACAGAACCTTTATTTCTGACAGTGTTGCACCATCCATTTTGTGAGATACCCCAAGTCAGGCATCACGCGGCTCCGGAACCACATGCGGCTCTTTACTGCCCTGTTGTGGCTCCACAGCTGAATCAGATTTGTAGGTAAAAATAAAATAATCCTCCTTTACAGTAAAATAAAGCTCTGCTGATCGTTCAACACAGTTTAACAGTAAATGGTCTTAAACTCTGGAGTTAATGTAGAACTGCTGATTCACCCTTTAACCCTGAAGATCAGCGCAGACTGCTGGTCACCATAGCAACACAGACAACAGTCTCGCCTAGCTAGCAGCTAACGAAACGGCAAAGAGAGAGATTTAAGATGAACATTGATAATTTGGAGAGGAATGGACTTATTAGTGTTTATAATCACTCCAGCTGGTTTCCTGATACGTTTAATCTGCAATGAGAAACTGACACACTAAAAAGTCGCGTCTCATTCTAAACTTTCTTGCTCGAATTTTTACATTCCACCTTAAATGGTGCGGCAGTTACATTCTGGCATCTCAGGCACCATTTAAGATGGAACGGGACAATTCGAACAAGAAGCTGGCGAATGAGAAGCGACTTCAGCCTCGTAAAAAGTCAAACGTTAAGAGACATTTTACAAGAAACTGTTCACTTTTGAGGAAAAGTTTCCTGCTGGAGATGTGAGAAAAGCAGCTATAGCTGAGCTAAAGATTAAAGGCAGAGCAAAGTAAGTCTGTGTTTTTCGTTTATATTATATTTTTAGCTTGTGCTAGCACTACTGACACAGATTTACAGCTGAGATGGTAAAATGGACATAAAATGTTGTGGTTTGATTTCTGTTGAAAGCTCAAAATGGCTCTTCTGAACATTTGGGCTGCGATCCCCACTGCATGGCATCAGTTTGTTGTTGTTTTTGTTGACGATGGAGCGTGACGCTGTCGAGGATATTGCATTAGACTCCCCCCCCCCACCCCCACAGGCCAAACCGCTGATTGCTCTTGTTCGAGCGCAGGGGAGCCCCCCCCACGCGGGCGTGCTTGCCAGACTCTCTTCCTTTTCGCAGGGCTTTTTGGACAGAGACTTTTGGGAATGTTTGTGGTGGTTAGTTGGGCGTAACTGGGTAATAGGCCTAATTTCTTAAGAGCTCGGAGCGCACAGACCAGGTTTGGCATCGCGTAACCGCTGTTTATTTGGAATACAAGCTAATAGCGTTTTCCCCCGCTGACACGAGGCCAGTTGACCTCTACGTGGATGTTTAGCTTAACTTTTTTCCCGTATTGTTTGAAGGAGCTGACTCCGTCTGAGGCCGTGATTCATCCAGTCACGGCGTCCAGCTCTGAAATGTCTCCCTCTCGACGGGGAAGTTATTTTAAGCCCTGCCTGTTTTTGAAAATTACTCTCGAAAACATTTCAGGTTGAATATTTTAAAACTTGGGCCACCTTTTTCACTAAACTGTTAGTAGTCTTGTAAGTGAGTGAGAGATTCTGGTTTAATTGAGCTCTTCTGCAGAGGGATATTCCACCAAATTTTCAAAATTTCTGCATAATTCATTCATAGAGACGCAGTCATTCAGAGAGGTTTGTTGTGAAGCAGTTTACTGTTGACAAACTGGACTGACTCAGATTTCTTCACAGTGGCATTGATGGGAACCAGGGGTCACAGTGTTCACAGCTCAAGTATAAATGTAAACATGCAAATGTTTATTTGCGATCCAAATCATGAATGAACCTACACTGGAAAAATGGTTTCTTTGTGGGCTACTTTGCCTCACAACACCCTGCATCAACACTCCACCGTGAATGGATATGAAAAATTGTTTTAGTCTAAGGGTTCCTCTCCAAACTAACTACTCGGGCATCAGTCAATGCATCTATGTACCAACTTTTAACTCCAAGTTAAACCTTTTGGACGTCTGGTTCATAATCAGCAATTCCACTTTAAATAACACTTAACGTTGTTTACATCCTAATGATTTTAATTAGGCAGAAATTTTGAAAAATCAGTGGAGTTCCCCTTGAGGCTCTGGACAGGACGTGAGGGTTAAAGTGACGAGTCTTTCCTCTAGATTGAATCTGTTCTAAAACTTGGACTTCCTTGTAGTTCGTTCATTCATTATTATTCTTGTAAGTCAGAAACATGTTTGGGGTTCATTTTTAGTATTTGAATAAAAGCCAGGGTGCTTATTGATTATGATGCTTCATAATCAGAGTATTGATCTAGGATCAGCCTCTATCCCGGTCTAATAATCGTGTTTACCGGGATCTAAGGAGCTGACTTTATCTATTGATCTAGCAAGTAACCAAGAACTCGAACGTTGGCCGACAGGGTTGTGCAGAGCCGAGCGCTCGGTATTCCTCATTGTGTGCCCCTGTTTAAGCCCCACCCCCCACATTCTGTATTGTACAGATTAAAATGCGGCGAGCGGCCCAGACAAAGTAAGTTATCAGACGTTCACACATGGTTGAGCCTGGTCCTATTAAGTTTCTGATCTACTGTAAAGGCCTTTGTACTGTGGATGCTTTCGGAGGCCTCGTGCTTCTGCACATGGCTCCATTGTTTTATAGTGGTCGTTTTGGCATTAACTGGGTCACTTAATCTGGGTTGTTCTGCCGTCCCACCTACAATGGAAGTTCCTATATTGGGTCACACGGTCCACAAAGATAGTTTTATTGCCTCATTGGCTGTGAGGTTAATGATCCACGGCCACGAGAGGAGCTACTTCTGCTTTTTCCTCTGCACGTTCAGGAGCCCAGCGCTGACGTCGCTTTCAGAGCGCAAACATGAGAGAAGTGGAAGTGTCGCTTTGGGTGTGTTCACAAATGTACAAAATGTCTCATCAGTGTGGAACTGACTGCGTGAAGGGGAACTCCACCAATTTTTCTAAATTTTTATATAATTATGTGGTTTATAATAACCAAAGTCGTCCAGAGCTGTTCACAGTGGTGGTGATAGGAACCAGACGTCCACCTCTAAAAGCTCCCTCACTAAAAGTTCCTACATAATATGGTTATGTGATGTAATATAATATATGATCAGCTGTTGATGTCTGAGACATGTTCGTGCACGTAAGGAAAACTTTTGGCCTTAAATGCCATTTTTTAATCACTTCACAGTGGAGAGATACATGCAGTAGTTTACCTTCATCAACATTACATATAAAAACTCAAAAAATGTGTATGTTCACTGTAAAAAAAAAATGAAAAGGCTGTATTTGTGTACATCACGACCCCTGGTTCCTATCACCACCACTGTAAAGACCATTTCACATCGGATCCCTTCGAATTGTGCAGAAATTTTGAAAGATTGGTGGCATTCCCCTTCAAAAGACACCAGATGCATGCACAAACTGGTTGCTTTTATCAGCCCAATCAATGTTTGGTCTTATTAAGTCCGTCTTGTTTAACATTTTTAAAGCTTTTGAGGTAACTGGGGGCTAAAAGGTGGACGAAAGCAGAGCCGAATGATCTCGTAATCTCAGGCCTGCAGAGTCAGTATGACACCAATAAGACCCGACATGTAAATCGCTGCCACATTTGGAAATACTTCGTTTTCTCTCACCGTCTCAGTCGGTTTGCATAGCATGTGTGGGACATTACTCAACTCGAGAGGAGGAAACTCTGTAAACTCCCTCTGACAGCTGTTTTAGCGAAACCGTAGTAGCCGTGCTGAATTGAAGACAGATTAGTCTGATAATGCTAACACAATCAGCTGATTGCCTCTGAGGTCTCAGCCTCAGGACGTCCCGTCTTTCACGCTGCACTTTTGGCGAATTCATTCGTACAAAAACGTGATCTGTATGACGTTCGCTCTAAAAAATACGGCTCTTCAAGGGTTCTTTAGTAAAGCCGGCGGTTCTGTTCATGCTTAAATGGTTCTCTGCATGGTGTAACGGTTCTGTCAGGCTTCTAACCAAACTTTGCCTCTTTAGCGTTGGAGCTGCCAGGCTAATGTAGCTAACAAGTAATGGAAGCCTATGTGAACCAGGCTTTATGGTTTTTTAGCTTTGTGTTCATTTATATGCATAACAGTGCACTCTTAAAGACGGTTCTTCCAGGGTTCTTTAGTAAAGGGAGCGGTTCTATTTAGAACCATGAGTTCCATATACGACTTTGCATGGTGAAATGGTTCTGTATAGAAACAGCAAAAGGTTCTTCCGTTGTTACAGGTGTGAGAGAACCGTTTCACTATGCAAAGAACCATTTAAGCGTGGAATTGTTCTATATAGAACTTATGGTTCTGTTGAAATGTTCATTTTTTTGACATGGTGTTCCTGCAGTGTTGATTGATGCTGGGTGGGCCAGTCGATGCTGATCAACTAGATAGGTAAAGTAAACAGTATCAGCAGGTCGTGTAGATGGTGTAATCTATAGAAATAGCTATAGTTAATATCTGTTAATAGTGTTACAGAAATTGCTACATATAGTAGCTATAATACTATAGCTAGTTGTTATGGGAATAGCTGTTGCTAATAGCTATAATAATAATAAGGCTACTTGTTATAAAAGTAATTACTGTAGCTAATAGCTATAATAAAACTAATTGCTATCAATTTAGCTAATAGCTGTAGTAAAGCTAACTGGTTTAAATAATAGCGAATAGCTTCGATGAAGCTAATTATTGAATAGATTTGTTAAAGCTAATAGCTATAACACAGCCAATTGGTTAGAAGTAACAGGAAATAGCTAAATACACACATTGAATACATGGAAATGTGTAAAATGTACACATCATAGCTTTTTATTTCATAACCATATTACTGTGACATAACTGTACATTGGAAATAGTTCAATACTAGTGTTATTAATGTTATTAATATACGTATACGTATACATACACATTTCTTTTCACTCACCTTCGCACCTGTGTAAATGTGATGTGACGAAGGTGATTTGATGAAGCTAATTGTTGAATAAATAGTCATAGCTACTCGCTGTAGTAGAGCTAATTGGTTAGAAATAACAGCTAATAGCTATAATTAATAATAATACAACAATTGTTAAATAGTTATAGCAAATAGCTATAATAATAAAGCTCATTTCTAAGATTATAGAAATAGTTTTATTGATTTTTATAGATATATATTTGTATATACAGATATAATAATGTCATAAAACATAAAGCTAATAACCATAGAACTGGCTAGAAAAAGTAGAAGCAGTTAAAAGTAATACACATTTCTCTCTCTCTCTCTCTCTCTCTCTCTCTCTCTCTCTCTCTCTCTCTCTCTCTCTCTCTCTCTCTCTCTCAGCGTTGTGCAGATGCTTCTCATTGCCTGGTAACAATTTAACAGGCCGGCCTGTGTTCGCGCTGCGCTGCTAGTTTCCAGATGGATCTGAGTGAAGCTGTACAAAAGTAGCCTCACACTCTGTTTTCTAAAGAGTGTTTTTTTCATCCGCTTTTTATTGCCAACGTGTTTGCAGAGCTGTAGGTGCAGACCGTTTCCTCCAGGTGCAGGTATGTGGGCCGTGTGTGAACGCAGGGAGCTGTTAATTAAATGGCATGCCCCCTTCTCACCCACTCTCTCTCTCTCTCTCTCTCTCTCTCTCTCTCTCTCTCTCTCTCTCTCTCTCTCTCTCTCTCTCTCTCTCTCTCTCTGCGAAGAGAAAGAGAACAGGGAGTTCTCAGTCACTCCCTCTTTTGAGATGCACAGGCTTGCAGGGCTTTTGTGTTTATGGTAAGTGGATGGGGCAGCTGTGCGCTTATGAAACTGTGGCTGGGCGCCGGTCCCCCCCCCCTCCACGTCTCCCTCTCGCTCCTTTGCCCCGGGTATTGTGCAAGCTAAACCAGATCAGTTTGGCACATCTGCCAGCGGCTGCGTTCACACACAGAAACACACACGGACACCCTCCACGGACTCAGCGCCAGTTTGGCACAGCGGCGCTGCTGCCTTTCTTTTTCATGCATTGTTAAGACTGTAAGGTTTGACTGTTGGCTCTCATGGTTCTGTAGGTGCTGCCCCTGGATTTATGGATTTATTTGGCTTCGTTTCACAGCTGACGTTCTCGCCTAGCCTCCTAAAATGCCACGGCCGTTGCCGGCCCCCTGGGTAACTCTTCAGTTTGGTTTGGCTCGCACCACCTCAGGAGGCTACAGCTCGGAGAGGAGGCCTATGACTAATTGATTTACTGCAGCCTCCAAGGCTCTGAAACCCTCTCTATTAACAAGCCTACATGCTGAACCGAGCCTAATAGGAGGCGTCTCGTCTCGCTCGTTTGCTAAAGAGGTTTTTTATGTTTTGTTTTGTTTAGTTTTTGTTTTTTTTCTGCACTTGAGTGTGAGTACGGACTCTGTGTTGGAGATGATATCCACTCTATGACTGAATTCAAAGGGAAAGTTCAGCAAAAAATACAAACATGCGAAACATTCCACAGGTGTATTCGCGAAATATTCGGTGTCCGAAGTTTTCTTCTTCAGTTTTCCACTGGAGCTACGATCTGAAACCAGCAGTATATTATGAACAAACGTCGGAGTACGTCGTTTGAGCCAGAAAGACACGGTGGTTTGAGTTAGTTCGGTTCATGGTTGGCGGTGGTTTGTTGTCATTTAGGTCTTTCATCGCTTGAAGTGCATTGCTGACTTAATATAGCTAACAAGTAGTTACGAGTGTATAGATTTACAAAATTCATAATTCAGTTCAGAAAGATGCAGTGGTGTCTCAATTTAATGCATTTACAATACAGGAAAAATAAGGGAAACTGAAACAGTGCATTATGTACACACACATATACATACATACATACACACTCACACACACACACACACACACACACACATATACACACACACACACACACACACACACACACACATTGCACATTGGACTTTCACCATTATCAAGCACTCTTGTTCTGCCACTGTGTTTCTCAACTGCTGTAGCAGACGTGCACTTGAGTCTCACACAAAGACGACTTACGTAAATATAAAAATATGATATTATTGCATTTCCATTTTAAGAGAAGACGTATAGCAGCTCACTCTCTTCTACTGTCCACGTTTAGCTGGAATAACAGTAGATCCCTCTCCGATTTGCTGTCTATCGCCCCCTTCAGTACTGAGTGTTTTAACCGCCACAGTGACGTAGTAACGTACGGTGAGTTTATACAGAAGGACCGAGTGTTTGCGGTGCGTTGAACGAATGCCTTGCGTGTTCCGGGCCTTACCGTTAACTGTAATGGTTTGTCCTGCCTTCCACCCAGTGACTGCTGGGATAGGCTCCAGCACCCGCTCTGTGACTCAGAAGGATAAGTGGTTTGTAGTGTGTGTGTGTGTGTGTGTGTGAGTGTGTGTGTGTGAGTGAGTGTGTGTGTGTGAGTGTGTGTGTGAGTGTGTGTGTGAGTGTGTGTGTGAGTGTGTGTGTGTGAGTGTGTGTGTGAGTGTGTGTGTGAGTGTGTGTGTGTGTGAGTGAGTGTGAGTGTGTGAGTGAGTGTGAGTGTGTGAGTGAGTGTGAGTGTGAGTGTGTGTGTGTGTGTGAGTGTGTGTGTGAGAGTGTGAGTGTGAGTGTGTGTGAGTGTGAGTGTGTGTGTGAGAGTGTGTGTGTGAGTGTGTGTGTGAGTGATGGTTTGTCCTTGGGAAGTGAGATCAGGATGGGAATGTGGGTTCGGGCTTCACGCTGGAACAGTCCAGTGTCCAGCTGTACTTGGAGCTCTGATGTGACACACAAGCCATGAGCTAACATAACATAGCACAACACACCAGTACGATACGTTACGGCAGGGCTTGGCAGTGAACCGCCATTGTGGCAGGGTCAGTCAGTCTAGGCTGGTTCAGAATAGGTGAATTAACCTTCCTTTCCTGCTTGCCTTCCTCAATTTTGGCCTTTTTGTAGCCCATGAACTTAAATATGTTTGCAGCGTGTGGATCTACATGACTACCAGGTCAAAGATCAAGAAGAGCAGATAGAAAAGGAAGTTCAACAATCCGGGCGCAGCTGTAGTTAAACAGCGCTCAGGCAGCATGGCAGTGGGAGTCGCCATAAACATGAAGCTCAAGCTCATTTAATGTAACTATATAAGCTGAATGAAGTAAATCTTTCAGCATCGTTTAGTAGCTTCATCACTTTGGCTGACGGCTCTTCACAAGCTCACTGCTTTTCCAGCTGGAAGGTATGAGGTGTGGTAAGTTGTACTGTGGCTAAGCTGGTAACAGCTGAGCTGTCAGACAATAAGTCTTTGTGTGGTAGTTAAAAACATTAGATTCACTGTCTTTTCGATGTAAACTTTAGCCATGTGTGATTTAATATGGAATTTTGGGTGAAATATAGTACAGTGCAGTTATATTGTCACTAGTTTGCTAGCAAGCTGGGCAAGCAGTGTTTTCTTAAAGGTTGTCTCCAGTGAAATGTGCCAAATACGGAGTGAAATACAGCAAACATTGATTGAAATGTGGCCAATACTTAATGAAATGGGGCAAATACTTAATGAAATGGGGTAAATACTTAGTAAAATGTGGCCAATATTTAGTGAAATGTGACCAATACTTAATGAAATATGGCAAATACTTAGTGAAATATGGCCAATACTTAATGAAATGTGGCCAATACTTAGTGAAATATGACTAATACTTAATGAAATGGGGCAAATACTTAATGAAATGGGGCAAATACCTAATGAAATGGGGCAAATACTTAATGAAATGTGGCCAATACTTAGTGAAATATGACTAATACTTAATGAAATGGGGCAAATACTTAATGAAATGGGGCAAATACCTAATGAAATGGGGCAAATACTTAATGAAATGTGGCCAATACTTAGTGAAATGTGACTAATACTTAGTGAAATGTGGCAAATACTTAATGAAATGTGGCCAATACTTAGTGAAATGTGACTAATACTTAATGAAATGTGGCCAATACTTAGTGAAATGTGACTAATACTTAATGAAATGTGACAAATACTTAATGAAATGTGGCAAATACTTAATGAAATGTGGCCAATACTTAGTGAAATATGACCGATACTTAGTGAAATGTGGCAAATACTTAATGAAATGTGGCAAATACTTAATGAAATGTGGCCAATACTTAGTGGAATATGACTAATACTTAATGAAATGGGGCAAATACTTAATGAAATGTGGCAAATACTTAATGAAATGGGGCAAATACTTAATGAAATGGGGCAAATACTTAATGAAATATGACTAATACTTAATGAAATGGGGCAAATACTTAATGAAATGTGGCAAATACTTAATGAAATGTGGCCAATGCTTAGTGAAATGTGACTAATACTTAGTGAAATGGGGCAAATACTTAATGAAATGGGGCAAATACTTAGTGAAATGTGACTAATACTTAATGAAATGTGGCCAATACTTAGTGAAATGTGACTAATACTTAGTGAAATGGGACTAATACTTAGTGAAATGTGACTAATACTTAGTGAAATGTGACTAATACTTAATGAAATGTGGCAAATACCTAATGAAATGGGGCAAATACTTAATGAAATGTGGCCAATACTTAGTGAAATATGACTAATACTTAATGAAATGGGGCAAATACTTAATGAAATGGGGCAAATACTTAATGAAATGGGGCAAATACCTAATGAAATGGGGCAAATACTTAATGAAATGTGGCCAATACTTAGTGAAATGTGACTAATACTTAGTGAAATGGGACCAATACTTAGTGAAATGTGGCAAATACTTAGTGAAATGTGACTAATACTTAGTGAAATGGGACCAATACTTAGTGAAATGTGGCAAATACTTAGTGAAATGTGGCAAATACTTAGTGAAATGGGACCAATACTTAGTGAAATGTGGCAAATACTTAGTGAAATGTGACTAATACTTAGTGAAATGGGACCAATACTTAGTGAAATGTGGCAAATACTTAGTGAAATGTGACTAATACTTAGTGAAATGGGACCAATACTTAGTGAAATGTGGCAAATACTTAGTGAAATGTGGCAAATACTTAGTGAAATGGGACCAATACTTAGTGAAATGTGGCAAATACTTAGTGAAATGTGGCAAATACTTAGTGAAATGTGACTAATACTTAATGAAATGTGGCCAATACTTAGTGAAATGTGACTAATACTTAGTGAAATGTGACTAATACTTAGTGAAATGGGACCAATACTTAGTGAAATGTGGCAAATACTTAGTGAAATGTGGCCAATACTTAGTGAAATGTGGCAAATACTTAGTGAAATGGGACCAATACTTAGTGAAATGTGGCAAATACTTAGTGAAATGTGGCAAATACTTAGTGAAATGTGACTAATACTTAATGAAATGTGGCCAATACTTAGTGAAATGTGACTAATACTTAGTGAAATGGGACCAATACTTAGTGAAATGTGGCAAATACTTAGTGAAATGTGACAAATACTTAGTGAAATGTGACTAATACTTAGTGAAATGTGACTAATACTTAATGAAATGTGGCCAATACTTAGTGAAATGTGGCCAATACTTAGTGAAATGTGGCAAATACTTAGTGAAATGTGGCAAATACTTAGTGAAATGTGACTAATACTTAGTGAAATGTGACTAATACTTAATGAAATGTGGCCAATACTTAGTGAAATGTGACTAATACTTAGTGAAATGTGACTAATACTTAGTGAAATGGGACCAATACTTAGTGAAATGTGGCAAATACTTAGTGAAATGTGACTAATACTTAATGAAATATGGCAAAAAATGAGTGAACTATGCCAAATACTGAGTAAAATGCACCAAAATGGAGTGAGCTATGCCAGTAAGTGTGTTAAATCAGTGTATGAGTCCTCTCTGGGTAAACCTGCATATGAGCTTTTGTAGCATGTAAACAAAGAATGAACCGTATGGCGCAACAGTCCCATAATGCACCACGGCGATTCCCAAGCCTTAAATCGTCACATGTATAGCTGCGCTGTGCTTTATTGTGCTTTGAGCTAACATGCTAACCACCGTGCATCAGTACAGCCAGTCACAGCGCAGTGCTGTATGCTGTGTTACACCCCAACAACTCATGGAAGCTCATAGCCTCTAAAGACTTCATGCGGTTTCTGACTCTGTATGACGCTTTATTTGGGTTTGTTTTGGCGTTTTTAGATGCGAGTGAGACTCCGGTTGCGTGAGAGTGATGAGCAGAGCTTGAGGCCGGGTCGTAGTGACTAAGGCCAAGGGGGAACCGTAATGTTGGTCTGTTTGGGCGTGTTCAGCGCAGTGTTACAGCAGCTCGCCAGAAGCTCTACAAGCTAAGAAAACACCTCAGATTTCCCTTTTTAATTCCATTTTTACTACGATGCTCGTTTTTACCGGATTGAGAATTCCCTGATGTGAAAACGTGCTTCCATGCAAACGGACGGCCACGTGGATGTTCAGCAGAACTCTGTTCTTCATTGAATATAACCCTGATTCTTGTATTTATTGCTCTGATTCCCTCCAGATCTACTGTCACGCTCCATTACCTGCCTTGTTCTCACGGCACAGCACCAACATTGCTATCTCCTCCAGCAATCGCTTCCTCTGACCTTGGCCAAAATCAGCCGAAACAGCAACAGCAAAAAATCCCAACTCTTCGTCTTCTTATCTTTCCAAATGTGGAGTCGAGCTTTCCAAACCTTCTTATCCTACATCTGTCCCCCTCCAGCATGAGCGAACTCCTCTCGGATGGGGGTGGGGGGTGGGGGGGTGATTTTTCTAAGTAAAAATAAGTTCAAACGTTAAATTACTGTTTATCTGTTAAGTTTAACATGTTGGAATAAAATGTTTCCTGTGCTGTAGTTTTTATTATGTATTTTATGTACACGCTTAAAAATGATGGATCTTTAAGGGTTCTTTAGTAAAGAAAATGCTTCTGTATAGAACCATGAACACTCAAAGAAATTAAAGGGTTCTTTGCATCGTGAAAAGGTTCTTCAGATTGTTCTTCAGATCATTTTAGTGCACAATTTCTGTTTATATGCTGAGATCAACGTTTGGGGAAAATATACACACTTAATTATGGTTCTTCTGGGGTTCTTCAGTAAGAACAGTGGTTCTTTGCATGATTAAAGGGTTCTTTGCCTTTGGAGAATGTGCTGTAGATAGTCCTACATAGAACCTTTTTAAAAAGGGTTCTATATGGCACCAAAAGGGTTCTTGTATTGATACGATGTCGGGCTTGTTACAATAGAAAAACCCTTTTGGTTCTATATAGAGCCGTTTTCATCTACAGCACATAGATCATCAATCTGAAGGATGCTTTAACGATGCAAAGAACCTTTAATCATGCGAAGGGTTAATGGTACTATACAGAACACTCAAGAACCCGTGAAGAACCACAATTTTTGAGTGTGTATAATTTTCCCCAAAATGTTGATCTTAGCAAATAAATAGAAATAGCGCACTAAAATATTCTGAAGAACAAACTGAAGAACCTTTTCATGAAGCAAAGAGCCCTTTAATCAGAGTTCTTTGAATATTCATGGGTCTATTTTGAACCATTTTCCTTACCAAAGAATGCTTGAAGAACCGTCATTTTTAGGTTTGTACATTTTCCCCCCAAATTTTGATCTCAGCAAATAGAAATTGTGCACTAAAATGGCAGTAAAAATGCCAAAACATGTAATTTGACGGGAATGTTCAGACTTCAGCAGACGAGGTGCTGTTTTCTGTAAAAATGGAAAGAATTCAAGGTTCTGGTTGTTTCTGCTGTTTTTAGCTGGGTTATTTGGTTGACTGTAGGCATTTGGTCCTCAGCTTCATCGGGCTCGTAACTCCAAACTCCTCCTTTTGCCAAACTATTCTTTCGACGCGTGTGAAACTGAAGGCAGAGCAGTGAAACAGGTCCCGGGAACAAAAATGCATGAGTTATGTGTCTCGGCAGCCTCGTGGCCTTGGGACAGAAAAAGGAGAACGCAGAAATGGGCCTCGTTCCCCCACAGGACTGAATTCCTCCTTGTGGCGAAGGGCTCGTGCACATTCTTCGCCGGCGCTCCTCTCAGCAGCTTTAACGGCGAACGCTTGAGTCCCAGGGTTTGATTGTCAGCTTGTTTAGTGCCGCAGGTTTCAGGTGCCGGGCAGCCACCGGGCTCCGGGCCAGGGACTGTCCTGCTCATTGTGCCGAGCCTTTCCAGCAGAGCATGTCCTCTGTGAACCGAGGGCTGTGGATATTTGGCCCTGCTGTGGTGGTGAGAAAGCTGGCCTGGTTTCCTTTGCTGTTTGCACAAAGGAGCAACAGCAATTCTTGACTGAATTATTGTCTTAAAATCAACCAGGACAGCCTTCATCATAATCAAGATACAGAAACAAGGCGTTAATGAAACTGGTTAAGATATTATGTGAAACGCTCCGTTCTAGGGAAATGTACCGAGTCAGAACTGTTCACAGTGGTGGAGATAGGAACCAGACGTCCACCTCTAAAAGCTCCCTCACAGAAAGTTCCTACATGAAATGGTTATGAATTCACTGCCTGATGACTGAGACACTGTTTTATGATAGTTAGTAGAAAGTTTTGGCCTAATAAGTTATTAAAAAATCCATTAATTTTGGAGGGATGTTTACAGGATGTTGTAAGGCAGAGTAGTCCCTCAAAGAAAACAGTTTTTTTCCATTATTTTCCATCATCAACATTCCATATAAACTCAGAAGACTCGTGTAGGTTCACTGGTGGTTCTGGATAGTAAATAAAATGTCTATATTTGTGTTGTAGTCATGGCGACCCCTGGTTCCTATCACCACCACTGTAAAGACATCTGAACCATTTCACACCAAACCACTCTGAGTCACATCTCAACAGCTGAATTGGTCAAATTACCTTATTATTGATGATCTGTAAAGCCTAATTTGATCCATAATTTAGTTTCTATCCTTATAATTGATTTCATTGTGCTCTTCGTTCATACAAGTCTTGTGCTGCTACAGTAGCTAACATTCACCCCGAGGGCAGATGGACCATGTTAGAGTGCCAGCAGTCATGTGTGTGCAGTGTATATAGGCTTAACACTACGTACATGGAGTGGTACTTCATTTGATACACAGTGTGTGATTATACTATCAGCGCTGACAGCATTTTTACTCTTCCTGTTGGCTTGGGGTGCGTAACTTTACAGACTGTGCAAACATCTCATCTCATTTGTCCTTGTCTGCAGACTTTTTTCTTTGGCTTGTTTCTTGGAAGCGTTTTGGAAGCATGATTAATCGCATTGGTTATATTTTCCTAAATTTGACCCTGAAGTAAGATTTTCTTCTGTTTATTAAGCAGTCCATTTTGTTAGATCTTAAACAAGAAAATAAGGTTGTATTTATTATTTTCAGTAGTTCAGTAACATTGTTTTTCAACATTGTTGTGAATGCAGAGTTTGCATGTAACAGGAAAAACACCTGATTACCGCAGGGTGAATGCAGTTTCCATCTTTTTGTCACCGATGTCCAGTGGGAGCAAAAGTTTTCTGTATATGCAGTCAGTGGTTCAACTCCTCCGTATCTGTAGCCTCTCACACTCATTCATACAGCTTGTCGATTCTTGCTACAGTGGAGGCTCTCAAGGGGAACCGGAGCTTTTGTTAGTTTGCTGCTCATTGACTTACCCATAGATAAACTCAGTAGCCACGTTTACATGCAGCCTAATAATCCGTCTAGTCTATCCGATTGAGGCCATTCAGAGTACAGTTTCTATCCATCTGATCGAGGTGGGTAATCCTGTAAATAATCCGTTAAACAGAACAATAATATCCGTGTAAACGCCTGTATCTGATTACATTCCCTATCAGAAAGTTTAAGTCCGTTCTGATCATGTTCGTCGCGTCACAGTGAAAGTTTATACCGTTCAACATGGCGGAGCAGAAACTGGTCTGCAGAGGAGACGAAGTTTATGCTCTGATCTTTAAAAGACGGCGGGGGGACGGACGTCCAGCTTATGTGTCTCAGAACACGACGTCTTCCTCTCGGCCTTCTTTAATAAGGACATGTGAAGGACGTTTTCCTGAGTCTGACATCATTTTAAAGCAGTTAAAAACGTTTAAAAAAAAGTATGATTCTCAGTGGATTCGTGTTAAAGTGGAGGCTAACGGGGGGAACTAGAGCTCCACCAAGCTGTAGCTTTTGTTAGTTTGCTGCTCATTGGCTTATCCATAGAAGAACTATCACTTTAAAAGCGGTGTATAATATCGTATGCAGTCAGTAGTTTGTGTTTGTAGGTAGACGAGTAGATATTTTATTATAATCTGAATTTAAAGAAAGGTGTGATTGTGCGTACAGCAAAGAATCAAACCATCCCTTATGTTTTTGACCTGTGTTTTGTCATTTTTGACAAAAGCAAATCTGAATTTCAGACCCGAACCTCTCGATACAGAATGTAAATCAATTGTAAATGTATTTTTCTTAATAGTTCTTTTATTTAGATCTAAATAGTTATGAAATGCCAACTGAATGTAATAACCATAGATCTTACAGGGTTAAGGTTACCTAAGAGTTGATTGTTGGAATTTGGAGTGTCCAAAAATAGCATGCGTGGAGGAACTGGGCCTGCCATGGAGGAAACCAGCAGTCATTCGTCACCGCGGCTGAGGAGGTCTCGAAGAACTGCGTGGGAAAGAGGGGAGGTGAACTGAGAGCCCCAGCAGACGTGCCTCTTCACTCTGTTCAGCTGATTACAGCGTGTCGTTGGCGGAGAGAGGCTCTCAGAGATGGGAGATAACTGCGCATGGTTTTGGGGGAAGCCGTTCGCTCAGCATTTCTGGCATGGAGTTGCAGCGCAGCGAGCGCGGTGGCCCAGCTTTATCTCTCCTTTGGCTGCGTTCACATTACAAGCCTTATTGCTCTCGGCGTCTGCCGATACGGATCACTGGAACCAACTCTGTCTAACCGAGCTACACGATAGACGCCTATAAATCCTAATATTTATACCAGTTTGCTTTTAAAATATTTCATTTTGGCAAAAGCAGTGTCCTGTATCTCAAACAAAACATACGAAGCTTGAATGAATGATGGAGAACTTCACTTTTGAACAGTTTATAAGCTTCTAAAGTCACTGAATTTTCTTTAAATGCTTCGTTAAATGTGGTGTGTTAAAGCCCCCCGCTGACAACGCCTCCCCTCATACGATGAGCATATCTACTACTGCTTATCTCAAGCCCGTTATAATTCCCTTTTGTGGATATGATGCTTGTTTCAGTTGAGCTCTATCTGCTGGAAAACATACGAATAAAATTACCTCATGGTGCTGATATCTATACACTTTGATTGGCTGGCTGTCTGCACATCAGAAGTGCAAAATACTGCATTATTTACCTATAAAGTGCAGAAGGATGGTAGAGTGGTAAAAAATATAGATACAAGTATAAATGTAATATACATATATACAGAGTGAGCGTACAATGAGGTAGTATGTCCTGTGGGAGGAGCATATGTAAAAATATGCAAAGTAAACTTGTACAGTAGTGGAGCAAGTAATATATAATCAATATATAATCGCTGAACTAAAAAAAGGTCACATTTTTAAAAAGTACACAGCTTAAGTGAAGCTTTAACAAGATCTAACTGCTTTGTTTCCCACTGGTCTGTTTTTCTTATAGCACTGTGTTGGAAATTGCTTTGCAATTCAGTTTGTGATTGGTTGCTTTGCAGGATGGGTCACTTCTTGTCATAATAGGTGGTTCTTGGGGACATGGAGTAATTTAATGCTCCAGACTTTCAGTCGATGGTCAACAGTCAGAACTAACGTTTGCTTGTGGCTGGTGAATTAGATTAGCACTATTCGCATAATAAAGCTGCTGTCGGAGCAAAACCTCGTATCTCCATTTTTGTCGTTTTTCAGTTTTTGACATAATCTGAAAACGCCTGTTGTCTTCTACATCGTGTGTAAATTCCATGAAGGATGGACCAAAAGAATCGGCCAAAATATACGTAGTAGTAGTAGTTCTTTTCCTTCTCCTGTAAAGTTACAGTTTTGGAGACGGCAGCGATGTTCTGCTTAGAAACCAGTCTGAATGGATCAGGCTAAACGCCGCTGTGCCATTCAAGAGTCTCAAACAATGTACTTTTACAGTGTTTAATGCTCTGAAGAACTGAAAAAGGAAACACTAACATATTAAAATAGGAGGGATTTTCAGACACTAGGTGTGTAAATCTCTGATCTCAAAGATTCGATCAAGTTCAGTTTTATTAACCAGAAGTATTAAAGAGAAATACACTAAATGCACAAATGTGACAGAAGTGTTTACACAGTAGTGGAAAATGGAAGATAATAATAATTAATAATAATAATAATAATAATAATATAACAATAGTAATAATTGACCAAACGTTTTGGGAAATCTTTACATTTAAAAATAGAGATTTTTTATTTGGCCAAAAAATGAACTGAACTTGATGGAATATCATTATATTCTCTTATAATCGATTCTCACGATCTAAAATTGATGCAGTTAATTTGCCGCCTTCAGATGCGCTTTAAACCCCCTAATGGCCACATATCAGATGTGAAACATGCGAAAGTGGCCGTGTTCACACAGCTCGGAAAAAGCAGGTCCGTGTCATATTTAGTCAGAACGTGCCGGTTGTGCCCTTTCAGGGCCTGTAATGTGAGCACAGCCTTTTCTTTTCCTTCGCTCTGGTGCGGTTTGGTACAGACGGTCAGCATGTCGAGGAAAATCCTGCTGTGTTTACTCAGCGACCTCGTTCCTGCATGAGAAAGTCCCTCTCCTGCCAAAGCCCTGCCAGGCTGAGCCAGCTCGTTTTTCACAGCGAACACCAACACGTTTCCATTCAGCGCCCGCAGGCCTCCTCCGAGGGGTTTCCAAAACACGGCTTTTTTAATTCTCTGGACGTCTGTGAATGTCAGCAGCTCTCTCCTCGCTGCACTCTGAGGCTGTAAACATGTCAGGGATCGACGTGTTCGGAGTTCAGCAGTGTTTGAAAAGCAACAAGTAATGTGATTAGTGTTTGAACAGACTAACAGCATTTGAGAGCAGCAGAGAAAGGCACTGATAGCACACAGAGTACAGAGCAGAAGGCAGAGATTAAGTACAGCTTGGTGAGTTTCTGGAAAAAAAAAAACTAAGTTACACAGAACAACTACTTGTTGTTTAGTGTGTCTAATCCTTTTCCCCACACCTCCAAAGTTCAGTCTTAGAAGCTGGTTGATCATTTTCTGAAGTAATCAAACACATTCAGTGGTGTTGAGGTCTGGACTCTGGGGTCGGTCAGTCCATCGTTCAGCTTCTTTGTTTGATGTGTCCGTCTCCTTTTCTCAGTGAGGTTCTTCTTGATCAGCTACACATCCTTTCAGACCCACAGCGCTGAGTCGTCTTCTCACAGTGGAAGGATGGACAGAAACACCTGTGGATGTTTTCAGATCTGATCAGCTTGATTTTCTCCTCTCTCTCAGAGATGAAAGCTTTAAGTGCTGTTTATCTGATGGGGGCAGTTTTGGGGTCTACCGGGTCTTCCAGGTGGTTGTTAGGAGCCCATTTTCTCTGTAGCTTTTAATCAGTTTGAACTCCCAGTTTTGGAAACTTCTCTTTTCTTTGACTTTCTCCTTCCTGGTGCAGTGTATTGTCTCGACTCTCCGAGGTTGTGGGTCCTGTTTTGATAGGAAGCCTCAGTGCGAGTGAATGGCTTTCAGGTGTGCATGAACAAAGAGGAATACACGCTTTGGGCTCCGGGCCGAACCATCTGCTGCTATTAAGCTTTTATTTTGAAAGTCTGTATCTAAACTCCATTGTCAAGATATGCTTATGCATTGAGGAGAGATAATCTGCTGTGCTGCTTTGACCAAGTGCTCTCTTAACTCTGTAAGGACTTCGAAGAGGACTTCGGCTTTCTCAGTGGAACCTAATCTTGGCTCCTCACTAATCTTTGGTCAATTAACCCGTTTTTTTTTCACAGTAGTGCAGTTTCTGCCTGTTTTGGAGGTCTAGAATGTTTTTTCTAATAATGTAGATGGGATGTATTTGGAATATGGAATATATCGTCGCTGTCCAAAGAAAACCGTGTCCATTTTTATTTTTTTCTACAGAATTTTAACACACCAGCTGTTCTTTACACTGTGTGGAAATTATGATGAATGGACCAATAGAAATGCTCCAGAATCACTTGGAATAAAATCTGTTAACATTAACTTACATTGAAAAGTGAGTGTTTGTTTGTTTTTGCCTTTTCCTGTAAAGTTACTCTTTTTGAGATGCATGTTTTTCTTGGGATATTGACGATATACTTTGTATAGTTTGCAAAACTGGAAGCGAACTGGATTTTCTTAATTGGCGAGGAAGCGAGTCAACCTATAAAAAGGTTTTGTTTTGTTTAAATGTTGTTTTTGTTGTTGCTGTAGTTGTATGTAATTTTTTAGAAAAGAAAGCAGGTTTTGAACCGAAACTACCAGCCATGTTTATAAACAAGTGTCTGATCCATTGTCAGAACTTTCTGACAGGCACAGTTTGAGTATTGATGACTTGTATGCTAATTGGTGGGATATAAACTTCCATCACTTGTTAGCTACATTAGCCTTGTAGCACCAGTGCAGGACTGTAGAAGCAAACTTGAGACACCAAACACATCTTGGCTGAACAGCTGCGTTTAAGGTAAAGGGGGAGCCGTGTAAATTAGATTTTTGCGTTTATGTAATTGGCCGTAGATTGCATTATTACCCTGCTGGCCGGTGCGCTCTGAAGTGAACAAAGCCGCGTTTCAGGAACTGGTCCTTTTTGTTTACCGCAGGGTCAAAGGTCAGCCTGGCTTGGTGGTCCTCACTGGGGAATTATCAGTGATGTATAAATGCCCTCCAGCAGGTCTGGAATGTTCCTGGTTCTCCATGACTGGAGGGAGAATGTGATGTTTTTCTTTTTTTCTCCCTTGATCGAAACGAAACGTCTAAACCGTCCAAGCTGCAAAAGATCCAACCCCAGCGATAAAGCGAACATCCCTCCCGCATCTCGCTGGTGTTACTGAATCTGATTGTATGCTCTTCGCCGTCAAAGCTGACTCTCTGAAAGCTTCTCTGAGGCCGAAAGGCAGACGCCCTGACAGATGCTACAACCAAAGTGATGATATCTGAGCTCCTGTTCTACCTGAGGACGTTCGCTCCTGGTAAACCAAACACAGAACACAGAAATACCTGTTGACAGTTGCTGTCCTGAGTTGTAAGTGATGGTAATGAGAGTCCATATGGCTGATTGTGCTCATTATGTTTCTGCTCTCTCAGTTTCAGCAATAACCAGGGGCAAAAAAGCAAAAATGGCCCCATGTTGAACATTTTTGCCCCCTTAATGCACACAGGTGTCAGAAAAACACCCAGAATAATGTGTTAAAATGTTAAAATAACAACTTATCAAAGTGGGCCTTTTTTACCTTGTAACTTCATATCTCAGGTAATATTAACTAGGGATGTTCATGGGTACTCAAGTACTCCGTTAACCCTTTGAAGTGCCAGCATTCGAACACTGAAATCGTTGTTTGGGTATTGGTTCCATTTCATCGCATGAAGACATGCTTTTGTGAGTAAGGATGTTCTACTTCACTCCTCTGAAACCTGAGTGCCTGAACATGAGCGTGTTGCTAAGGACGTGACTGAGAAAGCAGAGATAACACAGCCTTATCACTAACTAGGCTAATTACTTTAGCTGATGTTAGCTAGATAACATCAAATACCATGTTGGCACATCCTCCACTGAGGAGAGAATACCTGATGTGTAGAAGTCCACATCAGCATCCACTGTGACACTGCTAGCTCTGTTAGCTCGTCAGCTCATCCGAAGAGGCAGTCTCTGTTACTCATCCAACACCGAAGCCTGCCTCAGCTGTTTAAGCAGTAAACCTGAGAGGGAGTGTTATCGCGAAATAACATCACGGCTGTGATTTGGTCGCCGTAGATCATCACAGCCGTGATGTTATTGGCGATAACACACTCCTCGAGTGTTCTATTGCTTTAATACAACAGTTAAATAAATACAGTAATAAATTAATAAACTGGGCCGTGAACGCGGCGTTTAATATGTTTTAATGTTCGCAGTTCCTTCACCAAATTATAGTTCCTTAACGAGCAGCTTGTTGCTACGTCAGAGTAACGAGCTCCGCCCACTCGCTGCACAGTCTGCTGTAAGCCCCGCCTTTTGAAGTACGGACTGAGCCATAAAACTGCCGCAATATCAAGTTCAGCTCAGTTTTGTCAGTTTTTGCCAGATCAGTATTAATGTGTTTTGTTCCAGCCAGTCTGTAAAGCATCTTACAGCCCGTTTAGTTTGGCGAATGGTGTTGGGTTCATTTCTGGCTGATTCCAGGTTGTTCAGCTGTTTTTCTGTCACAGCTGCCGACTGAAAAGCTGCTCAGTGGTGATGACAGTTTGGGAATTTAGTGTCGTCTCATCTTCAGAGTCTGACCAAATCGGCTGTCGGTCAATGTGATCTTAAGTGTCCATTTTCTGTTTGCGGTGAAGTAAGAAGTAAAAACGTTTAAATGTCTTGAGCGTCTCCTACAGCTGTCAAAGTCGTTGCTTAGCAACGGCGTCTCAGCGCAGTGATACAGTGTGAAAAACCGTCACATTGCTCAGCCTCATATGTTGTGTTGTGCCTGATGAGGTCAAATATAGTTTTCCTCTTATTGCTGCGCACATTTATCAAACCCGTTTGTTCTGTGTTAATAAACGTGGTACTGTCCGTTTTCCCTTAGCAAAAATCATTTTTGTTTATTTTTACAAATGCAGTGTTTCCAAACTTTTGTCCGGTAGTGTAGTTACCTTTATAACGTCCGAGCAGCTATTTTGATTCGGGCTTGTGCAGAAGCTTTTACAACATCACTAGTCTGTACTTTGGTGGATATAATCATCTCTGCTCAGAAGAGATGATTGACGGTCCTGAAAACCAGCAAGTGAAACGAGTGATTGTTCAGAGGGCTGTAGACATACATATGGCTCCAATCAGCTGGTTTACAGTGCGAGGCGTGCCACTTTAAGCTGAAGGAAGGGCTGAATGTTTTGATGACCGCAAGGTCGCTGCTATTCTCAGCCCGTCTCGAGGAGCAGATTACATGACTTCACTTTAACCTCTGGACACCAGTTCAGTTTGAAGGCCCTCCATGCTATAAGGAGGGATTACGCAAGGAAACGCCATCTCTCTCGCCTGACCGTCCCGTCGTTATTCTCAGGAAGGGACTGAGTTATGGCTCTTTTGTGGTCCTGCAAACCTCAGTAGGGCTTTAGTGTGGTGTTAACACCTTCTGTCTGTCATGGTTTGTATACGTGACCCTGTAGCAGATGTGAGAAGACCGGTTTATCTGAGTACTAGCTAGTTTTTATTGGCTGACTCTGATGGACACGTGGACTCATTCATCAAAGTTGCGAAAAATGTAAGCGCCTTAAATGACTTCAATGAAGTACTCTGCGTCTGATTCATCAAACTTTCATACGATGTGGAAAAAAGCAGAGATTTGAGAGATTCACAAATGATGAATTAGCTTCGGCGCGTGAAATCAAGCGCCAGCCTAGCAGCAC
The DNA here is from genome assembly GCF_904425465.1 of Colossoma macropomum. NCBI lineage: Eukaryota > Metazoa > Chordata > Actinopteri > Characiformes > Serrasalmidae > Colossoma > Colossoma macropomum. Next base: position 1,314,330 of record NW_023494790.1, read on the forward strand.
CTCATTTACACATCATTTACTAATTCGTGCAGATGTTCCGGTTGCGAGCCCATGAAATAGCAGCATAGTGCTTGTAGGTGGAGTTTGAGGTTGCACTGCTCCCCCTGCTGACCAAACTTTATAGTGTTAAATTTACAACCAATGGAAAGAATAAAATGTAAAATAAACAAAACGACTTAGTTTAAGTTTGGGATGATGTAATTTTTTTCTGTAAAGTAACATACCTATATTTGTTTATTTTGTGGGCGGAGTCAGTAGTACAAAAACAAACACAGTGTAATACTGTGTGATTTTAAGTGAAACATAGAATAGTTGCCGCATTTGTACAAACATGCATGTAAAATAAGTACATCTGCTTTAGTACTGGATTGCCATGTGGATAAATTATTAGCATTATTGTTATTTTCTATTTTAATGAATAATAAAACCGTTGGTGAAATTCGTTTGCACTCTTTTTATGATCAATTTTGACCAAACTCAGCTTTGATGAATGAGGGCTAGTGTTACAGCAGGTCTGCGTTGCCTTGTTAGATTCTTACTTAGTCTAGTTTTGCCAATAAGACAGACATGGACTGAAGAATGTTTGCCAGATGTGCACATATTCATCTTTCCAACAAAAGTCCTGAACTGCAGACGTTACGTTTGACTCGGATTTTAGAGATTTAGGATGGAAAGGCTGTCCATCAGCCTGATCGAAAGCATTCTGGTTTTAATATTTCAGTCTGGTATGGAAATAAAGCAAAAGAACAGCCTGTCGGGAAAATATTGGATGACCTATATAAATGCAGCTGTATACAGAAAGGCGCCGACTGTCCTATTTGAAATGATGATTGACATTAATTAGACAGGTCCTGTACTCGGAGTTTGATTTGCATGTCTAGGTTCCAGAGAACTTCTAACGAAAATGCCTTTTGTCACTAGAGCAGCATAAATCATACAAATTGTATTTAACATAATTTGAAAACTACCTGAATAGGACCTTCACAAGCCATGCATAAGCATGAATAACACAATAGGTGGGTGTTCACGAGCTGCTTATGTCAGACACACATGATGTTTTTGGAATAAATGACATTGTGTTGATGCAGGGGCCCTTAAACTAGAGTGAAGGACATGTGTTCCCCTTATAAAGCTGTTATAAAGAGGTAGAGGCCTGATTAAGAACACCAGATACTACCAGTTCTTTGAAAGAAGCCGCCTTAAACTAAAACAATAAATATATGTATGAAGAGCATCACTTGAGTTTGAGGATCTTTTGTACACACCCTTTGATCTGCTAAGCTCCCTTACTGGAGTATGATGCTTCATAACAGTGTTATAAATGTAACAAATGTACTTTGCATTAGTTTTTGTTAAATACTGAATAAAAAATGAAGTGTTAACTTTCTAAAACACGTTATTTGGTGCTCGTCTATTCAGTACGGAATGAAGTCCTACATCTGTTACGCTTTTGTTTTTTATATCGTTGTTGTCGGGCAAAACCTTGTATGTCTATTTTTGTTTTCTGTTTTTTATTATAATTTGAAAAAGGCAGTTGCCCTTCAAGTTATGTCATAATTTAATGATGAACGGACCAACAGAAAGGGTCCAAAATTACTTGGACAATGATATTTCTCCATTTACTTCCAATGTTTTTGTTGTCCTGTAAAGTTACGGTTTCAGAGATACGAGGTTTTGTTTCGACAGCAGCTGTATGTATTATCGTGCGTTCGTCTGCACATTTACTGTTCATTTGATTAATTTAACATATGGGGGGTCATAAAATATGGGCTGTGCAGAAGTTCTTGCACATTTTATATTCTGTTTCCAACAAGTTAAGCAAATAAATTTTAAATATTTGGTTGGTGTGTACGACTGTATAGGTCTTTCAGCAGTCTGTCGGTGTAGAACGAGAACTTCTGCTTTTCTCGTTTGTCTCCAGGGCTTCTTACGATTAAACGCCTGATTTAATGTCCACTTGTCTCTTTTAAAGGAGAAAGAGTTCAGAAACTCAGTGGTCTTTCATTAATACATTGAGAGGATTGAGATTTGCCTGATGAGACCGGAGTGAAGCTGATCTTAAGACATTTTTCCTTTGGCTTGTGTTTGCTGTGCCTGGTGCGGTCAAAGATTTCTTGTCCTGGCTGGACAATAAAGTTGTTGAGTTTATTTCAGTGTTTTCAGGAAGTTACGTTGGGCAAGAAAGCTTGGCCAGCCGCAGCCTCTTGTCTGCTGCTCGCATTGTTGCTTTTATGACGGTGTGGGAGGGAGAAGGCTGACCCGTGTCTTTCTTTTGTGTCCGCAGGGTCGAGAGGGCGACCGAGGAGCATTCCAGAAGCAACAGGGGGTCTGGAGTGGACGGGAGCGCGTACTCTGATCAGCCAGCGCCGCATAAAGATGGACACTACTAGATCTTCCATGTGGTGGAATGGGCTGTGGCAAAGATGTGTGTTGCCATGGTGATTATCCACACTAAAACACTGGACAAGAAGGGTGTGGATGATGTAACGTCCAGAGAGTCAACCTTGGAGCTGGTAAGACCGGCTTGAGCCGCCTGATTGCAAATCGATTGTTTATGAAATGAGACAATAGCGTATCTGACGACGTCCTCATTACGCGGAATCCAACTTCCTGCCAGCACAGCCTCTATGAATGAGGCCCTTTTTCCTGGAATGAGTAGATATGATTACACAGGATTCCTTTCCAGTTTACAGAACGTAGCTAATGGAGTTTACTTTTCCGTGAGTCCAGCTAGCTGGCATTGTTGTCCCAAATCGCAGGAAGTGAGGTCGTACGTTGCAAATCACCATCATATGATCAACCGAAGGGATGTTTTTGTTAGATTTCGCTGTAAAAGTGTGGAGTTGGGTTTGAGTTTGAATGCAAAAATCTGAATTTGAATGATTATTTGGAATCTGAAAATAAATTCTGAGCTGAAATTCAGTTTTAAGGGTTTTAAGAGCAAAAATAGAAATTTTTATTCCATTAAATAGAGTACAAAAAAAACAGACACAAACCGAGCAAACGTTTCAGCTGAGCTGAACACTGATGATAGCAAGAAGCTCAGATGTTTGCTCGGTACGTGTTTTTTTTTGTGCTCTATTTAATGGAATAAAAATGTATATTTTTGCTAGACTTGTCTTGCTTTAACAGTGTGCAGGCAAAACTCTTTCCACTCCATTTAATTCAGATTTTTCAAGCTCCCGTAGCAATCTACTTTTTATGGAATGCATCATTAATTTCTGTTCGTTCCAAGGTTTGTAAGAGAGCAGTGTGAAATGTGAAATTATGTAAATTTTGCAGTAGATGACCATTCATGGAATTAAACATCTAAAATACGTCACTAAAAACCATTCAGATTTTCTATTAATATCAATGCAAAGATTCTGAATTTCAGTGTTATTTTGAATCTGAAATTGATTTCTGAACTGAAACTGGACTTTAAGGTTTGCGAGAGAGCAGTATTAAATCTGAAACTGAACTTTATGCCTGATGATGTACAGCTGAACGTCTGAAGTTTAATTTCTAAAAAGCATTCAGTCTTTTAGATTCATTTTTTAAATTAGATCCAGTGTCTCACAGAGAAAAGCAGTCAAACACTGATTCTGTTCAGCACATCCGTTCTTGTTCTTCGCTGACAGACTGCTGAATGTCCTATATGCTTTCATACATATCCTCTACAGGAAAAGACTTAAATATGGCATTTTTCTGCAAATTTCACTGCACAATTACTGTTTATTTGCTGAGTTTAACATATTGGGTGAAAACAAAACATAAAATGTGCCATAACTTTTTTACAGGCCACATTTTTCATAGTATTTTATGTTAAAATCAGCAAATAAGGTGTATTTCTGCATTTAAATATGCAGAAGAATTCACTATATATATATATATATATATATATATATATATATATATATATATTATATATATATATATATATATAAAAAAATATAAAAAATAAGTGAGAACAGTCGAACACAGATTCACTTTGGCGGCAGGTTATAAAGCTTGTTTTATAACAGAAGTTGGAGCGGAGCGTTTTTTGACACCAGGTGCAAGTGTGAAACAGCGTGAATGTATTTTGCAGAGGCTTCTAGATGCATCAACACCAACAGTGCCGACGTGCCTGATAGACTCTCACTGTTAGTGTCAGTCAGGTGAGACACAAGCCGAGCAAACGAGCAAAAAGTTGCTGCTGAAACCTGTGCTGTGTCTGAATGGCCCCCTAATCACTAAACCCTACATCGGAAAACCTGTATCACTACATAGCGCACCATTATAGTGAACAGAACTGGTGATGGTAGTAAATGATTTCGGACGCTACGTCATTCAGCTTTGCTCATTACTGTGCGACAGCAAGTTCCGTCGCATAAACATTATAAACGCCCTGCAGTCGGTCCACTATAACCTCTGAGTCTGACCGCACTCAGGAGAAGAGCTCTTACACCTCTAACAGGTCTGAGAGGCTCTGTGGAGACGCTGCTGTTGTAGCTGGGCTCAGTAATCCTGCTCAGAGAAGCTGTGCGTGAACCTTCAAACAAGGCAGTGTATTGTGGGTATCCCCTATCCCAGGGGTCGAAAGCCCAGATGTTAAGAAGAGCCATTTTACCCTTTTAATAAAAATCAAACCACCTTGGGAGCCACGACACTTTATGTCCAGTTTACCATCTGTAAATCTGTCTCAGTCTGTGCTGATGTACTAGTATAGGATAAAAAATGTAATATAAACAAAACGCAGGCTCACTTTGCTCTGCTTTAAGCTTTAGCTCAGCCGCTTTTCTCGCATCTCTGGCAGGAAACTTTTTCAAAAGTAGAACAGTTTTTTGTAAAATGTCTCTCAGCGTTTGATTTTTTACAAGGCTGAAGTCGCTTCTCATTCGCCAGCTTTTTGTTCAAATTCAAATTTTCCCATTCCACCTTAAATGGTACCTGAGGCGCCAAAATGTAACTGCTGCACCATTTAAGGTGGAACAGGACAGTTCAAACAAGCAGCTGGCGAATGAGAAACTGACTTCAGCTTCACGACTTTTTAGTGTTTGTCAGTTTCTCGTTGCAGATTAAACGTATCAGGAAACCAGCTGGAGTGATTATAAATGTAAATAAGTCTGATCGTCTCCAAATCATCGATGTTCATCTTAAATCTCTCTCTTTGCTGTTTCGTTAGCTACTAGCTAGGACAGATTGTTAAACTGTGTTGAACGATCAGCAGAGCTTTATTTTACTGTAAAGGAGGATTATTTTATTTTTACCTACAAATCTGATTCAGCTGTGGAGCCACAACAGGGCAGTAAAGAGCCGCATGCAGCTCCGGAGCCACATGTTGTCCGACCCCTGCCCTATTCCCTAGGAATATAGGTTTGACACTACTTACTGTGGTGCATTGTGGGATTGTTTGAGTGCACTGAAAAATCTGCATATGTTTTCAGACAATTGGCAAAACCCCAGAATAGTGCACTATATAGTGAATACGGCACTCAGTTTCAGCTTTTATACAGCTCTCTCACAAACCTCAAAATTCAGTTCAGACTTCATTTTTACACTCAAAATAATTCCGTTCTAATGCATTTAAATTCTAATTTCTAATGGCACAAGAGACGAAATATCACAAGGGTGTGTCGTGACTTGAAATCATCCCTGCTTCATTCATAACCTCAGAAATGGGCTTGCAGGCCTGGGCTGGACCAGCGTGACTCATTATTCCACTCCTCAGAGCGAGAGATCTCCTGCCCTGTAACGCGAATCAGCCCCTGCTTCCTCAGAGCTCAGCTTGGGCCCAGAGTGGAGCTTTTGCTTCCAAGTCTAGCACACCTGGACTTAGCAAACGTCTCGTTAGCTATCATCTGCTTTCATTGCACCAGTTTCCACGGGCTGACAGATGACTGTGGTTAGCATGACCCCATCATTGTTGGCTGCGCGCTCGTTCGAGCACATGGGTGGGTGGGAGGACGGGGTTTCCTGTCTCATTTTGAACAAACTATCACCAGAGTAGAGGGGCTTGCATGATTTTTCTTGTCCTAGCTGGGTGCTCTTATCCTGTTTGCGGATGCCTCCTCCTTTGACATGTCCGTCTCTCCCCACAGCGCCAGCCGTCAACCATGAGCCAGGGAACGACCCTCTTCTCCTGTGGAATCATGGGTAAGATTGTGGTGATTTTATTCTTGTTTTCCTGGAAAACGTGGGTGCGCGCATCTTCTCTCGAAGTCGTCACACTTGTGTGCCAAACCGCACTCTCTGCCACTTCACCCCTAAATGGGTCTTTCTCTGTTACCATCCTGGCACTTTCAGCTGACGTTACAGTTTTGTAGATCATGTAAAGTAGCAGCTAAACCGACCTACAAACTGCTGCGACAGTGTAAACCTGCGGAAATATTTTATTGACTACTGTATTTTGATAGAAAATGGCCAGGTGGATGGGGATAATGGAGATCACAGGTTGCTAAGTGCTAATTGTGCGTCTAGAAGCTTGTTGGTTCGGGTCTGGGGTCAGTAAACTGGTCAGATGAACACCTTTTTATCTCGCCGAACAGGGGAGGCACAAGTTGTGCTCGCTGTTACTGCCTATAAAGCCTCAGGCTCCTCGATTAGCGTTTTTTATGCCTTTTTTAGCCTAGCTCTTACTGCCCATAAGGCCTCAGATGCCTTGATTAGGATTTGTCTGCAAGTTTGTTGCCTTAGTTTGTAAGCCTAGCTGTTCCTGCCTGTAAGGCCTCAGAAGCCTTGATTAGAATTTGCCTATAAGTTTGTTGCCTTTGTGTTGTTAGCCTACATGTTACTGTCTACAAGCCTGTGGGCACTTTGATTAAGGATTTGTCTGTAATTTTATTGCCTTAGATTGTTAGCCTAACTCTTTACTGCCTGTAAGGCCTCAGATGCCTTGATTATTTGTCTGTAATTTTGTTGCCTTAGTTTGTCAGTCTACGTGTTCCTGCCTGTAAGGCCTCAGATGCCTTGATTACCATTTGTCTGTAATTTTATTGCCTTAGTTTTGTTAGCCTAGCTGCTAAGTTGCTTCACCTGAAAGCTTTCAAGCGCACTGATTAGCATTCGCCTGTAATTTTGTTGCCGAATTTCAGCCTACAAGCCCTCAGGCGCCGTAATGCTGTTCCTGCCTGCAGGGTGTCGGGCGCCGTCATAGTATTTCTCTGAAAGCAGAATATCTCCAAGATCAGGACGTAGAAAGCAGAGGTGGGACAATAATGGCTGTAGTCTTCGGGTTGAATAAACAAACAAGAGTTTGAGTCCCAAAATGAGATCAATAGGGTTTTGTGCTAGCGTTAGCCTGGCACACGATTGCCGTTGCTGACACATAACCGCGATGCCCACGACGGTGTGCGCTGGTGAGGCTGCCTTTTGTTTGCCCCGTGCCCTGTGACAGGAGCAGTTTTGTTGTTGACTTCAGAAAAATCCCCCGTGTCCCGAGTCGAGCTGCTGCCGCTATTGAGGTCAAGCGCATGCTATTCTCGCCCCGTTTGTAGACGCAGGCGCTCCTCCAGGAAACAGCAGGCCGCATTGGGGGTGGCCAGAGCAAAGGGCTGTTGATGGACCCGTCCACCTGACTCTAGCTTTGATGATGTGTTCGGAGGCAGTGTGGAGAAATAGCCTGTTCTCTCTTAGTCAGGAGTGATACTGAGCCTTTAACCCCTTCAACTGTCAGAGCCTTTCTCCTAGATTAAGCCTAAACTTCGAGAAAAAAGAACTTTCAATAGTGTTTCTTTATCGGCGCTGAAGTTGGGTCCAAGGCGGGGTTCTTCACGGGTTCTTTAGAAAAGAAAACTGTTCTATATACAACCATAAACACTCAAGGAACACTGTGCCTGATTAAAAAGTTCTTTGCATCATGAAATGGTTCTTCAGATTGATGGAGAAATGTGCTAGATGGTTCTAAATAGTGCCTTTTGAATAGGGTTCTATATAGCACCAAAAAGCGTTCTACTGTTGTTTCGATGTGGAGCTTGTTAAAATAGAAGAACCCTTTTTGGTGCTATGTAGAACCGTCTACAGCCTCAATCTGAAGAACCGTTTCACAATGCAGAGAGTTCTGTGTGTTCATGGTTCTATATAGACATTTTCTTACTGAAGAACCCTTGAAGAACTATTAAATTCTAATAAATACAGATATTAAAGATCAGTTTCCAAATAATTACCTAATAGTTAATAGTACTTAGTTACTTAAAGGGGAATTCCACAAAATATTTTAAATTTCTGAATAACTCAGTGTGTGAGGTGTAATCAGAGTCATTCAGAGTGGTTTGGTGTGAAATGGTTCAGATGTCTTTACAGTGGTGGTGATAGGAACCAGGGGTCGCCATGACTACAACACAAATATAGACATTTTATTTACTATCCAGAACCACCAGTGAACCTACACGAATTTTAATATTTATAATGTTGATGGTCAAACAGTGTTTTGCCTTATAAGGTATTAAACGCTTGAGACGTCTGGTTCCTATCACCACCATTGTAACTCTGTCTGAAAGCGTATCACATCAAACCACTGTGAATGACTTCATCTTAACCGTTTATTTATGCAGAAATTTTGAAAAATGAGTGGAACTTCTCCTTTAATACTAAGTCTCAAGACTAATCCATTTAGCATCTTTGCATATTCATATCTGAAGGCTTGTTATTTGGTAACTGCATGGAAAAGAGAGCAGAATGATTGAGTTGTTATTAAATTATGGGAAGCTTTAGATGGTTAACTGAATGTTAAGCCTAGAGTTAAAATAGCAGCCCTGGGCTTCTTGGCTTTGAACCCTGACCTAGATAACAAAGAGTTCTCCGAAAATCATCACGATACAAAAAGCAGATGTGTGCTTTGGTCGTGCTAGGGCTGTCCGTCACCAAGCTGTTAGCCGTTGAAAACCGGGAGGAGCTATGGCTGAAAGTTGGGAGAGCTTTTATTTTTCACTTCTGCTGTTGGATTCACGTTTCAAGTGCAGCTCATGCAACCCAAATGCGGCGAATACGTCAGATCATGCATATATGTAATATGAGTGTTTTAGATTTGTTTTGTTAGTAAGGCTCACGTGCCCAGACTCCTACAGACCTAGTGTGTGTATATTGTGATGAAACCCCTCTGCTGGTCTTGGCTCCCTGCCACAATCAGCCGCTGCTATTCCTGGCTCTTTGTTTTGCAGGCCTCAGTTTCACTGGGCCGTCTGACACGGCTGGCTAAGGACGCTTCCTTTCGTCTCCGCCACCTTTCCGTTACTCTTGTCCACTCCTATGATATCACCCTCTTCTTGAAGGCATGGTGTGGTGAAACTTACTTGAATTTAAATTCGTGTGAGTTGCACAATGAGTTGCATAATGTAAACCATCCTGGAACTCACTTGAAACTCAGCCGCAACAGTTGCAAGTATCTCAACTTCTTGAAATGAGTCTCATGAAACAGCTACTTAGAATGCCCGTAACGCATCACATCGAACAACAGTTGATTTCACTGAATCAGTAGACAAGACTTCACGGAAGGTTGTTAGTTTATAACTGTAACCATAACTGTAACGGCTACTTAAACATTATTTTTCAGAGGCTTAACTTACATACAGCAGATAAAAGCTCAAATTCATGGTAAATAACCTTAAATACATGATAAAAAAGACTAGAAAAAAAGGCAGTGACAACTGAAAAATATATATAAAGATGATAAAATGATGTTTAAATTGCACCTACAGCTAGTTGTGTTAATTACAACCACAGGCAACTTTGTTCTTGATGCTTTGTGTAACTGTCAAGTTGCATGGAAATTATGCTTAACCTACAACAGTGGTAAATAACAGAAAATGCCTAGATAAAAGATGTATAGATATAGAAAAAAGGCAGTGATGGCTGAAGTGTGTGTATGCCTGTGTGTGTAATATATTATATTATATATATTATAATATATATATATATATATATATATATATATTATTATATTGTGTGTATATGTGTATTATATATATATATATATATGTGTGTGTGTGTATATATATATATATATATTATATATACACCCACAGATGATAAAAATGCTATGAAAAAATATGTAAATTACACCTGTTAATGTTAATACAACTAATAAAAAATGTTGCGTGCAACTTTTGAGTTGCTTCGTATAAATGTCAAGTTGCATAGAGATTATGTTGAGGCAACTAACAAAAATTTTAACTTGTACAGCCAATTTTACACGTAGCTCAGATTCATTTGTGATCTTAATGATAAATGATCAGAGGCTTCAGTTAATTTGTTGTGCTTCCAGGACAAAATGAGTGAGACACCAAGTAGCCTGTAACTTTTACAGCTGCTTAAACATTAATTTTCACGTGCTTTACTTACACTCAACAGATAAAAAGTCAAATTAATGGTAAATAACCATAGATACATAGATAAAAGACATTACAAAAAAGGTAACGAGAGCTGAAAATGTATACAAAAATGATAAAAATGCTACAACTGTGTAAATTACCCCTGCAACTAGTTGTGTAATTACAGTTAATGGAAAATGTGTTGCATGCAACTTTCGAGCAGCTTCGTGTAACTGTCAAGAAGCATGGAAATTGTTGCAGGCAACTCACAACGTGCAACTAGTTGCATAAAATTTCACCTTGTACAGCCAGGGTAAAGATGGAATGACATTCACTGAAAGCCTGATGCAGCATTCCAGCATTCTAAGAGGAGAGAAAAGTAAAAACTACACTGTAAAACTGTTATTATATAAATATTATGGCATTTTCATAACACAGCACAATATTTCGTTTTTCTGAGGTTTGACAAGTTGGAACAGTCAGAACCACTTAAGCTACATTAAAGAAATCCTAGTGCAGTGATTTATTCAACATGCAGCGCTGCACTAAATCCAGTTAAACAGGACTCATTATGCTCTCTTTGTAATGGAACTTGCAGTTGATCGGTGTTCTTTAAAGGAGAACTCCACCAGTTGTTCAAAATTTCCTTGTAATTAAATGGTTGAGATGTGAACAGAGTGGTTCAGAGTGGTTTGGTGTGAAACGCTCTGTTCTAGAGAAACACAGTGAAATTGTTCACAGTGGTGGTGATAGGAACCAGACGTCAGAAGAGCTTAATGCCTCTGAAAGCTACATCGAAGGGCACTGTGAGGCAAAACAGTCACCAAAGAAAACTGACATTTTTCACATTTATTACCATCATCATCATCATCATCATTCCACATACACTCAGAAGACTCGTGTAGGGTCACTGGTGGTTTTGGATTGTATGTCTATATTTGTGTTGTAGTCATGGTGACCCCTAGTTCCTATCACCACCACTGTAAAGACATCTGAGTCAGCAAGTTTCTATATAAAGAGCAATTTCACACCAACGCTGAATGATTTCAGTTGATGACAAATTTTGAAACATCAGTGGAATTCCACTTCAAGTACTGTTGATATCCAGTACGCTCAGAAAAGGCTCATAATGAGACAGTTTATCACCATAGTGATATTGCCATATTGCCCACCTTTAACCATGGGTTACCAGTGAACTCTTTGGTTAAAGGTGGGCAATATGGTAATATCGCTATGGTGATAAACTGTCTCGTTCAGTTATTAGTTAACATTGTCTTTGGGGCTTTCAGTGTAAAACTAAAGAAGCAAACCTCAGACGTTAACCTTGTCTCAGCTGATTGACTACTTTGGACATAAGAGGGGAAACTGTAAAGTTGATTCTTTCTTCTTTTTTTAATGAAATGCATTTGAAGCATGGTAGATAAAGGTCTGTGCTAACACATGATTCATATGCTCAGAAAAAGCAAAACACCATCGCATGCCTAAGATGCAACCTAAGCAGGAAACCTGGTAATTGCAGCACATGCCAGGACAAATATCTGAACATGCTATGGAGCACAACGGCCGTCAGAAACAGACAGACGGTTCTGGTTATACCGCTTTAGCTCTGCGTCCTTAATCCAGTATGAATCTGCAGTGTGTGTAGTTTTTACAGTCTGACTGTAATAATTGTGGAGTGATTTTAATCCAGTATGAATCTGCAGTGTGTAGTTCTACAGTAATAATTGTGGAGTGATTTTAATCCAGTATGAATCTGCAGTGTGTAGTTCTACAGTAATAATTGTGGAGTGATTTTAATCCAGTATGAATCTGCAGTGTGTGTAGTTTTACAGTCTGACAGTAATAATTGTGGAGTGATTTTAATCCAGTATGAATCTGCAGTGTGTGTAGTTTTACAGTCTGACAGTAATAATTGTGGAGGGATTTAATCCAGTATGAATCTGCAGTGTGTGTAGTTTTACAGTCTGACAGTAATAATTGTGGAGGGATTTAATCCAGTATGAATCTGCAGTGTGTGTAGTTTTACAGTAATAATTGTGGAGGGATTTTAATCCAGTATGAATCTGCAGTGTGTGTAGTTTTACAGTAATAATTGTGGAGGGATTTTAATCCAGTATGAATCTGCAGTGTGTGTAGTTTTACAGTAATAATTGTGGAGTGATTTTAATCCAGTATGAATCTGCAGTGTGTAGTTTTACAGTAATAATTGTGGAGGGATTTTAATCCAGTATGAATCTGCAGTGTGTGTAGTTTTACAGTCTGACAGTAATAATTGTGGAGTGATTTTAATCCAGTAGTGCGTTTAGTTTAATGCTCTTTTTTATGCTGTTTATGCTGTTTCAGAGACGGGCCGGTGGCCAGATGTTAGCCGTGGCTGTGGTGTTCGGCAGAGGCCGGTGGGCTCGAGCCTGGAGAGTTTGTGGGACGTCCTACCGGAGACCGGCCCGGCGGGGGCCATCAGCGGCCTGCTGCGGGACCTCAGCCTGAGTGAAGCTCCGAACACCACCACAGCACCACCCAGCAAACGACAGTGCCGGTCACTCTCCTGCTCGGATGAGCCGGCCAGCTGCCGGTCTCCATGGCGACCGCAGGGTTCGCGGGTGTGGACGACGGTGGAAAAGCGCCGTTGCCACAGCGGAGGCAGCGTTCAGCGTGGATCTGCCTTGTCCTCGTCCGCTTTCACCCAGTCTGGCTTCTCCGGCATGCAGCGCAGCTCCAGCTTCAGCCTCCCCACCCGCTCCAACCTGCTGGAGCTGCCGGCTTTTAGCAACTTTCAGCGGCAGACTTTCACTCCTTTCTCTGCCGTGGTCTCCGAATCCCCCCGCTACCTCTCTCATGAACAGATTTCCCAGGCTGAGCCCAGCGGCGGACCCTCAGAGGCCAGTTCCCCGGACTCCACTCCGGAGCTGGACCGCCGGGCCGGCCAGGGTGGACTCTCCCGCAGCCGCTCTCAGCCCTGCGTCCTTAATGACAAGAAAATCGGAGTGAAACGCCGGAGACCAGCCGATTCGCACAAACATAGGCCATCTTTAGACCTGGCCAAGATGACCCAGGTAAGATATTGGGCTTCAACTCATGATTATTTTCTATAAGCAGATAATCTATCAGCTTTTATGGGTATTAGCTATTATACTAATCTAACTACTGTGCTTTTTACACTTACCCTGAGGTTGTTTTTAAACGAAACAATAGAAGCCATATCGCCCCCTACACTTCCTGTAGTGTATTACAGTCTGTCAGAGTGACTGTGTGGATCATATGAACATTATAGAGGCTTTTTAAATGAAACAGTAGAAGCCATATCGCCCCCTACACTTCCTGTAGTGTATTACAGTCTGTCAGAATGACTGTGTGGATCATATGAACATTATAGAGGCTTTTTAAATGAAACAGTAGAAGCCATATCGCCCCCTACACTTCCTGTAGTGTATTACAGCCTGTCAGAATGACTGTGTGGATCATATGAACATTATAGAGGCTTTTTTGAAATTTAAGCTATTTTCATAATTGTAGATGTCTACTAACCTTTGAGTACCTAATAAGACTGGTAAAGGGTGTGGGTTTGTTTTAAAGGAAGAGTAGTGAAAGAAGTGAGTCACAGCGGAGATAGATGTGGAACAACATTGTGGTTTGACACAGTTTCTGTCTTTTTTTCGTTAGAAGAAATCTAAAATCTTAACCCATAGAAGCCTAGAGGGATTACTGTCACAGTAATTACATGATTACTTACATAATTATACTTTTGTTTATGTTTTTGACACGTTTGATTCTTCACTTCTGATTTTTTTTTATCTATGTTTTTCTGGCAGAAATATAAAGGACGCTTTTTCTTTTCTCAAAACACGACCACACACAGCAGAACCTTATCATCAGATTCAAACACTAATGTGGTAAAGACTAAAGTTTAGAATCTGAAATTTCTGCTTGTTTCAATGAGCTGAAAGTCAGACGCAGTTCATAAGATTATGACATGCCTTTGTCATCGCTGGCGATGGTTATGACTTCTGTGGGTTAACTGTTATTCTTGCAGATATATAGGTGCCGTATTCAGTGTAGTTGAAGGTTGCGGTTGTGCAGTGTGTTGAGCGTCCGTCCACATGTTCTCCTGCACTCTGCTGTGTGCTGTAAGCCTCTTATAGACCACTGTTAAACGTTCTACGTGAAGCCTCTAACTCGGCTTCACTCTTTAAGGTCTAAAGTGCAGAGAGAATCGCACCTCGCCCATGCCACTTTGACTCATCATCACCTACACCCTATAGATGCTCCTTTCCTGTTCCACAGTTGAAGGATTCGCAACACAGGATGAGTCGTTGTGGGTCACTGAACGGAAGCTGAGAAAACTGATTTAAGACAGACCCCTGTTAATGCCGCCGTGTCGTTATTAGCACAGAACCTGATGTCACATTCATAACGTTTGCAAGCTGGAGCTTGTAGGGAGCACGATATGGACAAAATAACATATGATCTTATGCTCGTAGGTGAATTTCTGGATTTTCATGCTCAAATCGTAAGGCAAATTATTCAGTAACTGCATGAAGTAGATGTAATTTTTTATTTTTCTAAAAATTTCTAAAAGTTTTCCTCAAATTAACAGAAAATGTGTTTTTATGATCGTAAACATAATGGCATATGCTTACAATTTGCTGCTGAAAGCCAAAAATCTTAGACACTCTTTGTATTATTTTATAAAAGTAATTTTTACAGAGCAGATCACTGAAGAGACGCCATCTGAGATCCAGTTTACAGCTCAGATTTGTGGAAAAATGGGTCAAATTTCAGTAGAAAAAAATTTGATGTTCAGCTTCTTTTATTATAAGGGTGTAAAATTACATCACCCATCTATCTGACTGAAAGGAAGACAGTTACAGTCTCATACGACCCCCACCTTTAGAATGTAGCTTATGAAATATGAAAGTTATGAAGTAAAGAATATGACAAAGTGCTTTTTGAAACAACCGGTGGTTCCACAGAGTTAAAAAGGATACATTGATACATATTGTGATTTTGACATGCTTTGTAATATATTAAACACGCAATGTGGCGTGGTTAAAGATTGGCCTTCATGATTTTAGTGTTTATTGTTTTGTTCTGAGGTGTTATTTATATTTGTTCTCTTTTAATCAGACGATTTATGTGACTAAATGAAGCTAATTAAACTGCCTGTGTTCACGTGAAGTAAAGTTTTTAGGTTTGTAGGAACTGACCAAGCATTTTTGCACTGTCTGTGTTTACATGCAAAGATTTTCTCCAGTCTGATTGATTACATTCCGATTATAGATTCAGACTGAGGTGTTTATTCTCACTCTGCTCAACAATCTGATGAAAATCTTCATTTTCATGCTCACTACAAGTAATCAGATCCAAAATGACGCTCATGTGTAGAGAACCACTTACTGTAGACGTTACCATGACAACCAGCATCACGTGAGTCCAGTCAGAGTGAGATGAGCAGCAGTGAGCAGCGCTTGTGTTTTTAATCACTTTAAAATGATGTCAGACTCAGGAAAACGTCCTTCACATGTCCTTATTAAAGAAGGCAGAGAGGAAGACGTCGTGTTCTGAGACACATAAGCTGGACGTCCGTCCCACCGCCGTCTTTTAAAGACCAGAGCATAAACTTCGTCTCCTCTGCAGACCAGTTTCTGCTCCGCCATGTTGAACGGTATAAACTCTCACTATGACGTGGCGAACATGATCAGAACGGACTTAAACTTTCCGATAGGGAATGTAATCAGATACAGGCGTTTACACGGATATTATTCTTCTATTTAACGGATTATTTACAGGATTACCCACCTCGATCAGTCGGACAGAAACTGTATTCCAAATGGCCTCAATAAGACTAGTCTATTGTGGCTTTTATGATTGACATTGGTTTCCATGAAATATACTAAATAAGAGACAAACAAGGGCGTTTTGGTGATAGTTTTACATTCCCAGACACTATTTTTAAAAATTAAAACGACTGACTTTGTTACACCCTCACTAACAGATACATCAGTGGAAACTGATCCTAGATCAGAGTCCAGAGGATTTCACCATGAATACAGTCCCAGGTGTAGAGCAGGGGAAGCAGATGGCCCATCTGGACAATACTGTATGTCAGTAGAGCGACCCTGTATGGAAATATACACTTCTAGATGTATCCGTTCACAGTGGATGGATATATTTTTGGCCTATAGTACACATTACAAAGAGGTCGTACATGTACTTTGTACAGCGTCTGCAGCTTTCCACAGTTTAAAAACGAGCATATTTTACCGTTTACTGTAACGGTGTCTTATTTATCGGGCACTTTAGATTGAATCGTTCTTTAAAAACAGTCATTTGAAAAATAGCATGTTTATGTATGCAAATGTGCTTTATATCTGTTTTTCAGTGCTGTATTTGCAGATTTAAATCACACTTATTTTCTATCAAGCCAGCTCTTTTTTTCATAAAAAGCACTGCTGTGTCTGATCCACTCAGACCAGCGCAACACACACTAACACACCACCACCACGTCAGTGTTACTGCAGTGCTGAGAATGACCCATCACCCAAATAGTACCTGCTCTGTGAGGGTCCATGGGGGTCCTGACCACTGAAGAACAGGGTAAAAGGGGGCTAACAAAGTATCAGAGAAACAGATGGACTACAGTCTGTAACTGTAGAACTACAAAGTGCACCTATATAGTAAGTGGAGCTGATAAAATGGACAATGAGCGTAGAAACAAGGAGGTGGTCAGAATGTTACGCCTGATCAGTGTGTGTGTATGTGTGTGTGTGTGTGTGTGTGTTTGTATATGTACCTTTATGTATTTGTGCACAGAGAACTGTGGTTTCTCACTGTAACTGTATTTCTTGCCCTCTGAGCTGACAGATCTGATCGTTAAGCAGTATCGTTTACACTGTTGTTTATTGGTGCACCTTCATCTGAGGGTGGTTTACACGTCAGCATAAACATTAGCCTGAGGGCAGCATGTGGGCAAAACGGAGGGTCCAAAGTCAACCTTTCAGCCCTGAGGCAGGACGAGTTTCACACCTCCATAAACACACTTTCGTTTTTGTTCTAGTTCAGCAGTGAGACTCAGTTCATCTCCTGCCTCATCTGAGCCTGAAAGGCATGAAGCTGAGGGGTAAACAGGTAGAGAATCCTGCCAATCTGATGGAATATGATTGAACACGCTTCTTTCTTTTTCGCTTGCAGTGGAGTGAAATACACCGTCCCTGAACAGTTCGAGGACACCTAGCTTTTTAAAGGGAAATTCCAACAGTTTCCAAAACATTTTTTCCGGATTATTCCGAGTATTTTGATGTGAGTCAGTACAGTGGTTATATATGTGTTGTCGACATTGTGATCCTGGTTCCCATCAGCACCATAAATAGAAAAACTAAATATAAACTGACCCTAACAGTAACATTGCGTATTGGGAAAGTGTTTTAATGTTTTTGCTGTACTCTTGCATCTAAAGCGAGACCAGTTCGTGGCTCACTCTAGAACACCGGTTCCACTACCCCTACGACACTGAGTTCTGTGTTAAAGAAAGGGGAAGTGGAAAAACTGCTTCACAGAGGTGTGTTTTGGGACAACCACCAGTGGTTTCAGTCATTTCAGATGATAAGCACAGTACAGAGAATGAAACACTTAAGAGTGGGGGCTGTACTGAACTGTTCAAAGGTTAAGACAGGGAGCTGGTATTGTTATCAGTGCTCTGCATCAGCAGGTACTTCAGTTTCAGTTCTTTTATGAGTGTAAGCTGTCAGGGGAGGGGCTACAAGTTTAATTTAAGTGTTGTCTTTTTTTCACTCTACATACAGATGTGAAATGTTTGTAACCATGTGTTAAACACCTTCATCCCCTCCTCTACCACATGTGCCATTCTGGGCGGTTGTCATAATAATAATAATAATAAAATAATACATAATAATAATAATAACAATCTGCATTTAAAAGCAGCAGAGAAGCAAAGAAACGAGGTAGTCAAATAAAACAGTAAAATCAACTGATAAGATACAAATAAAAGCAATGACGACAAAGAGAAGAATAACAGATACACACAAAAACAGTTAAAGTGCCCATATCCTGCGTTTCTCTTGTATTTTACTTTCTTTTATAAAAGTTTGATGTAGTTTTATGCAGCAAAATGGCCATAAATCATTTGTATATGACCATTTTCCAGCCTCTCGTGAGCCCTTAGAATTAAACAGGCTGTTTTTGTTACTGTGCTTTTAAGACTGATCTGTGTAAATGATCTTTCTTCTGATTGGCTGTCCTATGTTGGGCCTCAGTCCGGGCTGAAACACTCCTTATAACTTCAGCACGAATGGTCAGGGGCTGAAGTTCTGAAGGCTGAATAGCTGGGAGTTTTTTGTGACGTCACGGAAACATTGAATTCAAAACGGGCTGTTTTTGCAGTTCGTATCCGCTGATGGGCTGCATGGAGTGGAGAGGTGTGATCTGAAACTTTAACAATGGTTAGAAATTACTTGAAAACTACTTGGTGCAAAACTTTTGTCCACGATATGGGGGATAGGTAGACAGGTAGGTAGGTAGGTAGGTAGGTAGGCAGACAAGTAGGTAGGTAGGCAGACAGGTAGGTCGGTAGGTAGATACTTTATTGATCCTGAAGGAAATGTAGAAGCCAGTATCAGTCACACAACACAGCACAGTTATAATAATAAGGATGATACAATAGAAAAAGAGTAAATAGAAAAAAACTACCTACAGGCATATATAGAACTAAAAATATACAAAAATATGCAATAATATCTATAACCTGAGATAAAAAAGGCAGTGCAATAATGACTGTACAAGGAGCGTTTGGAGGGTCATGTAGTCCTAACACTTCACCCTACCCCTCCATCTCAAGAATCAGGACACCCTACCCCTAGATGAGAGCGCTCAAAATGGAGCACTAAGGGCTGAGTGGTAGGGGCGAGGGGTGAAATGGGACTGGGCCGAAGTCCAGGGCTTTTTTGCTTTTTTTTTTTCTCTCTATTTTGTGGAGCTGTTGTATATAATCAATAAAACACTCGCGGTTGTACGTCACAGCAAATAGTGATCTGTTCTACTCGTGGCTGCTTTCAAACCACAGCCGTGATGTTATTTGCCGTAACGCACCTCCTCTTGTGTTCTCTTGGTCGACTATACACAGGTTGTTGTGGTTGTTGTTGTGGTTGTTGTTGTGGTTTTTGTGCTCTCTATAATTTCTTATTTTTTTAATGATCTGTGCAGCTGTTCAGTGTTCTAGCTGCACTGACCAAATCCATCATATACTCACATCTGCGCACCGTGACGTAATTTATCATGTCATATAGTCTTATCGCATACTGCTCACCCCTAATGAGTTAAACAGTTAAAAAGACCTACTGACCGCTGATGTAGATCTACTGGTGACACCCAGACACACCCAGTTCATTTGAGATAAGAAGCAGAAAACACGTCACTCACTCGGTGTAGTTTACAGCACCTTTATGACTCCTAGCTGTGTAATGATGCATCGGAATGAAGGTGGTGATTCACCTGCATCGATTCAGGAGCGTTAGAATCGGTTATGTTACTATTCACAAACGTCCTCGTCCTTTTTTGGGGTCAAAATGACATTTTCAGGCTACTTTCGAACTCAAGTTCAGTATAAAAATAAAGGAGTGCTGTGTTTATCATCTGTGTTCCACTAAAAATAATTAGAAATGGTCAAACTGGATCATGGTCAAGGTTTAGATCTGCTGCAGAATCATAACAGGGCTGTCAAAATAAGATTAGACGAAAAAAATTCTCATTTGAATTCAGAGAACGACCATTCAAGCGTTTAAATCCTCTGATGCAGCTCAGAGTGAGTTCAGCGCCGGTTAGTCACAAACGACGAGTAGAGATGGGCCGATCCACGGTTTTTCAGTTCCGATCCGATTCCGATACAAGTTTTTTTTACTTTAATGTTATCATTATTGTTGTTGTTGTTGTTATTGTGTTTAAGGTGTTTAATCTTCCAATCACTGAGCACGTCTGTAATGGACGCTGCAGCTGAACTGCTGCTGTGTGACCCTTGCACTTTTTCACCTGACGCTCCACGCTCTGTAGTTCGTATGTTCACCCAGTGTACAGTGAGACTTATGACCGGCCCTGGACTCACATCTGAGGTCCAGTTGTGAAGCTCATGGCTTTATCATCCAGCTAACTGCGCCGCTAACGGTGATGACGCTCGGTTGTACGGTTCAGGTATAGCAGTCTCTGAATCTCCGAAAGGTGTTTTCTGGATTTCAGATCATTCCTGGGCTCTAAAAGCTCCAACAGGCTGCGGATTCCGACATTTTCCACTACAGACAGCTGTTGGTCATCGGGTATGATGACACTGAGCTACTTCTCTGTGATCCCTTCAGCCTTTGAGTCGTCTGCTGGACGTTTATCGCGCCTCTGTAAAGCATCACTGAGAGTCGCTGCCTGGTAGCGTCTTCCTGTCTGTTAGCGTGAGCTCCTGGTACTCGTTCGTGTTAAACCTCTGCGATTAAACTGGCTGTGCTGTCTGACGCAGCTGCACTTCCACCCCTCGGCACGCCGGCTTTACACACATCACAAGTAGCGGCTTTTCTTTTCCGCATTTCCAGACTAAAATATCCTCAAACAAAAGACGTTTTAGTCAAACCAGCAGCTGTTATTCGCTCACTCAGTTACAGACTGAAGTGGTCGTGGGTTCATGGTAAGATCTGGAATGGATTCTGGGTCCAGCGCAAGCTGCACACTGGAATCGGTTAGTGGATCAGCCCTGTCCGTCCAATATCCGAGGAGTGAAGTGACTTCAATATCGGACCCGATAACGAAATAGGATTGGATCAGTCCCATCTCTGTTTACAAGCGTCCGACAGGTTTTCAGCAGTGTTTATAAACTGAATAAAGCTCATAGTCAGAAAAATGCTCTCGTGTGAGGCGACCGAATGATCTGCTTCACATATCAGACTCTTCTGACCGGCCAGCGCTCCACATACGGGCGCTTTGTCAGGGTAGTTTAGCTGCA